>NC_056739.1:793118619-793453619 GCF_019279795.1 Protopterus annectens
CCTCCAATGACCTATTCTTTGCTATTGCAACTTCTTTCTTAGCTTCTTTGTTAGCCAACCAGTAGTCCTTTCTAACCTGGTCAGTCTTTTCTGTCTCCCACTTCTTCCTGCACTCCTTTTTTCTTTTGATGACTTTCAGGACTTTTGCTTTCCAACACCAGCTTTCCTTATTTACCTTATTTCTATACCTGGCTTAGCCACGTATCTTCTCTGTAGTCCTAACACATGCTGTTTTTATGTGCTGCCATTCTTCTTCAACGCCACCTATTTCCTCCTCTTCTTGAGGTGCTAGAATCCTGAGTAATTCCTTGAACTGTTGTACTTTCTCTCAAGTCAACTTCCAGGTCTTCAGCCTGGCCTCTGTTGATGTTAGAGCCTTCTCTGACCACTGCTTGCAGCTGATTGTGGCAACTAGTGGTTTATGCTGTGCGCCAACTGTTTCACTGGGTATGACTTTGCAATCATGGATTCTGCCTCAGTGCCTTTTCCTTGCTTGGAGGAAGTGGAGATTATCACTAGCACTAGAAATTTAAACCTGGGGGGTTGTGTGCAATGTTTAATGTGTCTGGCTAGGGCATTTGTGGTGTCAGAGCTCTGGCTGGCTTGGTAGTATTCTTTAATTCTGTCACTTAGCTTGCGAGTGGTCATTCCTATATAGAAGGCTGGGCAGTAGACACACTCTCTGGATGGCTTGGTAGTGTTCTTTAATTCTGTCACTTAGTTTGCGAATGGTCATTCCTATATAGAAGGCTGGGCATTAGACGCACGTCCCTAAGTAGTCTACATTGGTGCCATTGCAGATGTAGTTATGCTGGAGGGTAATAGGGAGTTTCCAGTTATTCACTGTGAAGCTGATCCCTTCAATGATGTATTGGCAGCAACAGCAGTGTCCACAGGGATGAGAGCCTGGGGCTCCTACATTCTCTGGGGGATTAGATTTGCCTCCGTGTTCAACTAGTAATTTGAGGGAGTTGGTCTTCCTGTAGCAGAAGGTAGGTTGGTTAACCTAATGCTCTGTTGAGGTCAGAGTTATTTTGCAGTATACCCCAGTTGCTTAGTACAGTTTTCTTGATAGCTCCTGCATCTAAGGATATCTGAATGGGGAAGCGTGTTTGGTTGCTGTCTCTTTCCTTGGGCTGCGCTTTGAAGCCGTATTTAAGGATGAGCAGATATTGGGTGCGTCTCTGCTCTGCCACTTGCAGGGGAGTAGCTGTTACTAAGTTCTCTGCATACTTTTTCTCTAAAAATAGGTCTTGGAGGTGTTAACTTTATCTTGTAAATTTCCTCTCTTCACTGAGTAGCTTGCTGAGTCTAACAAACTGGCCTTTTACTATGTTTTTTTTCATGAAGCCTGGGTGTTGGCTTCTGAAGTCCAGAAAGTTGTTTCTGTTTATTGGCTTTCTGTAAAGGGTGGACATGAAACATTGCGTGTTCTCATCCAGTGAGAGGATGACATCTAGGACGTTCACTTGAGTCCCAATGCCTGAGATAGTGAAGTTCAGAAACTTGACACTTCATCTTAATTTTGTATGAAAGTGTCCAGTTCTTGGGGTGAGCCTACCCACAGGAAGAATATATCATCAGTATAGCGCTTGTATAATGCTAATTGCTTGAATCCATTTAAGTTGGTGAGTGTGTCTGCTTCCCATGAGCTGAGAACCAGAATGGCATAAGCAGGGGCCATTTTCACCCCATGGCTACTCCTTTGAGTTGCCGATATAGCGTCCCTTTGAAGCTAAAGATGTTGTTTTCTAGCACTAGTTTGAGGAGGGAGCAGAGGGTGTCTGCTCGTTCTGGGTCATAGTTACTGTGACTTACTAGGTATTTCCTTACTAAGGGGATGCCTTCATTGTGAGGAATACTAGGGTAGAGGGCCTCAGTGTCCAGTGCAACTAGTGTCAGTCTTGCATTACTGCTAGTTGTCTGGAACTGGAAAATTTCATTAAGGAATTGCCACATCTCTTTTAAGTAGAATTCTGAACTCTGGACAATGGGGTGAAGGTAAGAGTCCAGCAGTTCTGAAATGAATTCTTTCTTCGTTCTTTTGGAAGAGACTGTGTGTCTTTGGAGGGGGGGGGTCCACTGGGTTTTGTGGCTATTAAGGATCCCAAACAGTTAGCTAACATCAGAGCAGTCAACTGCCATGAACTTGAACTCTTCTTCTGAGATTTTGCGGTTGGAAACTAGTTTCTGTAGTGCTAAATCTATGGATATGAACCTTTTTAGTACTATATCTTTAGAGAGTGTGCAGTAGCTGTTGTCTTCGGACAGCACTTCCTGCATTTTGTAACTGTAAATGGTCTGGTTCATTACTACTATGCCGGCTCCTTTGTCGGCTTTCATTACTTTGATATGTGGGTTTTGGCAGATATTGCGGAGCACTTCCTTCTCTTTACAATTAAGGTCGACCCATTTGTTTTGGGGTCTTTCGTTGAGAGTGGACCTTATCTCATTCTCACAAACTTTGGAGAATATGCTAATGTGATTGTTGAGGGTAGGGTTGAATGTACTTCTTATTCTAAGGAGGGGTGGCCCTGCCTCACTGTCTGTGCTTTGTAGAGAGCTATCTATGGTACTGCTGACTGGGGTGTACTGTACTACCCTGTTAATTGCTGCGGTATCAGTAGTACGGTTACCCGTGGTCCCCTGTTCTGTTGCATTGTCCTCAGTTACTGCATTTCTAAATTTATCACAGTATGTTAATAGTCTCCCATTGATTATGCTGGGCATGCCTTGTTGTCTTGCTAATGCTTCATTAACAGACTCTCATCATTCATTGGAAACAGTGGTAGTACAGTGGTAAGAACTCGCAATTGCAGAGACATTCCTGTAGTGCACATTATCAAGCAGATTATCACTGGAGTGAATAGCACTGGTAAAAGCTTACACTGTTATCTACATTTAGTGTTTCATCCCCTGTATCTGTAGATGTATCAAACAGGTTAGCATTAAATTTATCATTGTGAAAACTTGCCTTCAGGTTCAATTTTCTACAGTACAGTTTAAGATCAAGGATAACTTCAGTATCGTAGCCCTCTGTGAAGGGATGAAATTGAGAACTTTTTTTAAGTAATAAGCAGGTCTCTGCATCCATCGGTATATCCGTAAGATTGTAGATGTCTTGGTCAGTTTGTGCCAGGCTTCTATAGGCTAAGTTGATATTGTTTAGTAACGTCTGTGTTGCTGGTTGTGGCTTGATCTGGTCCAGTACCCTCTGGTTTTCCCTCTTCCCTTCCCCTTCCTCTCTCTCTCCCTTTCCCAAGCCCATTTGGAGGATCAGTCTGTTCCGAGTTTATGCCTGTGGCTAAAAATGGCTGCTCGTCACTTGTAGAATTTAGGATAGTAGGTGGATCTAGGTTAAGGTGCTCAGTAGGGTTACTACAGGGCGCATGTTTACTGGTAGTGATATGTATATATATATATATATATATATATATGTATATATATATATATATATATATATATATATATATATATATATATATGTATGTATATATATATATATATATATATATATATATATATATATATATATATATATATATATGTATGTGTGTGTGTGTGGTGTGTGCGTATTATATATATATATATATATATATATATATATATATATATATATATATTTATATATGTGTGTGTGTGTGTATATATATATATATATATATATATATATATATATATATATATGTTTGTGTGTGTATGTGTGTGTATATATACATATATATATATATATATGTGTGTGTGTGTATATATACATATATATATATATATATATGTGTGTGTGTGTGTGTGTATATATATATATATATATATATATATATCTGTGTGTGTGTATATATATATATATATATATATATATATGTGTGTGTGTATATATGTGTGCATTTGACTATAGACAAGCAAGCATATTACTTTCCACCAAGTATGAGCAGGGGGGCAAGCCGCCCTGCTGCCCCCCCACACACACGCCGCCTGCTACTTAAATGTATCAACTATGAGATCGCACTCCACAGAAAAAAAATGGCGAACATACCATTATGTGTTTCATGACTGCCTGTTGTAACCTTAGTAATGTTCCCTTCTAACTTGCTATTCTGCAACATAACTCATGTTAGTGTTGTGAAGTGCAATCAAGGAGTTGATATATTTAAGTAGCAGGGGGTGTGGGGGGATGCAACCTCCCATATAGGGGGTGCAGGAGGGCTTGCCCCCCTGCTCATACTTGGTGAATAGTAATATGCTTTGTCTTATCTTTGGTTCTCTGTGTCCTTGTACTGGAATATAGTCAGTGTTTGTATCCTCTGTGTTGTCAGTCTTTTGGGATTCAGGATTTAGAATTTTCACGATTTTGAGTTTTCAGGATTTTGGGTGTCATTCTTATGTGATTCGAGATTGTGGGTTTACAGTCTTCTGAAGTGAATCAGAGTATGTGTGTGTGTGTGTGTGTGTGTGTGTGTGTGTGTGTGTGTGTGTGTGTGTGTGTGTGTGTGTGTGTGTGTATATATATATATATATATATATATATTTATGTGTGTGTGTGTGTGTGTGTGTGTGTATATATATATATATATATATATATATGTGTGTGTGTGTGTGTGTGTACATAAAAATATATGTATGTGTGTATGTATATATATATATATATATATATATATATATATATATATATATATATATATACATACAACAGAAACTCAAGAAGAAAAAATAAAAAAATCACAAAGACAAACTTCTCAGGCACTTAAGAAAAGAAGACAGCCATGGAGCGGATATATTTAGCGCTTTCATTCTTTTTATTATCCAAGAACTTCATCAGAATGAAAAACTATGTACAAAACAGCTTTAAAATAGACTTTGTCCTGCAAGTAAAAATCACCGTCAGCCATCACATCTTTCAACACATAAGGATACGTCATGAAATGTGTGTGTTGAATAAATGATCAGCCCAGCCTATCAGTTCTCTTCATTGAAATAATATGAGCCATCTGTAATGAATAAACATGAGTCACGCAATACCTAAGAAGTAATAAAAAATCACAGTTACAGTGGAAACCTTCTCAGTAGCTATCAGACTTATCCTACTCTAACCATTATTATTGAAGTATTATTGAAGTACAGGAATAATTGTAAAATACATGACTAATAGCAGAAAACTTGCCATTTATATATATATATATATATATATATATATATCTATGTGTGTGTGTGTGTGTGCATGTGTGTGTGTGTGTGTGTATATATATATATATATATATATATATATATATATATATATATATATATAAAGCACTTCAGTTGTCTCAAAGTTCACTGAAACTTATAAAAAACACAAACCTTGTACTTATAGGCATCTTTTGCTTAGAGTAAAGCTACAAACTCTAAGACTGCATTAAAAACAACTAGCAGCCTGAAAGGGACAATACTAATTACTTCAATCTCTTTGGGCCCAAAATCAACATAGTGGTATTAGAACTACAGCTACCCCTCCACAACTTGACTAACCTCTCTCCCTGATTGTTTTTCTTTGTCTGTTTCCGGTGCAGCCCATTCCCACCCACCCCCATATCAATTACATTTATAATAATGCACCTCACCCCCAACCACTTTTCACTCCCAATTACCAATCAGACCACACCTATCATCCACCACTCCAGCACAGGCGACCACACCCTATACAACAGCTCCCACACAATGACTGTTAGCACTCACATACACACCATACTCTCTCACAACAAAATAATATGTCCTCTGCTCCCAACACCCACCTTCTACAACCACTACTACACACATTAACCCTCTCTTCTCCTCCTGTCTATCCTCTCTTCCTACCACACACAACTTTACTTTACCTCACCACCACCGTGGCAAACTGATTCCATTACCACTTCCACTAAACCTAACCATTCCCCTTTATCACCATCGGACCTCTCTTCCAGCCTACCACCCTCCTGTCTACCTAAATGTACTACTTATAATGCTTGACCCCACTCATCCCGTAGGCCAGACAAAATGTTCCACATACTAAACAAACTTTATCTACGCCTACTACAAAAACTCTCATGTTGTGGTGACACTCACCCAAATTCAGGACCTAAAAATTGTAAAACCAAAAATTCAACAAACCTTAATCCCCTATATGCAAGACCTACCTCATCCCTTTTCCTTCTAAACATAAATGTAAGGAGCATACTCAACAAAACACAGGACCTCCATGCCCTACTAGCCCTATACAGACTTGATATCGTAGTATTAACAGATACTTGGCTCAAGCCTGATTATCATGACAATGAAATAACCGCCGCTGGATACAACATAATACACAAAGATAGGTCAGGAAAAAAGGGAGGGGGTGTAGGCATACTTTCCAAAGCCTCCTCTCTCTGGAACAATTTGATTGTAACTCCCAAGAAGTCCAAGACATAGAATTAATTCTAGCCAGACTAAAACTTAACCCCAATAAACAAATAATTATTGCAGGAGGGTATATACCACCAGGCAATAACACTAGGATACTAGAAAATCTACTTAACTGGTTGACATCATCCCTTCCACAAGAACCCATACTTTTAGGTGACTTTAACATTGACTGGTCTGAATGCACCAACTAAAATCCCCCTATTTATATTGACCTCCATGGGTTTACCGAAGTTATAGCTACTCCCACAAGAATAGAGAAAAACCTCCAAACGGCAGTCAGTCTTGGACTGGATACTATTATTAGACCCCACTCTGGCCCACCAGTCAGGCTGTCTTCTTGACAGTCTGAGTGACCATCAAGCAAAATAATTAGGAACCGGTCTCACCTAACAAATCAACCCATTCTGAGGGTCATACGTAACAAAAAGACCTATAGAGCCGAAGACTTAATCAACTCACTAAAATCCAGTACGTGGACTCCCCTAAAACAACTATCACTAGATGAAGCTGTAGAGGACTTTAACTCAACCTTTCTAAACATCCTAAACTCCCATGCACCACCCCGGACCACTAGAATTAAAACCAACCACGCGCCTTGGCTATCAAAAGTCACTAGGTCTGTAATGAAAGAAAGAGACAAAGCCTGGTCACAGTTTCACAAACATAAAACCTCTGCCCTGAGACAGAATTACCACGAGCTCCGTAATCGAGCCAAAAAACTAATAAACCTTGACAAAACTAACTACTATAAAACAATACAGGAAAAACACATCAACAACCCTCAAAATATCTGGGCCTCAATAAATAACCTACTGCACCCAGGAAAACCCACCACTCCTTCCCCAGTATTGCCAAATAACCTAGACAACATCCCCACCCAATTTAACAGATACTTCACTGAAACAATCCATGCCCTAGCCAGTGCCCAAAACACTAACACCAACCGCACAACAACAGTAACCCCCACCCTTTCCAATACAGAAAACAACCACCCCAGTTTCTCCCTCAACCCAGTCGCCACTAACACAATTGCTAAACTCCTCAAAAAACTTAAACCAACAACACTAGCAGCTGACATCTTACCTGCAGAATTCCTACAGATTACTGCAGAACCCATAGCCTATCCTGTGTCCATCCTCATAAACAGGTCAGTAACAGGTCAGTAACAGAATCCAAAGTACCCCTGTCTTGGAAAATATCTCACATTATACCATTGCACAAAGGGAGTCAATCCCTTGAGCGTACAAATTACCGCCCCATAGCAATTCTGTCACCCCTATCAAAAATATTAGCGAGTGTAGTCCAGCTTATGCATTACCTCCTAAAGAATAACCTACTGTCCTCATCCCAGCATGGCTTTAGACCTTCCCATAGCACTACCACAGCACTGCTTTCATTCTCCAACATTGTCAATAACCATAGAAACAACGGTCTGTACGTATCCTCCATATTCTTAGACTTATCCAAAGCCTTTGATATGGTTAATCATAGAATGCTCCTAGAAAACCTAGCTACCCTTAACATAAGCTCCTCCACCATATCCTGGTTTGGTAACTATTTATCTAATCATCAGCAAGCATTTCTGTGGCAAGACCCACAAGGGTCCATCCTTGGTCCCTTACTATTTTCACTGTTTACTAATCAAATAGCATCATCCTCACTCTCTGCTTCTATAGTGCAGTACGCAGACGATACCACTATTATATGTGCTGCACCCACCTTGAACAAACTAAAAACCAGCACCCAAAATAACTTTACCCTAGCCGAAGAATGGTTTACCAACATCAAGCTTGTACTCAATCCCAGTAAAAACAAACTCATTCTCTTCAGCCCTGGTAGATCTCCTCCAGTAGATTGGACTCCTTTATAAGAACGGTCAGTTCATGACTAAGCACATCAAAGCCACCATTGCTAGAACCCATCTATTATTCATCCTCCTATATGCCTCCCCTATCTTAACTAACCAAGACTGAATCTTGCTACAACAAGACTGCCAAGTTTGCTATCAAAGCCACTCATAGGTCCCATCAGTGTCTAGCCCTCAAGCAACTGAACTGTCTTGAGTTTCCACAACTCCTACGCAACCAGCTAACAATTGCTCATAAACTCTACTACCATCCTGATAAAACTCCTGCCCTGCAACAACTAATTCACTCCTACACCCCCTCTAGAAACTTAAGATCTTCACACCTGAACCACATAAATGTCATTAAACACAAAAATGAGGCTGGCAAATTTCTCTTTGCCTGCTCCATTGCCAGAACCTGGAATGCTTTGCCAGATCACCTAACCTCTACTTTCCAGTTCAAAAAACTTCTCAAAACGCATTACATAAAAAACTGGCTCTGCCCATGTCACCCCCTAGGCTAGGCCATATCAACTCACTGTTGCTGGGATTCTACTATCAAATGATGGCTCTCCACCTCCCACTCTCCCTGTTTGTTTTCCCAAAAAACACAGAGATTGAAACAATTAAATTCGTAATTACTCACTCTTAGTTATGTTATAAGATGTTATTATTTCAAAAGTATGCTCAGCTAAAAAAGAACTCCTGTATTATTTTATCTTGTTATTGCTATCTGTTATATTGCATGCTAAGTATGCTCTACAGTATTGAGCCCATGTATGATTTATTTAGTGAATGTGTATCCATTATATTTTACTGTTATTGGAGCTTTTCTCCCCGGGCCTCTGCTGAAAATGGACGTGTCCAGTCGGACGTTCCCGGTAAACAAATGTAAAATAAAAAAAATTAATGAAGGAAAGCAGCAGGTACTTGTTTCACAGCAAAGAATAATCGATATAACTCCAGCAGTATTCAGCAAAATAATGATTTAATTCCAGCAGTGAAATATTCACAATCTTCCAGCAAAAATCGATTAAAAACAGTAGTGAAATATCTACATAACAGCAAAACAAGTTATTTACGCGCTTTTGTTCATTCTCTATTACATTGCAAAGTTGAACTTCATCAGAAATACAAGGAAATAACTGTTGAACTCAGTTTGAGAACAACAAACTAATGCATAGTTAATAGAAAAGATAGGGGAGGTACCTTGTGAATCACACACCCCCACACACAGGATCCCAGTGTTATTGGCCATCTTGAAGTTAGTCCTAGAAAACAATTTATTTTCTTTCAATGGTAATATCTACCAGCAAGTCCAGGGAATTGCTATGGGGTCTAAAATGGTCCCCTCCTATGCTAACCTTGTTCTCAATTCCTGGGAAGCAGAAGTTCTCATTAAGCTAGAGAGTTTTGAACAGGTCCATATATCTTCTTCTTCCTCTTTTGGCTGCTCCACAGCAGATCAACTGTTTCCATTTCCTCCTGTCCTCTGCATCTTGCTCTGTCACACCAACCACCTGCATATCCTCTCTCACCACATCCATAAACCTTATCTTAGGCCTTCCTCTTTTCCTGTTACCTGGCAGCTTCATCCTTAGCATCTTTTTCCCAATATACTCTGCATCCCTCCTCAGCACATGTCCAAACCAACGTAGTCTTGCCTCTCTGGCTTTGTCTCCATGAACAGGTCCATATATATATATATATATATATATATATATATATATAAATGTATATATATAAATGTTTCCTGTGGATAGGGTCACCAGTTGAACTAGATTTGTTTTTAGACAGGGTTTACAGTAGTATTGACTTTCTAGATTTCACCCTTTTGGGCAAAGTAGACTCAGTACATTTTTTAGATATGTCTGTCTCTCCACTGATCCCCTCACTAACAAGTTTTCTTCAAACATTCATAGGAAAAGTACTTTCCTTAACAAATACCTGGATTTTGGTAGCCAACACCCCTTTTTTATGAAGAAGAACATTGTTAAGGGGCAATTTGTGTGGCTCAGCCATGTAGTCACTGATGATACCATTTTCCGTCAAGCGTCTGTTCCCAGACAAGCCTTACCCTACTCACTTTGTTGTCACCATCCTTGAAGAGATTACAGTTAATAGACACAGCAAATACCCTCTAATTTTGCTGCATGGCTTTTGCCCAAATCCCAGTCCTTCCTTGAATGACAGCTTATGTTTTCCTCTATCAATTTCAGTAGATGCTGAGCCCATTCGTAATCTAATTTCCAGAAAAGAGATCTCAGTCCCTTAAATCAGTTTTTGATTTTGCTGGACAGAGAAATTTAACCACACCTCTCCTTACAGTCGGAATGTTCAGTTGTGGCAAATGTATTTGCTGAAACAAAGCACCCTGAACCACTGCTAGGTAGGCACACAAATTTATTAAGCCGAACAGTTCACTCGAAAAAATAACGCTGAATCAAATCACCATACGTTTTCGTCCACAACTTCATCAGACTACACTAATACATTCAGTTAACTGCTTTTATATACTCATCCAACATTTAAAAAACAGCCAGTAAAAACAATCATTGTACATAGAAATGCATTGAGTTACTGCCCTCTACTGACAAGGAGGATTATTACACATTAATGTCACAATTTTGCTGATCTCATTTTTAATACAGGGGCAAGTGAGATCATGTCATTTAAACCAGGGAATTTACTGGCCTCCAACACCACTTGCCAGTATAATTCCCTGTATTCAACTAAAGTCTCCCACATACCGCCCCTGGGGTCCTTTTGCACAACCTCTAATATAAAAAACTGAAATTCAGCTTCAGGACAAGTTTTTGTGTGTTTGTACAGAGAATTTGTTTCACATTTTATACGAATATCATAGGTGTGCTCATAAATTCTCTGCTTAACCTTTCTTTCACTCTTGCCAATGTAAAAGCATTACATTTTTACATAACCCAACATAAATAATCCCTTTTGTGTTGCAATTCTAAAAGTTTTAAAGTTAAAATTTTGTTATTTCTGGCAGGTAAAGTAATGGTATCCCCAGTAATCAAATAAGAACAATAATTACAAGCACCACATTTAAATACACCAGCTTTTGTTTGTACCTGCTAACCTTGAATTCCCTTTACTACTTCTTTCAAAAATATCCTTCAGGGTGTTCCCTTTCCTATAAATATGTTTTATTTCACCCTGGAAAATGTGATTTAAGTCAGAAACTTTAGAAAAGTTAATCCACTCTTTGTCAAAATTCTTTTGATCACACCAGCTTGTCCATCATATGTGGTAATGATACAATCTGAATTCATTATTTAACCCATCTACTTTCTTGTTTGTGACTTGTTGAGTTGCAACATCTTCAATTTTACCCAATACAGGGCAAACCTTCCTTCCTCCCATCACTGACTTCTTTGGAAACTCTATCAATGAGCTCTTCCGGGTAGCCTCTATTCAGGAACATGTTTCTCAGGTTTTACATTCGTTACCATAACATGCATCATCAGAAGTCATTCTACACAAGCACAAATTGCCCTTTTATAACACTCCTTTTCTGGTGTGGGTGCGAACTTGAGTAGTGCAGATAAGAATTAGAAAAGGTCTCTTTTCTATAAATTCTAGACTCAAAGCCATACTCAGTTTTAGATATGTTAACATCAAGGTATTTCAATTCATCAGTAGTGAATTTGTGAGTGAATTTTAAAAATTCTGTGGTACCATTTAGGTATTCCACAAAGCTACCAAATTCATCTTGAGTGCCTGCCCATAAGAAACACAAGTCGTCCAGAAATCTACCATACAACTTCCATAAACTACTATATTCTGAATTCAGTACAAACTTATTCTCCCAGAAGGACATTATAGTGTTAGCATAAGTTACTAGTAACCAAAAAACGGAGGATGCAGAACAAACCAGTAAGCAGAAACAAAGCACCCTGAACCACTGCTAGGTAGGCACACAAATTTATTAAGCCGAACAGTTCACTCGAAAAAATAACGCTGAATCAAATCACCATACGTTTTCGTCCACAACTTCATCAGATTACACTAATACATTCAGTTAACTGCTTTTATATACTCATCCAACATTTAAAAAACAGCCAGTAAAAACAATCATTGTACATAGAAATGTATTGAGTTACTGCCCTCTACTGACAAGGAGGATTATTACACATTAATGTCACAATTTTGCTGATCTCATTTTTAATACAGGGGCAAGTGAGATCATGTCATTTAAACCAGGGAATTTACTGGCCTCCAACACCACTTGCCAGTATAATTCCCTGTATTCAACTAAAGTCATTTCTTAGGTAAACTAAATGAATCACTTGCAAATGAAACAAAAGGTTTTGGTACCTTGGATGTGATTGACTTATTTACAAGTATACCCCATGATGTAGGCCTTGAATGGTTCGAAGAAATGCTACTTGAATCCAAACTACTAGGGCACAATGAGTTCAGAACTGTTTTGTTATTAATGGAGATTGTCCTAAAGAATAATTTTATATTCTTTCAGGGCGAGTATTTTCGACAAACTAAAGGTGTGGCGATGGGGGCACACTGTGCTCCCACTTATGCTAACACTATAATGTCCTTCTGGGAGAATAAGTTTGTACTGAATTCAGAATATAGTAGTTTATGGAAGTTGTATGGTAGATTTCTGGACGACTTGTGTTTCTTATGGGCAGGCACTCAAGATGAATTTGGTAGCTTTGTGGAATACCTAAATGGTACCACAGAATTTTTAAATTCACTCACAAATTCACTACTGATGAATTGAAATACCTTGATGTTAACATATCTAAAACTGAGTATGGCTTTGAGTCTAGAATTTATAGAAAAGAGACCTTTTCTAATTCTTATCTGCACTACTCAAGTTCGCACCCACACCAGAAAAGGAGTGTTATAAAAGGGCAATTTGTGCGCTTGTGTAGAATGACTTCTGATGATGCATGTTATGGTGAATGTAAAAACCTGAGAAACATGTTCCTGAATAGAGGCTACCGGAAGAGCTCATTGATAGAGTTTCCAAAGAAGTCAGTGATGGGAGGAAGGAAGGTTTGCCCTGTATTGGGTAAATTGAAGATGTTGCAACTCAACAAGTCACAAACAAGAAAGTAGATGGGTTAAATAATGAATTCGTATCAGGTATCATTACCACATATGATGGACAAGCTGGTGTGATCAAAGAATTTTTGACAAAGAGTGGATTAACTTTTCTAAAGTTTCTGACTTAAATCACATTTTCCAGGGTGAAATAAAACATATTTATAGGAAAGGGAACACCCTGAAGGATATTTTTGAAAGTAGTAAAGGGAATTCAAGGTTAGCAGGTACAAACAAAAAGCTGGTGTATTTAAATGTGGTGCTTGTAATTATTGTTCTTATTTGATTACTGGGGATACCATTACTTTACCTGCCAGAAATAACAAAATTTTAACTTTAAAAACTTTTAATTGCAACACAAAAGGGATTATTTATGTTGGGTTATGTAAAAATGTAATGCTTTACATTGGCAAGAGTGAAAGAAAGGTTAAGCAGAGAATTTATGAGCACACCTATGATATTCGTATAAAATGTGAAACAAATTCTCTGTACAAACACACAAAAACTTGTCCTGAAGCTGAATTTCAGTTTTTGATATTAGAGGTTGTGCCAAAAGGACCCCAGGGCGGTATGTGGGAGACTTTAGTTGAATACAGGGAATTATACTGGCAAGTGGTGTTGGAGGCCAGTAAATTCCCTGGTTTAAATGACATGATCTCACTTGCCCTGTATTAAAAATGAGATCAGCAAAATTGTGACATTAATGTGTAATAATCCTCCTTGTCAGTAGAGGGCAGTAACTCAATGCATTTCTATGTACAATGATTGTTTTTACTGGCTGTTTTTTAAATGTTGGATGAGTATATAAAAGCAGTTAACTGAATGTATTAGTGTAATCTGATGAAGTTGTGGACGAAAACGTATGGTGATTTGATTCAGCGTTATTTTTTCGAGTGAACTGTTGCTTTAATAAATTTGTGTGCCTACCTAGCAGTGGTTCAGGGTGCTTTGTTTCTGCTTACTGGTTTGTTCTGCATCCTCCGTTTTTTGGTCAAATGTATTTGCTGTCAATACATTGCCAGAGGTGACAGTTTCACTTTACAAACCCCTAAGCACGTCATTCATTTTTCAAATGCCTTTGACTGCAATTCCACCTACATAGTTTATCTTGCAGTTTGCAGCCACTGTGGTGCTTTCTATGTAGGCAAGACAGTAAGAAAATTCAGTGATCAAATTAAAGAGCATTACCAGACTATTAGAAAGGGAAATGTAAACAAATGCACTAGCAAAACACAAGTTAACAACCCCCTTATGCTCCAATTTAAAATTTCTAGTGCTGGATAATGTTTCCTTGATTTATGGTGATGGCATCCCCCGGTTAGAAGTGAAAGAGCTGAGATGGCTGGTTAAACTGCAGGCTGACATCCTCCCTGGCCTTAATGGAAATTTGAATGTCAAGAGTATCCTTAAGTGGTCACGATAGGGTGAAATTTTCCCCTCCCCAATCTTTTGTATTAACTATGCATCAGTTTGTTCTTAAACTGAGTTCAACAGTTATTTCCTTGTATTTCTGATGAAGTTCGACTTTGCAATGTAATAGTGAATGAACAAAAGCGCGTCACTACCTTGTTTTGCTGTTGATATTTCACTACTGTTTTTAATTGATTTTTGTTGGAAGATTGTGAATATTTCACTGCTGGAATTAAATCATTATTTTGCTGAATACTGCTGGAGTTATATAGATTATTTTTTGCTGTGAAACAAGTACCTGCTGCTTTCCTTCATTTCCACAAGGTTTGTGATTTTTATATATATATATATATATATATATATATATATATATATATATATATATATATATATATATACACAGTGGGTATAAAAAGTTTACACACCCCTGTTAAAATACCAGATTTTTGTGGTATAAAAATTGAGGCCACAATAAATCATTTCAAAACTTTTCCCACCTTTAATGTGACCTATAACTTGTACAATTAAATTGAAAAACAAATGTTTGTTAGGGGAAAAATATAAAAAAATAAAAAAAAAAAAACATGCAATACGCTGGTTGCAAAAGTGTGCACACCCTTATACTAATACTTTGTTGTGTGTTCACACCCTTAAACTAATAATTTGTTGAGGCACCTTTTGATTTAATTGCAGCATTCTGTCTTCTTGTGTACACACTTGTCATCAATAAAGAGACTCAAATTAACCCCAAATAAAGTTCAGCTATCCTAGTAGGGTTTTCCTGACATTTACTCAGTTGCCTGCTACAGAAAATGCCATGGTTCGCAGAGAGCTTACAAAGCATCAAAGGGATCTCATTGTTGAAATGTATCAGTCAGAAGTGTACAAAAAATCAAAAAGTGGAGAAAATATGGGACAACAGTGACGTTGGAAAGAACTGGACATCCCTCCAAAATTGATGAAAAGACAAGATGAAAACTGTTCAGGGAGGCTGCTAAGAGACCTACAGCAACACTGAAGGAGCTGCAGGAATTTCTGGCAAGTACTAGTTGTGTACTACATGTGACAACAGTCTCCTACATTCTCCATATGTCTTGACTATGGGGTAGGTTTGAAAGACGGAAACCTTTTCTTACACACAAAAACACCCAGGCCTAGCTAAAATTTGCAAAACAATACATCATCTCCCTAAAGTATGTGGGAAAATGTATTATGGTCTGATGAGACCAAGGTGAACTTTTTGGCCAGAATTCCAAAAGGTATGTTTGGCACAAAAGCAATATTTTGCACACCAAAAGAACACCATCTCCACGGTGAAGCATGGTGGTGGCAGTATCATGCTTTGGGGTTACTTTTCTTCAGCTGGAACTCGGACTTTAGTCAAGGTGGCTGGAATTATGAACACTTCCAAATACCAGTCACTTTTGGCCCCAAACTTTCAGGCATCTGCTAGAAAGCTGAAGATGAAGAGGAATTTCACCTATCACCTATCAACAGGACAGTGACCCCAAGCATACATCCAAATCAACAAAAGAATGGCTTCACCACAAGAAAATTAAAGTTTTGGAATGGCCAAGCCAGAGCCCAGACCTAAATCCAATAGAAAATCTGTGGGGTGACCTGAAGAGAGCTGTGCACAAGAGATGCCCTCGCATTCTGACAGATTTGGAGCGCTTTTGCAAGGAAGAGTGGGCAAATATTGCCAAGTCAAGATGTGCCATGCTGATAGACTCCTACCCAAGAAGACTGAATGCTCTAATTGAATCAAAAGGTGCTTCAACGAAGTATTAGTTTAAGGGTGTGCACACACAACAAAGTATTAGTTTAAGGGTGCGCACACTTATGCAACCAGCTTATTGTACATTTTTTATTTTTTATATTTTTCCCCTAACAGATTTGTTTGTTTTTCAATTGAATTGTATAGGTTATAGGTCACATTAAAGGTGGGAAAGGTTTTGAATTAATTTATTGTGGTCTCATTTTTTTATATCACAAAAACCTGGCATTTTAACAGGGGTGTGTAAATATATGTGTGTGTGTGAAAATATATACATATATATGTGTGTGTATATATGTATATATGTATATATATATATATATATATATATATATATGTGTGTGTGTGTGTGTGTGTGTGTGTGTGTGTGTGTGTGTGTGTCTGTGTCTGTGTATAGATGTATAATATGTATGTGTATGCGTGTGTGTGTGTATATATACATATATATATATATATATATATATATATATATATATATATATATATATATATATATATATATATATATATATATATATACACACACACACACACACACACACACACACATGCTGTTTGGGCAGTTTTTTTCATCTCTTTCAACTTTCTGGTTTAAATGCCCGTGTTTGCGCTTGTTTCCCACCTTTCCTGTAACTAGTCTAGTCCAGATACAGATTTGCTTTATCCAGGACTGTTTGTAAGCTTCTGTGCCCCCAAGCCTTTCTGTGTTGGATGGAAGCATTCTAGCTTATCGGTGGGAGTGATGAGCACTAGGTAGCCTATCTACCACAAGATCCAGGTACTGATTCTTAGTTTTAGCACTTGAATTTGCTTATTCGTGCTCAGCACTTGTTCAGAACTTGTTAGCACTAAATAAGCTACAAATTACTACAGCAGTTAACCTTCCTCTTTACCTAGAGGAAAACAGTTTTTGTACTTACTTTCCTCACTTGCTTAGAGAAAAACAGCTCTTATACTCACTTGCATCACTTGTCTATAGGAAGTAGTTTTTATTCAGGCATGTCCAAGGGTCAGCTCCCAGTGTTCTCTCCTGTCTATCTGATGAATCTGGGCATCTTGGGGCAATGTAGCAATTGCCTCATGTACACAGACAGCTCTCTCCTCCTGCCACCCAACACTACAACCTGTGAGAGATGCACTTATCTAGCCAAACTGGAGGTAAAGCTCTCTCCAACCAAGTCTGAACTTGACAGTCAAGAGGAGAAGGTAAACACTTGCACCACACCACACTCATCACATAGTCCCACTAAACCTACACCACCAAAATCCACACATAGAAACACAAAAACATTTGCGGAGGCTCTCAATAATAATCTGCTCAAGCAACAGACACTTCCAAAGAAGAAACACAAGCAACCTCCACCCCCCCCCCAACACAACCCAAATGACACATAGCCAACAGACTCAGTGTGCCACTTAACCACAGCTCATAAGGCAAAACAACATACCCAACACATTAGTCATAGGTGACTCTATAGTCAGGCACACTGATGTCCCACTCACTAGGCTAAACAAGGAGAAGGTTACTGTCAGCTGACTGTTGGGTGCCAGGATCCGCCACATAACCCACACACTCAGGTCACTCCACAGCAATTACAAATATGACTCTGTCATTGTCCATGTTGGTGTGAATGACCTGAGATGTACCTTCCTGGACTACATGAAAAGAGACATGGAAGAGCTCTCCGATCCTGTAGCCCAGGCAGGTATGACCCTAGCCCTGAGTAGCATCCTGCCATCGCCCAGAATGATACCGCAGTACAAGGACAAAATGATTGACTTCAACAATTGGCTAAGCTTCTGATGTCATTCTAAGGGGATCCAGTATGGGACGACATGGTCAACAAACCACGATGCTTTGCCAGAGATGGCCTGCACCTGTCACCCCCTGGGATTCCGGATACTGGCCAAGGCTCTTGCTGCCCCTATAGTGCCTTTTTTAGGCAAGGTTCAAATGACAAATTCACCACAGTAACAGGAACAGGCAAGCAAAAACTGAGCGTAATGCTACTCAGTGCTAGAAGTCTAAATCGCAAAATGCACTCCCTCGAGGCACTCCTTAAAATGGAGAATATCGATATCTGTGCAGTGACTGAAATCTGGTTCAAGGCTCCAGAGAGCACCCCTGGATTACCAGGCTATAACTCATACCACACTTTTCGGCCACCTAACCTGGACCAGAACACCAAAGGTGGAGGTGTGTCCATATTCATTAAGGATATCCACACCTCCAGGCTAGTTGCTCAGCATAATGCATCTGAGGTTATCCAAGTGCAACTAACTCTGAGCAAAACTGCAATCCAAATTGTAGCTTGCTACAGATCCCCCACCATGCCCCAGGATTCCGACTCCTCTTTTCTTGATATACTGGAGAATATTAGGGTTCAACCAAACACCCTAATAATGGGCGATTTCAACTACCCCACCATTAACTGGGAAAACTACTCATGTACCAACTCCTTCGCTCAACGCTTTCTGGAATTCATAAATTCCAATGCCCTGGATCAACTTAACCCCCCCTTCCAAGGGCAACAATATCCTACATCAAGTCATTAGCAACATGAGTGACTGACGTTCCACAGCTGGTCAACTACTTGTTGGCCAGATCCGACCATAAGCTAATCACCCTAGATATCCACATTCCGCTCCCACCCCCCATTAAGGAAATCCCTGTAAAAAATTTCTCCAAAGCCAACTTCATGCTTCTTAAGACAGAAGTGGCGAACTTCATGACACCCATGCAGATGGACAATACAGTTACGACTGCTGAATCCTACACAGATGCACTCTATAAGCACTTGCACGAGTGCATGGATCGTGCTATCCCAAACAGAACCAAGACGCTATCCTCCAAAAAAGGAAGCCAATCTGGTGGTCCCCTGCCATAAATAAACTCTACAACAGAAGGAAGAAACTGTTGCAAAAGAGAGTAAAATCCCATGAGTGGAGGAGTTCCCTGGTCAGCCTCAGTAAGAAGTTGAGATCCTTTATAAGATCCTCCAAAGCTAGCCATGAAAATAAAATCACCACTGATTCTAGGGACAACCACAAAGCATTCTATAGCTATGTCAAGAAATCTCAATGTCAACACCCAGATCTGCTCTGAGTTACAGCACAACGGCATAAAAATTACATTACCAACTGATATTGTCAACGTCCTGGCAGATAGGTTCACTGCTAACTTTACCCCCCTCTCACCCCACTAAAGGGCCCATATCTATACAGGAAGAATGCAGAGTCCCTGTAATCACAACTACGCAGGTAAAAGCTCCACTCTCTAAAGCCAAAAACACAGCATCCATGGGACTGGACAACATCCCAGGCTGCGTTTTACAAGAACTTCAGAACGAACTGGCTCCACACCTAAGCACCATGTTAATCATAGTCTCACATCAGGCATTGTGCCCACTGAATGGCGCACAGCAACAGTTATCCCACTCCACAAAGGAGGAGCCACCACTGATCCCGGGAACTATCGCCCTATTAGTCTGACGAGCCTGGTCTGTAAGGCCATGGAACATAACATCATGGAACTCATAAACAAAGACATTGGTAACCTTCAAACTCCTACATCACAAGATGGGTTGCCAAATGGCTCACTGACAGAACCCACACTGTAAAAGTTGCAGACTCCAAATCTGACTTCAAACCAGTGACAAGTGGAATACCACAGGCTTCAGTCCTCGGACCTCTGCTGTTTGGTATCTACTTCTCTGAAGTACAGGCTAACATCGAAGGCCTTTGGCTAGTGAAGTTTGCAGATGACTGCAAACGAGGAGCCATAGTTGAGTACCCAAATGATGAGGGCATCCTACAAAAGGGCCTCACTGAGACAGATGCCTGGTGTCAGAGCCGTGGCCTCAAGCTCAATGCCAAAAAGTGCATTGTCATCCCCTTTGGTAAAAACTCTATACCCATGAACTACCACATAGGTGGCAGTCTACTTAACACCGAATGTGTGATAAGAGACCTGGGGACCCAGGTGGACAGTAGTCTCTCCTTTGATAATCACATCACCACAGTAGTCAGGAAATCCTTCTATGTGGCACACCTCATCACATAAGGGTTCTCATCTAGGAAAAAAAGAGGTCACTATTCCCCTCTACTTGACACTCATTAGACCCATTATAGAGTGCAACGTCCCTTTTGGAATGTACCTCACAAAATGTCTACAGCAGCTGGAAAGGCCACAGAAGTACCTCACTAAGAGGATTACTGGCCTCAAACAGATGCCCTACACTGACCGTCTCAAAAAACTCTAGCTTTACTCCGTAGCATATCGCCTACTCCAAAGTGATCTCTGCCTAGCATATAAAGCTATGTCAAACCCAGAGCTGTTGGACATGCTACACCTAAAGAAATCCCAATCCCTCTGAGCTACATGCTCTAGGGACCTAAACCTTGTCACCACAATAAACAGGACATGCTGGAGGGATAGATTCCTGTCCCAGAGACTTCCCATACTCAGGAACAAGCTACCCATCTATGTCAAGCAAAGATACTCATTAGCACTCTTCAAGAATAATCTTGATAAGTGGATGGGAAATAGGAAATACACCCTGGGGATCAGTTTTGTGGCTTTGTTCAACAGGGGCACAGGAAAATAACTTTCTCGGGTTGCGTAAGCCAGGGACCCTTGTTGGCTAGGCTTAATTAGGCCCCTGGGCTGATAGCCTTGTACCTACCTATGAACCTATATATATATATATATATATATATATATATATGGATCCCCTTCAGTTAACAAACACAAATCACCGACACCAACAGACCGACAATACACACAACCATACATGCACCCTAACCCTAAGGTCCGACACAACCGCACACTTACCCTACCCACACCCTAACCCTAACTCACTTAACCCACCCCTAAACCCACAGTCCGTCACTATCGCACACACACCCTACCTGCACTAACCCTAACTCACTTAAACCACCCCTAAACCCACAGTCCGTCCACACACCCTACCTGCACCCTAACCCTAACTCACTTAACCCGCCCTAAAACTACAGTCCCTCACTATCGCACACTTACCTGTCCGCTCCCTAACACTAAATCCCTCACTCTATCGCACTTACGAGTCCGTTGGGTTCTCACCTTGTCGGTCATCTGCGTTGTCGGTGATTGATTCCTTGTCGGTCTAGTGAGCTGGGCATCTAAAGGTGATCCATATATATATATATATATATATATATATATATAGATCTATGTTTATGTACATACACACACACATATATATATATATATATATATATATATATATATATATATATATATATATATAGATAGATAGATATAGATATATACACACACAGACAGCACACACACACACACACCCACATATACACATGCATGCATGCGTGTATGTATGTATATATATATATATAAATATATATACACACACACACACACACACAGTGGATATAAAAAGTGTACACACCCCTGTTAAAATGCCAGGTTTTTGTGAGATAAAAAAAATGAGACCACAATAAATAATTTCAAAACTTTTCCCACCTTTAATGTGACCTATAACCTGTACAATTCAATTGAAAAATAAACAAATCCGTTAGGGGAAAAAATATAAAAAATGAAAAAACGTACAGTAAGCTGATTACATAAATGTGCACACCCTTAAACCAATACTTTTTTGAAGCACCTTTTGAATCAGGTCAAGTTTGTAGCTATGGGGTCTAAGATGGCCCCATCTTATGCCAGTCTTGTTCTTGCAGCTTGGAAAATGGATGCTTTGGTACACTTGCCAGGTTTTAAATACACTCAGTTATATCACCATTACATTGATGACTTTTTTTTTCCATGGACAGGGACCACGTAACAACTAGATATTTTCTTAACTGCAATGCATGATAGCATTACTTTTTTCAGTTTGTTAAATCTGGTTTTTGAGCTTCTGTTTTGTTTCTTGATAGTGTAATCAATAGAAATTGCAGTAAGAACTGTCTTGTGTCCAACATTTTCAGAAAAGATACTTATAGAAACAATTTTTTGGACTTTACTGGCCAACACCCATTTTATATGAAAATGAATGTACTGAAAGGGCATATTATCAGATTATCCAGGCTGGTTAGTGATGGCTTACTTTTTAAAAAAGAAGCAGACTTTTTATGCAATCTGTTTGTACAGAAACATTACCCTGAGAACTTGGTTTACAGAAATTCTGTGGAAGTTATGAATGACAGCTATAATAAATTCCAACCCATGCTTAAATGTGGTTTTACCCCCAAACAACATAATACCCTGGCTGAAAAGGACAGAACTCTGAGCTTTCCCATTCCTATCAGCATTAGGGACATTGTCTCTAATAATTGGAACATTATTAACAGTTCTGACCACCTGACTCGTATCCTGGGGAAATGTACAGATTTTTTCTTATAAAAGATCTAAGACATTAAGACATGCCTTTTAAATCAAGGACTCTGCATTTACTACAGAGAGAGTCACGAATGTTACAGCTCCTCAGGTATGTTCACTTGTGGGAAATGTGTTTGTTGTCAGTACATCTACACAGGGACCCTTTACATTTTCCAACACATTAATTTTAAAGTGTCCTTTGCACATCATTTTGACTCTAACACAAGAAATTTAGTTTATTTCTTTATTTTGTGTATCTTGTAAATACTGCAATGTTGGAAAGGTTTGCCGCAAACTCTCAGATAGAATCAAAGAACATTATGGTGTGATCAGAATGAATGATGCTTATAATGCATTGGCCAGACATACCAGATCTTGTACCACTTTTGTTGAATTTAATTTCATGGTACTAGAACAACTGGAGTTATTTTTGGGGACTATGCTACACTGTCAGAAGTGAGGGATCTCGGATGGCAGCTGCTACTGGGAGCGGACTCAGCACCAGGGTTAAACGATAGCTTGAATTTAAAATGTTCATTGAGGTGGCATTGCTAAATCTCAGATTTCTTGGTATTTTACTTTGCTAATGTTTTATTCAGGCTTTATTCATGTTTCAGGAAATGTTATCTGTTTTGCATTTCTAAGATGTCATTTGTTCATCGTGATTTTATTGCTTTGTGTAACAGTATTTTTCCATTCCTTTGTGATTCTGATCTCATTTCTGAAGAAGATATGGGAGAACAAAAGTGCTGAAATAAATTGGTTCCAGAAAAGTTTTTGTCCTTGCTTCATTTGTTATGCCAAAGTTGTTTATTTTACACACACACACAGACATATATGTATATATATATATATAGATATATATATATATATATATATATATATATATATATATATATATATATATATATATATATATATATACACACACACACACACACACACACACACACACACACATAACTATATGTGTGTGTGTGTGTGTATATATATATATATATATATATATATATATATATATATATATGTGTGTGTGTGTGTATATATATATATATATGTGTGTGTGTGTGTATATATATATATATATATATATATATATGTGTGTGTGTATATATATATATATATATATATGTGTGTGTGTGTGTGTGTATGTATATATATATATATATATATATGTGTGTGTGTGTGTGTGTGTGTGTATATATATATATATATATATATATATATATATATATGTATATGTGTGTGTTTGTGTATGTGTATATATATATATATATATATATGTATATGTGTGTGTGTGTGTGTGTATATATATATATATATATATATATATATATATATATGTGTGTGTGTATATATTTATATATATATATATATATATATATATATATATATATATATGTGTGCGTGAATATATATCCTTGATCCTTTCTATGACCATAAAACTAAACTGATGCTCAGAGCAGCTGTTAGCTATATGTTTAGCTAGTGCATTATTCACATTGTGCGTAGTAATACTATAAAGATGTTTTCCGATATGATCTTTCAGTCTTCTGTTGGTCTTTCCAGCATAGAAGACTTGGCAAACTTTGCACTGTGCTAAATATACTATATTAATGCTGTTACAATTCGCATGCACAAATGTCCAGTATTATTAATATATAAACAGTAACTACAAGCTTTCGAAAAAACAGCCAGATAGAGACCACCACGATATAAATAAAACCTCAGGTTTATACTACAAGCTTTACAAGGCTTTTGTACAAAATTCACTAACACCAATCTTATTAGTTTCCTGGTCATAGTTCCTGCTACCACATAACATTCTCTTATTATTTTTCTTTTTCTTGTTCTTATATCTAAAATTTGGCTGTATACCTAGTATATTACTAATCCTACTATCTTTTGTGAGAATCTGCCAATGTCTACTGATAATTTCTCTAATATATTTATTATCATTACTGTAATATATGGAGTACTTCAAATGCGGTTTCTCCAATTTACTCAATTTTTTATCTGATACCCCATCCCAATTACTATACATTATATTATGCATAGTGAATATCAAGAAGATTATTTAGAAATTATTACCACCTTCATGTGGTATTAACCAATAATATGTTTGTGTTTAATGGGAGATATTACCTTCAGCTTGATGGTGTAGCTATGGGCACTGCGTGTGCCAGTAGCTACGTCAACATATTTATGGCAGCTTGGGAAACCAAACATATATTAAATAATAAGTTATATAGCAAGTTTATTCCATTGTCCTGTCATTTTGTGAACGACATCTTTTTTGTATGGGCTGGGGATGCTGAAGTGTTTCAACAGTTTTGTGAGTATATTCAAAATATTGATGTATTTTTGAAATTTGACATAAAACACGATCCATATAAGACAGATTTTTTTGGATGTTAGATTTAATAAGCATGAAATGTATAATGTTACCACTGGAATTTTTAGGAAGCCTTATACAATGCAGTAAGTTGCTTCACCATAATAGTATGCAACCTCCCCATGTATTTCCCAATGTAGCAAGAGGGCAAGCCATTCAGACATCCAGGCTTAATGCCACAGATAAAAAAATGTGAGGACAAATTAAAGGAGCTCAGCCACAGATTTACATCTAGAGGTTATAAACAATCATACATCAGTCCTATTTTGGAAGATGTAAAACATGATAGAGATGAAAAGTTTTGTCCTTTTTACTCTAGTAATAGGGATGGGGTATCAGATGGAAAGTCCACTAAATTGGAGAAACAGCCTTTGAAGTACTCCATCTGTTACAGTAATGATAATAAATCTACTGGAGAGCTTATCAGTAGACATTGGCAGATTCTCACAGTAGATATTAGGATTAGTAATATAGTAGGTACGCAGCCAAATTTTAGATAAAAAACAAGAAAAATATTGAGAATGTTATGTGGTAGTAGGAATAATGACCAGAAAACTAATTCGATTGGTGTTAGTGAATTTTGTACAAAGCTTTGTAAAGCTTGTAGTTGTTGTTTGTCTTTCGGCTTTTCCCGTTTTGGATCGCTACAGTGTAACACCGGTCCGCTAATGATTGGCAGTATATTTTAACGAACACCGAGGTGCCAGCTCGACGTCCAACCTTCAACGAAGGCACGCCCATTTACACCTGTCTTTCGAACGCCCATCCAACCGCAAGGAGGGCATGCAGACTCCACACAGAAGCACTCCCCGCACTCCAGCCGAGAATCGAACGGGAGAACCTCTTGCTGTGAGGCAATGTAAAGCTTGTAGTTACTGTTTATAAATTAATAATAGTGGACATTTTGTCCACCCAGTTACTGCTAAGCAGTTTAAGTTTTATGTGCATGCAGATTGTAACAGCATTAATATAGTATATTTAGCTCAGTGCAAAGTTTGCCAAGTCTTCTATGCTGGAAAGACCAACAGAAGACTGAAAGATCATATTGGAGAACACCTTTACAGTATTACTACACATAATGTGAATAATGCACTAGCTAAACATATAGCTAACAGCTGCTCTGAGCATCAGTTTAGTTTTATGGTCATTGAAAAGATCAAGGAGCGTGAATGCAAGGAAGATTTGTCCAATTATACAGAAGCTCAAGTAATAAAATGGATTATTAGACTCAGGGCGGATGGCAAAATGGGTCTGAATGGACATTTGCCACTCAAGCCCATTTTAAAAGGTAGGCCATTATTTAAATAAAAATGTGTGCGTACATAAAGATTTTAAAATTTACACATTTACATTTTGCACACCTTATTACATGGGTAGCCACATAAACATTAATGTTTTATACAGATTATTTTTATGCATATGTAAATATTTTGTTCTCATTGCTCTAGTATTAGGTAGCTCATTGGTTGGTAGAGTATTAAACACTCAATCGGAGGGTCCAACTCTCAATCTGAGGGTCCAGGGTTCGAGCTCTTGCTTGAGCATTGGTACATATATATATATATATATATATATATATATATATATATATATAAGTGTCAGTAGATCGATCAGTAGATGAAGATCGACATCACTTCACCCGACTTCACCGACACAGAAAATATCGACACCGCAAATCACGGACAGTTAACAGGTATGTTAAATGTCCGTGATTGCGATTGTCGATTATTTCATGTCGGTGAAGTGGATGTTGATCTTCTAACTTGTCGATCTTATATATATATATATATATATATATATATATATATATATATATATTTTTTTTTTGTTTCTCCCTTTTTGGGATGATGGTACCTTTTTAAGAAGTGCAGTTCATCATGACCCTTTTAAGAAGTTAAGCTTTTGAATAATGTAATGTGTTTTATTCATTGTCATTGTTTTTTGCAGGTTTAAAAGTTTTACATAAGATACACCCCCTGCTTCTGTTCACCTTTTAATAGGCAATGTTGCTTGGACAGACACTGCATGGGCAGATAAGTATTTGGCAATAAACATTTAATGTTTTCATAGTAGTCCCCTTTTTATTCACCTCCCAAGCTGGATAAAAAAATAGAGCATGTACCGTAACTCACACCTTTGAGAGCAAACTAGTTAGCATCTAAGCAACGCTTCATGTTGCCTCCAGGTTGCAGGCATACTAATCTTGTTTTGTTATCATTTCATTAATACCACTGGCAGTATATAGGGGAGTTATTCTGTCAGTTTCAGAATTGGTCAATGACAAACAGATTGAAACACATTGATGGTAAACCCTTTGAAGATTGAGCCCAGCACCCAACAAACACACTCGAACAGACATACATGTGCACTTGATTCACTCTCACAAACCAAAACACACACTAAACATACTTTTATCCTAGAGCACACTCCCTGCCCCCCAACAAAAATTTATATAACCAGTTCTGAGACCGAACTTAAATTAGAGTAATTCCAACCTGGGGACACAGTCACACAGACACCCATTTCACTCACTATTCTTCTCTCATACCTCTCACACATACCACATCATGTGTAACTAACATACACACTCCTTCCATTATCTTGTGCACACTTTTTACAACTAACACCAACCGCCCTACTTAAACAGATTTTTCAAGCTTTCAAACACTCGCTCTTTCTTCTGACAATTCACTCAAACACCGTGTTTACACCAGTCACCAGACACATGCACACACACACGCAATACTTTCAGCTGCTCTCAGTAAGAAGATCCACATCATAACACCTTGTTTTGACTACTCACTTTCCTTAACTCCAGACTATACTTAACATGCATGTGCATGCGCGCACACACACACACACACACACACACACACACACACACACAGAAATTCTATCCAAATGTTCCTGTGCAAAAATGCATTGTTCTAGTAGACTTAGAATGCCTGTTATATAGTTAGACAGATGCCAGACATACCACAGTGATATCCATTGCATACAAACTGTAGATACATTAGTTTGTATAGTCAGCAAGGTAGTTTGATGAGTTGGCCATCAGTAAAACAAGTTAGGATAACTAGGTGGACTGTGTTTCTTCTCTCATTTCTGAATTAGAGGGAGCTGAATGAGTAAGGTCTTCTCCTTTGTCCAGAAAGTAGCCCTCTGATATTGCCTGAAGGATGAACTTCATGGATCTTAGAGGTACATCCAACGAAGGTTGTTGAAAAACCTCTGCTGATGTTTGTTCCTACTGACAGTAGGAAAGTTGTGCAGATAACTGCCTGACTAATTGGTTTTCTTTTAAATATTTGGAGTTCAGGTAAGTGCTGTTATAACTTGCCTTTAAGATATCTGGCTCATATTTATTCTTTTCTAATTAATGCATATTATAATGAGACGATATTGGCAACTTGATTGTGCTTTTATAACACCCTTATGTATAAGCTCAGTTCCCGAACTCCATCAATATTTTTTATGCAAATGTTGACTACAGTCTAATTGAAATAACTGTGAAGACTATCTGTGATAGCTGCAATTATGAAACAGCCTTGGAAATGGCCTTTGCATTTTATACCCTTACATTAGGGCAGTGTAAGAGCATTGGCAGGGTGTTACTATCACCATTTTGCATAAATCTATATAAACTGGGGACATACAAGTTGTATGTCATTTTGAATTACAGATAGAAGCATAAGGTCATAACATTCTTATGTTTTACAGAGAAAGTGGCAACATATTTTGTATTTGAAGGAAAAGAGATGTAGACTTATAGAGAAGCCAGGGCTTATTTGCATCATTAGTTCTCTTCATGGTCTTGCTATTTTACTTTGAATAACTGTGCATTGTAGCATGTAAGTAACTTTACTGACTTTTAACTGTTCCACTAAGTACTGTTAACATTAACCATGCAGCTGGTCATGTTAAGATAATGTTTAGGCAAATCTTTGAATGAATAAACTTGTATGTGTAAGTTCTTGATACTGGTGAACTGATGTTACCTTGTAATTTCCATCTGTTTCAGATGCTTATCACTTCCAGTCAGATTCAGTGGACAGGTGATGTTTCCAAGGCTTTGGTCACTGCTAAAGAACGAGGCGACAGAAAGTCACTGAAGATTATGAAGAAGAAACAGGTAATCATTTGCAGTTAGGAATGGCTATAGAATTATTTATTTAATTTTTGTTTTATTTGTTAACTGACTGAAGTGACCAGACACATCCATTTTGAGGGGTGATCCAGTAGTGCTGTCTGGTTAAGTTATTTACTTAGAACCACACAGTGTGCAAGTAGAAATTGAGGAACTCAAAACCAGGATGAAAGTTGTTAGCAGTTTGTAACCTTAACCCTCTGAGCCAAACTGACAAACAATAACAATACTTGTTATTATTTAACGTCTGACTGTTTGTTGTGGGATAACTCTGAAATCTTTCCAAAAGGATGAAATTAAACTCTTGGGTTTCTAAGTCAGCAGGAAACCGTTAGTGAACAGTGCTCTAGTCACCTGAAAGTATTCCATACCTTTTTTTTTTTTTTTATAGCAGTCATGCTTGTGCCCACACGTTTTTTTCTTCAGCCAGCCCTATTTCATCGGTAATGTTAAACATACCTGTATTAATTTTGACAGACCTTTTTTTACTCAAATTTTTTTGCCACGAAGTTTAGAATAGAACTTACTTTACTTCTGTGATTTGTTTAATATTTGTAACTTTACAGTCATCAACTTTTACTGTTAAGTTCTAGCTGTTTATTGATAATTCAATGTTTTCCATTCATTTTTTGTCCTGTCTTCTGTTGCACTACTTTTGTGTCACTGACAGAAGTTTATTCTGGTATCAAGTGACACAGGGTTTCTTACCAGTAGCTGATCTGTATTTACTTATTGGTAGAGCACCATTTCCCCACATTTGCCTTTTCTGTATAAGGACTATAGTCAGATCACTTTTTCTGAAGCGGAGTAAAGGCAATTCAGGATATACCTTTAAAAGAAAAGGTTCATGGAGGAGAAATATCACAAAATGAAAAAAGCAGCTTCTCTAAGAAGCAAAAAAAAAATCATGCGTTGCTACTGTACTGATTGCAGTGCAAACAAAAAAAGGGAAATAAATATGAGGAGAAAAGTAAGTGTGTCAGTAAGCTACCAGTAAATCAGCAAAAGGCCTACATTATTTTCCCTGTGCCTTACAACCATCAAGCATTCCTTTGATCATAACATAACCATTCTTTCCTCCATCTTGGTGATTCCACCCAGCAATAGCCAAGGCAAGAACTGTCTGAAGTGGGGCTGTCATTCAGGTAGCCATGAAGGTGCTCTGAGCTGTAGTTATCATGGAATTGAGAACATTTGGACAGCCTAACCTCACTCCCTGGGTGAGGAAACGTGATAAGAGCCACCACAATGCCCTCCCCTTGTTTGTGCAAACTTTTGCATACTTGCTATGAAGGCTGGTACCCATCGGTGGCTTAATGAGTCTAATGCCCAACCCCACCCAGGCCATTCCTCTGGTTCACTGCCTGTCCTTTATGGGATGGTGGCAGTGTGAGAAGCTGTCTCTGCTACTTTCCCCATGATGGGCTCATCCATCTTCCCTGTCATTCCTGTCAAGGGCCCGATCCACTATTCGAGCTTGCTTTGCCTGAGCCTTAGGGATTTATTCATCTATGCCACCAGCTTTGGTTCATCATGACTGTCCTTTGTTCGTTATTTCCTCTGTGAGGAAAACTATTAGTTTGCTTCTTGTATGGCATGATTCCTCTTGATACAAATATTTCCAGAGTTAGAGTGTCATGTTGTTGCTTTCAGGTGAATATAAGTGCATGCCTTATTTGCCCTATTCTCAAACAATAACCACTTGCATATTTATCTGATGTTTGGTTCTCAGGAAAGTGAAAAAAATAATTGAAGTAATATGTTCCAACTTGTTGCTTCTACACAGTACATTACCCCTAGACAATCTGTAGGGACCTTCTGTGTACATGTATGATATTTGTGTGGAAAGGTAAATAGTGACCACATTATGCACAACCTTCACACAAGTTCCATCTATGTTCTGTGTTGATTGTAAGAATAATTTAAGTAGTAATGACACCCCAGTCACACAGGAACCAAAAAGGCCAAGAAGCACAGTGCTGCTTGGCAGAATAAACATTTACTTAATCAGCACTTTCATTTCTTTGAGTAGAAACTTCTTTAGATAAAAACACACATCAAACAGGCTAATTTAAAAGCTCAAGTGATCTAAAAACAGGTCATATGACCTCTGAGCCCTCAAACAGAACAAGCTGCCTTTTTTTAAAGGAACAGGAGCAAATATACAAAGAACAAGCACAACTATGAAATTAAGAAGAAAAAGGAAACAAATGCCCTATTTAAATTTGTGGAAGAGAACCCAGGACATGACTTAAATTTAGTTTTCTAGAAAAGGTATACCTAATGTGAGGGGTGGTGCATGGTCTCTAAATATATAAAGAGGCATGAACAGTACTGGCAGTTGCATTTAAATGCTAACAGTTGGTCAAGTTTGAATGACCAAATATCTCTGGCATGCATTTTAAAGCTGAAAGCATTGGAGAGATAATGCTAAGGCTTATTATTACCCATAAATTTAAATTTGCACCTGAAAGATGTTTATAGCTTTTTAAACTTTTATGTTGTTGGCATTTTATATTTTCTTTGTATATTTCCTACTGTTGCTTTAAAAAGGCAGCTTGTTCTGTTTGAGTGCTCAATGGTCATATGACCTGTTTTTAGATCACCTGAGCTTATAAATTAGTCTGTTTGATGTGTGTTTTTATCTCAATAAGTCTCTTCTCAAAGAAATGAAAGCACTAATCAATTAAATGTTTATTTTGCCAACTAGGGCTGTGCTTCTTTGCCTTTTCGGTTCCTGTGTGCTTTGAGTTTCTTTGCACAGTTCTAAGTAGGGTTAGTTGTAGATGAGATTCGTGGCCGAGACCACTACTAATCCTGTGTCAGAATCTACTCATACAGTTTAGGGTATGGGAGTTGCCAGGTCTCAAGAAACTGTGCAGGTCTGGATGTTCTATGATGCATTTTATGCCTTATTTTTGAAAGGCAGTGAATTACTGTTATGATTTTTTTATGCAAGGATGTTGGGAAACGTTGGTAACAAGTGAAGAAAATAGATTTCTATTTAGATGCAAACAACTCCCTTACCAGCCTCAGTAAGAAACTGAGATCCTTCATAAAATCCTCAAAAGCTAGTTACGAAAATAAAATTGCTAACGATTCCAAAGACAACAACAAGGCATTCTATAACTATGTCAAGAATCTAAATGGCAATGCTCAGATCTGCTCTGACCTAAAACAGAATGGCATTAAATACACTGATCCCAAGGATATTGCCAATATCCTGGCAGATCGATTCAGTGCCAACTTCACCCCCTAAATGGCCCATCTCAATACCGGAAGATTGCCAAATTCCGGTAATAATGGCCACACAGGTAAAAAACGCACTCTCCAAAACTAAGAATACAGCATCCATGGGATCAGATGACATCCCGGGCTGTGTACTACATGAACTACAATATGAACTGGCACCTCACCTAAGTGTCGTGTTTAATCATAGCCTCACCTCAGGTTCCGTGCCCAGTGAGTGGCACAGAGCTACAGTTATCCCACTTCACAAGGGGGATCCACCTTGGATCCCGGAAACTACCATCCCATCAGTCTGACAAGCCTTATCTGCAAGGCCATGGAGTGTATTGTCATAGAACTTATAAACAAAGACATTGGCAACCTTCAAACACTGGACCCCGCCCAGTTTGGGTTCGTGAAGGGCCGATCTTGTCTCCTGAACCTGATTGACTTCTTCGAATCAGTCTCCAGAGCCATGGACAAGGGTAAGGTGGTCCACAGAGCCTATCTAGACCTTGCCAAGGCCTTTGACACCACCCCCCACTCTGGAATCATAGATAAACTTACTAAGCTGGGCATTAATCCCTATGTCACCCAATGGGTTGCTAACTGGCTTACTGATAGAACCCACACTGTAAAAGTAGCCAACACCAAATCCAGCTCCAGACAAGTGACAAGTGGAGTACCTCAGGATTCAGTCCTGGGACTGCTCTTGTTTGGCATCTACTTCTCTGAAATACAGGCCAACACTAAGGGACTCTGTCTAACAAAGTTCACAGATGACTGCAAACTGGGAGCCATTATTGAATCCCCAAATGATGTGGATACTCTACAAAAGGGCCTTACAGAAACAGATGCTTGGTGCCAGAGCCATGGGCTCAAGCTCAATGCCAAGAAATGTATAGTTATGCCCTTTGGGAAAAAACATGTATCCGTGAATTACCATATAGGTGGCAGTACACTAAACACCGAAAGTGTGATAAGAGACTTAGGGACACAGGTGGAAAGTGGTCTCACCTTCGATAACCACATCGCCACAACAGTCAGGAAATCCTTCTATGTGGCACACCTCATCACTAAGGGCTTTTTATCCAGAAAAAAGGAGGACATTGTCCCACTGTACTCATCCCATTATAGAATACAATGCCCCATTTGGTATGTACCTTTCAAGACATCTGCAACAACTGGAAAGGCTGCAGAAATGCCTCACTAAAAGAATCACAGGCCTAAAGCAGATGCCCTACACTGACCGTCTTAAAAAACTCCAGCTGTACTCTGTTGCATATCGTCTACTCAGAGGCGATCTCTGCTTAACATACAAGGCCATGTCAAACCCAGAGCTGTTGGATATGCTGCACTTAAAGAAATCCCAATCCCTCAGAGCCACACGCTCCAGGGATCTAAACCTTGTCATCACAATAAACAAAACATACTGGAGGGATAGGTTCCTGACCCAGAGACTCCCCAGACTCTGGAATAGATTGTCCATACATGTCAAGCAGAGTGCCTCTTTGGCCCTGTACGAAAGGAACCATGACGATTGGATGGGAGAAAGGAAATTCACCCTGGGGATCATGTCAGTCTCCCTGCTAGACAGGGGTCCAGGGAAGTAAATAGTGTGGGAAGAAACAGCCAGGGAATTGTTATGGCTAGGCTTGTATAGGCCCTAGGGCTGATAGCCTAGTACCACCCTATGTACCTGTGACCTTATAATTTAATTTATTAATCACGATTAAAAGACTTTTACGACTGTCATGAAGAAAAGACCTTCCTTAATTTTACCCACTATTGTAAGTAAAGATCAGTGTGAGTTCGTATAAAGCAAACAAGCATTTGAGAATGTTAATTAATTTCTGGTGTTTCAGAAGGATTTTGAATACATGAAGAGTGTTTGTGTGTTGATATGGATGGACACAAAAAAAGCTTTTTAAAGTGTTAGCTGGGAGTTCCTGAGGAAAGTGTTGGCTAGGTTTGGGATACCAACTGAATTGACTGAAGTTTTGTTTAAGATGTACAAGGTGATAAATGCAAAGGTTAAAGTAGGATGTACAAGGTGATAAATGCAAAGGTTAAAGTAGGATGAAGGTTATTTATGAGATTTACAATATTTATGGATAAAAGGCAGTGCTGTACTCTTTATTCTTTGCTTTTTGCAATGTATTTGTAACCAAGTGTGACAAAGGATGTGTACTGCCAGCACAGCTAGTTGGAATTTTGTAAATAATTATATGTCATTTGTGAATATCAACATGGTTTATATAGAAGTGTGACAAAGGAGGATACTGCCAGCCCAGTTATTTGGAATTTTGTAAATAATTATATATCATTTGTGAATATCAACATGATTTATATAGAAGTGTGACAAAGGGGAGATAGTGCCAGCACCTTTGTCTGGAATTTTGTAAATGGTTACAGGTCATTTGTGAATGTCAACATGCTTCATGTAAGATGCTTGTGTTATAAATGTATTAGAACTGTATGTCATGTATATATCAAACTAGGTTTGTACAGACATGTGTTGAAAAGATATTTTATAAAGTACTAAGCTTAAAAATTGATCCACACTGTGCCCTACTGGAAAAGAACAGAAATGTACATGCACTATTGTAACTGTTTAAATGTATATTTTAACAGTGGAAACTGGAATACGGGAGGTTAACTTCAGAAAAATAGCTGAAATGAAATTACTTTGTGGCCAAACTATAAAAAGATGTTATCTTTCAGTTTCAGTGCAGCAACAAATGCAATGTCTATACTAGAGACCTTACGCTATTGTCTTTCAGGTGAAATAATTACTAGTTTTGAAGTGTGTAGGAAGGTAATTGTTTTATGACTTCTAGGATCTGCCTAGATCTGAGGAAAAGCCCTTGTATCTCTCTCTCTCTCTCTCTCTCTCTATATATATATATATATATATATATATAAATTATGGTCAGCTATATTCCTGACTGTATCTAAAAGAATTATACTGTTCCATAGACTTACAGAGCAAGCAGACAGATGTGGTAAGTGGATGTTCTTGTTAGGTCTAAGACAAATTACAAAATGCTCGGTTTCTATTAAAGACTTCCCAAATTAATATCCCAAATATTGCTGTTGGGATACTTGCAGAATGACATAATTTCTTGTCATCTGACTTCTGTTCTCAGGCTCAAAAACAACAGTATTTAGCATCTACTTGTGAAAATACATAAACTATTTTTTTCCTTAGATCTAAGGCAGATCCTGAAAGTCATAAAACAATAAACATTTTCACATCTCAAGCGTAGTAATTATTTCTCTTTCAAGGCAACACAGAGAGCTCCCTAGTGTAGATATCCTGTCTCTGGCTGTCATAAAGTAATTTAAATTTTCAGCTATTTTTTTCTGAAATTAACCTCCTGTGTTCCAGTTTCCATTGTTAAAATATATACACGTCAGCAGTTACAATAGTGTATATACATTTCTGTTCTAATCTAGCAGGGTACTCTGTGGATACATCTTAGCTCAGTACCTTACAAAATATCTCTTCAGCACACGTCTGTACAAACCATGTTATATGACATACAGTTCTAATACATTTGCAACACAAGCATATGAATCATGTTGATATTCACAAATGACATATAATTATTTAGAAAATTCCAGATAGCTGGGCTGGCAGTATCTCCTTTCGTGACACAGACCATAAAAAGATGTTATCTTTCAGTTTCAGTGCAGCAGCAGACATAGTGTCTATACTAGGGAGCTTTCTCTGTTGTCGTTTAGGTGAAATAATTACTAGTTTTTAAATGTGTAGGAAGGTAAATGTTTTATGACTTCCAGGATCTGCCTAGATCTGAGGAAAAACCCTTGTCTATGTATTTTTTACAGCTAGATGCTAAATACTACCAGTTGCCATCAATGGTTGTTTTTGGGCCTGGGAACTAGGAGTCAGATGACAAGAAATGTCATTTTGCAAGCTATCCCAGAAGTGATATTTGAGATAGTAATTTGAGAGGTTTCTGATAGAGACTTTGTATTCTGTTTTTGACCTGACAGCAACAGGAACCATTCACCACAGATCTGCCTTGCTCTGATTAAGTAAGTGTATTAGGCTATAGTATTTCTCTTAGATATAATCAGGAATATAGCAAATTATAGTTTAGATGTTTTTCTCTATTTATTTGAGACTGCCCTGCAATGCTGTTTTAAATATTTCTTGTGATTTTGAACTCTGATGTCACTGTAAAAATATATGTAGCATTGTCTTGTTCTTTTATTACTTATTATTAAATATATTTAAACATTTCATTGTGGCTGCTCTGTCTAGAGATATTTAAGTTCTGAGAGTACTTGCATATTTACTTGGTGACATTGTGGGCCACTCCTAATAGCCTTGCTCTTGGTCAAGCTACCCTTTCTATTAATAGTAACATTCCACAGTAAGATTGGACACCCTTTGTTTAGGGCCTTAAAGTAGCTGATAAAGGGGTTCTGGTGGCAGTGATGACTACCTTATAGTATGGGCAGAAGGGGGCACAGCTAGTAAACCTGTGCCAGCCTTGTGTGTGTATGTGTGTGTGTGTGTGTGTGTGTGTGTGTGTGTGTGTGTGTGTGTGTGTGTGTGTGTGTGTGTGTCTCAGCTACATGGGTAGGGACACGAAGCACTAGTTGGACAGAGAGAGTGTTGGAGGACCTGGCTTGGAACCCTGGCTAAGGACTCAACTCTGTAGGTGCGCCAGTGGGGATTCTTACTGGGGATCTGGAGAAAGAGGGAGAAACCATCCCCGAACTGAATCTGGTCTCTGTCTGCTCTTAAGGGAAATTGCACTTGATGCAGAGAGCTGCGTCTGGAAATACTGTGTGTATACTTGCTATCTTCTCAGTGTACGTCCCCCACTTGTGCCAGTGGTGAGAATTGAGGCTCCTTGATTACTAGACCAGTGGTGGGGTATCACACTAGGGTTGCCAACTTTTCATGTCAAAAATTCTGGACATGTATGTGAAAGCAAAATGTGTATAATTGTGGTACCCGACATGCAAAATTTTGCTTAATAATGTTTAGATTGAACAGAGATGATCAAATGATTATTTTGATAAAGTAGTTTTTACAATATCTATGCTTACTGTATTGTACAGTATTTTCCCAAACATAAGGTTTGAACTCATTTTATAACGCATAATAATTTAACTAATGGTACCTTATTCAAATCAGTATGCGACTATACAGAAAATATAACTTTTTATAAGTATAAAGTAGTACATTTAACCAGCCTGTGAGGTTCCTATTTGAAGTTATTAAGCATGCTCATTTTGCCCCTTTGTTCCACATTATGACAGACAGTGTTACTCATTTTGGAGATGAAAGTTTGAGCAGTCTGGTTCTCATATAGTTGTTACTTATCTAACATACATGTGTGTTTTACTTAAGAAGATGTCCTCTTAAAGGTCTACCATATAGCTTTCTGCATGCGATTTTATATCATCTTACTGTTTTCATATATGAGCTTGTTGTTCTTGTATGCTTTTCTTACTGTTTTTGTTCTTCAACCACGTGTTCTTGTGGAATAACATGACAATAACAGAAAGTGGTAGCTCTGAACTGAAGGCATAAATCCCTCATTTCCAGATAAAATCACACATTTTATAACATGTTACTATAGTCCATCTAATTCTGTTTGTTACATTGCAATCATTTCTGCTATACTCTGTCCAAACCCTGTTGAATATTGCATCTGTTAATTCAGTGTATATAGTTTTCCTATAGTTCCACTGTAGGTCCTAGCTTTGCATTTCTTTAGTGTTGCAAGTAATTTGAATTTTGTTGCACTTGGGACATTGTGCTTGGTATTGTTCCTGGAACATTTCTGCCCAGGGTTCCTCTAAAGAGATATACTGCCTGTGCTTTAAATGGGTATATTCCCAGTATTCTAAGGTATATATGCCTAGATGGTCATTCATGGTCCACAAAACAAATAATGACTGTAAAATGTATTAATCCAAGCAGGACTACCTGACACCTAAAAATTTAATATCTAATTTGTTTTGTTAATGACGTAAGTGAACTTGGAATTAAAATGTTAAAATTTTCCCAAGAATATTATCTGATAATTCAAATACTACTAGTCTGTGCTGAGAAGTGGTCACGCTTTGAGGCTAAGAAGATAGATGCTTATTCAGTCTCTCCTTCTATAGAAGGGATGTCATCTTTAGTCTGTGACTGACACTGTCATTAATAATATGAATAAGGAATCCTCCAGTAGTTTTTGATGTCTTGAAGGAGTTCTGCACAGTATAAAATCAGAAATGTGGTGCAAGACTTAAAGGACTGAACACACCTAAAAGAAATATTTGCATTGGGGTGTCATTCCTTATGAACAGTTTGAAAGTCCTGCTGAAACTGAGAAATGCATGATAATATGCAAAGACTTGCACTAAATACTGAAAGAGTCAATTTAAAATATGTTAGAATTAAATGAAAACTAAAAATTTAATGTGGAAAATATTCTTAGTAAATTACCTTATACAGTTAAAGAATGGAAACTACAGACTAATTTATTCTACATATCTATCAGTAGTTCTCTGAGTAATGCACAAGGGTTTGGGTTCTTTATGTCCACTTAAGTATATGTTAACATCACTGGACCACCAGATCCCATCAAACAGGGCAGATAGTCTGATATCAAAATGAAGAAGTTGTATTTGAAACCAACCAAATGGTATATAAGTGAACCTGCATTTGACAATTCAGACTAAGATACCTGGTAGGTCAGTCACATTTGTCTCCTAGATAGAGTGACAAATCAAGCAGGATTTTATCCAGGTAGAAGTGTTTTGGACACTAGAAAAAAGCTAGCCATGTATAAACCATACTTCTAAGAACAGAATGCTGGCACATCTAATCTGGTCTGACAGGCCCAGATCCCGGTCCTGTTGCTTCTTTCTGCTGATGAAGAATGAGTGAAACAGCAGGGCTTAGTTGGTGAGAAGCTTGGCTGTAAAATGTTTGTTCTGTTGTTGCAGTGAATGCAAGGAGCTCTCTGCAGCAGTTTGCAAATTCAAACCTTAATCATAGGTCATCACCATGTTTACCCTCATTTCCTGCTGACCCCAGTGATATGTAATTATGCAAGCTGAGCTACGATTATAACAAGAAACAGAAAGATTACTCATAAACTTTGAGGTGCCCAGGCTGTAATAGGTTAGATTATGTGGGAGAGGCTCAATCAGCTGTATTTACACAAAACCCATGCTGTTGTGCATTGCGGAGAGACTTTGTCTCTTCCTCATAAAGTTTGTGATTTTTCAGGCAATTTTTTCTGGACAATATGCTGTCCAGAAAAGGCACTCTCCCATTTTCCAGACAGTGTCCTTTTAATTCTGGACAGTTTGGAAAAATTCCGGATGGTTAGATCTCTAGGATAAAGGGATAAAACTGGTTTGGAAATTTTGAAAAAATTATGATATTTGCTGCTGATGTAATTTTATACAAAACAGATCTCTCTCAATATGCCAAATTGTGTTCTGATTATTGATTCAGTTTCAGAGAATGGTAGGATACAAGTTGAATGAAAATAAAACTAAAACCGTTGTCATGAACTACACCAACCAACTGGTGCAGCATTTCTTTGGTGGCAGGAGAAATTGAAATATTTTTTGTTTATAAATAAAAAAAGGCAGATCAGGCTAGGACAATTTGGGGGGAAAAACAAAAGATAAAATAATAAAGAAAATTAATCAGTAGAAAATATTGCATATAGATAATGACAGTAAAATACAGACAATAAGTATGAATATGATGTAATTTTCATTCATTCCTCAACTAATGGGTCTCAAATCTGACCTCAGATCCAACTCAGCTGCTTTTGTTAGACTCACAGATCCATTTCTCAAGCTCCTTCCTTTAACTATAATACCCCATCATCCCGGCATACCTCAGATCTCGTTTGCCACCTCGTCTTTCAGATCGGGATTTTCCTTCTCTCAAGTTAGGAGGTTAACAGAGATTTCTTGTGTCCTTTTTTGTGAATTTTCTATCAGTAGTATCTCTTCTCTTCCTTTACTCGTACATTTATAAACTCTTCTTAATGTTCAAACCCTTTTGTAGTATTATAAACTCCCTTTCTAGTTAGTCCTTTCTACTCTTTGTGTGGTTATTTTTTTAAATACCATTGTTGGTACTCTTTCCCCTTTCTTTTTGTCTACCTGACCTTAGGGTACTTCTGAAATACCATTGTTGGTATTTGTTTATCTGTTGTTTGTTTATACATACATGTATATAAACATTCTTGTTCTTTCTGTTTGCTGGTTGAGTTAGTGGAGAGAGCTTTCTCTATAGCCATTGAAAGGGCATCATTACCCTCTTCAGATCCTGTTCTTCTTTCTTCATCAAATTTAAGCTCTGAACCTCTCATGTCAATTCCACTGGGACAGCCACCCCATAGCAGCCTTCAGACAGTTCTCATCCAGTGCTTCCCACCCACCTCTAATACTTCACCAGACCGTCCCACTGAATAGGTCCCTATGAAGAGTACATGCAGAAGGAGCACCTAGATTCCCATATGGAATTTTCACTGAAGACACAGACTTTGATGAAAGGGAAGGGTCCCCAGATCTCAACCTGATGATGTCTACTTTGGAGAAATCCTGGATCATCTTAAAAAGAAAGGTGGATGGTTTTCCAGAGCCTCTTTCCAAGAGGAGTCAGTGTTGCTGGTGGATTTCAGCACTGGCCCGTCTACTTCTTTGTTGGTCCCTCAGGTTGACAAGTTGATCAACTTTATCTCACGCTGAGCATGGAAGGAGCCAGATACAATAAAACCCATACCTAAGAGGGCAGATAAGTTTTTTTAGCTCCACCCAAAGATAAGGCCCAGTGGAGCAAGGGAGTCCCAGTAGATGTCATGGGTGGTGGCAGCCACTAAAAGGGAATTTGCAGAACAAAGCTCATGTTTCTATCCCCCTAATAGGGAATCCACGGCCGTGTAAAGATTTGGCAAGCATATATATTCCTTGGTGATTTTTGTTCTTCAGTTGCTGAATTATGTGGCAAACTAAACCAGATCACAAAGGGATTTGACCAAGAAGCTTTCCAAACTCCTTTTCAGGGTCAGTGTCTGTGGAGGACCAGAAAAAAGTTTCTTCACAATAGTCCACCCTTCAGTCTATTTCTGATGCATCCATGAGTCTGATCTCTCATGCAGCTTAGGGTACCTCTAGGGCTCTACTTTCAGGCATTGCAGTCAGGAGGCACACCTGGATGTGCCTGTGTGATTTTGTGAAGCCCTTCAAGTCTTCATTCATCAGTGCTCTTTTTGATGGATCATCATTGTTCATCCCTAAAGTTAAACACACTACAGAAGTATGCAAGATTGAAAGACCCTGTCTGCCATTGGCATCCATTTTTCTACCTCTTCAAGATCATTCTCTAGAATCAATGAAGTGGTAAAAAGATGTAGTTTCTCAAGTCCCAAGTGCCTTTCAAGGACTCACAAGGAGATATTGCTTCCCGAGGCAGATGGGGGAACTCTAATGGAAGGCACCATCCTTGTGGCAGGGGTGGCCCTCAGAACCAGCTTTTCAGAGATACCCTCTCTGAAAAGCCCTACCAGTGCTCCTGAAGGGCTGGCCTGTCTGCTGTACTCTGGAGGCAGTTGGAAAGGAGCTTATCTCTGAACCCGATAGCCAAGACACTTGGGTGCAGAAAATTATATTCAGAGGTTATTTCATACCATTTCCCATATTTCTCTAGCAAAAATGAAGAACATTCCTGATATTCCACCTAATCAGATGGAAGCAGCAGCCTTAGAAGTATTAAACTGCTAGAAAAAAAGAGTCCTCTAAAAAGTCTACCCAGACCGGCAAGGATCTGGAACTTACTCAGGATTCTGTTCAGTGTCAAAGAAAATGGGACTTGAGACCAGATGTTCTTCGTGTTTCACTGTTGCAGTCATTACACTTGGGTTATCCTGCTGGCAGGCTACCCTCAGTCGGCCTGAATTCCAAAGTCTAGGTCAGGCGTTGGTTGCTGTCGCCTCTTCCTTGATGTCATTGTGCCAGGGGTATAAAAGATGCAGCCGATGCCATTTTCCTCTTTCTTCCTTGCCGCGCAGTCGGCCGACTCCTGAGATTTACGTGTTCGAATTTCAGATCCGAAGTCTTCATTAAAAGCTAAGTACCCTGTTGGGGAAACTTTTTTCTAGCTCCAGACCGATGTCAGAAAAAGTTAATAATTATATTTCTTGTGGGAAGCAAATACCTCATAAGGACTTTCATTCTTACTGTATTCCTTGCCTAGGCCCTGACCATGACGTTGCTAGTTGTCGGTTTTGTGCTAGATTTAACCAACGCACTATTAAGCATTGGTACAATTTTGCATTACATTATTTTGGCAGAAGATTTAATTACACAATGTCGTCGGATAGCCATCCGACTACCGGAATTCACAAGAAATGCAAAGAAAAAGAGAAGGACAGGCATCTGAGGTCCAAAACTGAAGACGAGGCTTCTTCTAAGCCAGCCGCCGGTTCGCTGGTTCTCAGTGAGGCACCTTTGCAGCCCCTGACGCCCTCTACTTTAGACCCGCAGGCCACTACCAACTCCCACGTGGAGTCGCCTAGACCACTGGAGACTCAAGGTATTGGACCTTCGGAGACTATTCCCTCAGATGGGTCTGGAGCCCCTGAGCAGGCATCTGCTTCTGAGGGTGTTTTCAGACCAACTCAATTATACATTAAAACAACTTCAGCTCCAAAGGCAAAGGCTAATGCACCCTTAAAAACAAAGAAACAAGTACAACAGCCTCATGAACAGGCCTCCATGCCCAAAAAACAGATGCTCAAAATGGCCGAAGACTTGATTACTTTGATCAGGGGCTCCCATCCCCTACCTGATAAAAGACCTAGGCAAGAGACAGAATATGAATCTTCTGATCAGGTTTCCATTTCATCTGATTCCTCTTCTGATCAGGAATACTCTCTTCCTCCCTATGAGGATTCTGATGCTGAAGAATCTATCCCTTCAGCTTCTCCTCCTGAGGATTACTCTTTTGGGGAAACCTTGCATACCATGAGGGAGCATTTCCACTGGGAGAGCCAAGATTTTTTAGAATCTAAGAAAAGGCTCAGAGACTTCCTTTTACTACCACTACCACAACACAGGCCCCTAGCTATTCCACCTGTGTTAGACATTGTTGATGTATTTTCAGAGTCCAGTCTGACTCCTTACCTCCAGCTCCTGTTAAGCTGGACAGGTACTACAGGGTTCCTGACTCTCATACATTCCTTTTCAAAAAGGGGTCAAGGCTTCTGCTGCAAAAAACCCTACCCCCTCTGACAGGGATTCTAGGGCACTAGACAAATGGGGAAAAAAGATTTACTCTTCTGCTACCTTGGCTGTAAGGGCTTTAAATTGTCAGTTTCATATGCTCAAATATCAGCAAAATATTATGTCACTGCTTAAACAGAAAATGTTGACAAATTCTGAATGTGCAGATAACAAAGAAATGCAGGATTTATTGCATGCAGCTGAACAAGTTGGAAAGCATACTTTGCAATGTGGTTTTGATTCTTTGGAGGCCTCCTGCAGAGCCGCTGTTACGGGTTCTGTCATCAGGAGGCATGCTTGGTTAAAGGAACAAAGTTTGCCTGGTCATGTCAAAGCAAAATTGTTAGATGCCCCATTACAGCATGATACTTTGTTTGGTGTTAAAGCAGAAGAGGTATTAAAGAAAATGGAGGACAAAGCTAAATCTATGCAAACGGTTAAGGATTTCTTAAAGGTTCAGCCTCCAAGATTTAGCAGGCACTGGCCTACAAAGAATTGGTCCTTTCCAGTGTCAGACAGACCACACAGGGGCAGATATAGATGCCCAAGAGGCAGATCCCAGCCCCAAGGCTCATACAGGTCTAAACAATGGGGTGCTTCTACCTCCAAAAGTGGAGAAGACAAATCACAGCCATACAGGAAACAGTCTCAATGACTTCCCCCTGCCTGCACCAAGCACTTATCTTCTGGCAGCACCTTTAGATGGAAAACTAGCGCTTTTTTCTCAAAACTGGCACATAATAACCCAGGACAAATGGGTCCAAGACATAGTGTCACAGGGCTACAAGTTTCACTTCCTTACCCTGCCAAGGACAAACGATTGGCCAAACCTGCCAAAACATCAATGGGCAGAGGCACAAAAGCAAGTCACATCCCTCATGGACATGAGGGCCATTCAGCAAGTACCACAGCAAGAGCAGGGACAAGGATTTTACTCAACTGTTCTTGGTGCCAAGAAAAGACAAGACCTGGAGACCAATACTGAGCCTATCTATTCTAAATACATTTCTGGATATACCAAAATTACAAATGTTGACTTTACAGCAACTTCTGCCCATGCTGGGCAAGAAGGCTTGGCTTGTGACTTTAGACCTAAAAGAGGCATACCTGCATGTCCCAATCAGACAAACATGCAGAAGGTACCTCAGATTCAAAGCTGGCTCAATGCATTACCAATTCTCTGCACTGCCCTTTGGCTTATCTACTGCTCCCAGGGTCTTCACAAAGTGCCTGGCACCAGTAATTGCATTCTGCAGGCAAAGAGGAATACAAATATGTCCTTATTTGGACGACTGCCTCATTCGAGCGGAGAACAAGGACATTCTACTACAGCATCTGGTGTTTGTAAAGAGATTTCTAACAGGTCTAGGGTACACAGTCAACAAAAAGAAATCAAAACTAGTACCCTCTCAAGAGATAATATTCCTGGGTGCAAGCTTAAATACAACTGCCCAGATGGCTTATTTCATGCCAGACAAACAAAGGCAACTGACTGCCTATTTCAAACTGTTGGCAACAAAGGCCCAGTTATTTGCAAGAAAAATTCTGCACACTTTGGGCTTCATGGCATCCTGCATTCTACTAATTCCATATGCGAGACTGCATATGAGGAAACTTCAATGGTACCTAAAAAAGTGTTTGGACTCAACATTGCCACAGCCTGGAAACAATAATTGCCCTCATTCCCTGCCTGCAACAGGAGTTTCGTTGGTGGGCGAAGGCTTGTCACCAGAACAAGGGACAGCCATTCACTTTTACCCCCAGCCAGGCAGACATTAACAACGGATGCATCAGATTATGCCTGGGGGGCCCACATGGCAGGAAGATGTATTCAAGGCACATGGTCCGCAAACCAAATGCATCTACATATCAACCAAAAAGAGATGCTAGCTGTTCAGAATGCCCTGACAGCCTTCAAGGACCTACTTCATCCGGGACAACTACTGATAAAGACAGACAACACCACTGTCATGTGATATATAAACAAGCAGTGGGGTACTCATTCTTACCCCCTTTGAAGACTAGCCATGACTTTGTGGGACACAGCTTTGACTTACCAAGTACATCTGCAGGCACAATTCCTGACAGGAAAGATAAATACTCTGGCAGGCGAACTAAGCAGAAACCTCATGGATCCCCACGAGTGGAAATTGGATCAACAAGTCTACAGCATGATAACAAGGAAATGGGGATGCCCGGATATAGATCTATTTGCCTCTCCTCACAACTACCAACTAAAAAGATTCTGCATAAGGACTTATCACAGACAAGCATGGAAAGTGGACGCCCTAACTTTCATCTGGAAAAGCTTAGCAGTGTATGCCTTTCCTCCACTGCCTCTCCTCCCCAAGGTACTCCTAAAGGTCAGACAAGAGAAGCCAAAAATGATACTTATTGCCTCAGACTGGCCCCACCAGCACTGGTATCCAATCCTAAGGAACTTGTCTCAATGCCCGGCTTGGACCTTGCCTCAAATACCGCATCTACTGTCCCAACAAAACAATCAAATCCTGCACAGCCAACTAAAGACCTTAAATCTGACAGCATGGCGGATAATGCAGTGATACAAAACGCACCTCTCACTAAAGCTGTAATGGATGTCATCTTGGAAGCCAGAAGGCCTAGTACCAGAAAATCATACGCTGGAAAATGGAAGAGATTCTTTGCTTGGAACCAGGCACAAGGAATTGACACAGCTGTATCAAATATTCCTCAGATTTTGCAATACTTAACTGAGATGCTGGACAAAGGCCTATCCTTTTCATCAATTAAAATTCATGCCTCTGCCATTTCGGCTCATTACAATACACTGCCAACAATCTTTTCTCATCCCTTGTTAAGGCAGTACCTCAGAGGAGCCAAAAACTTAAGGCCTCCAAGGAGATCATCAATACCAGCATGGGACCTCAATTCTGTTTTGGAAAAACTCACCCTGCCTCCTTTTGAGCAAGCCGCTACAGCTGATATAAAATTTTTATCTTGGAAAACAGCTCTGCTCCTAGCAATCAACTTTGCAAGATGAGTCTCAGAGCTACAGACACTCATGGCTGTGGAACCTTTTATCATTTTTTATCCAGACAGGGTTTCTCGGAGGACAAACCAACATTTTTGCCTAAGGTAGTGTGCAGTGTGGCCCTTAACCAAACTATTCATCTGCCTACTTTTTATCCAAACCCACAGAATAAGGGGGAGAGAATTCTGCATTCTTTGGACATACACAGACAGCTATGCTTCTACTTGGACAGAACCAAAGCTTTCAGAAAGACAGAGCAACTACTAGTGGCATATGCTGCAGGATCTCAAGGAAAGGCTATCTCAAAGCAGACTGTTTCAAAGTGGATAGGCCACTGCATTCGTTTCTGCTATTCACAACATGGCAAGCCAGTGCCTAAGGGCATTAGGCCACATTTTACCAGAGCAGCAGCCACTTCAGCAGCCTTCCTCAGGGGAGTGCCAACCAAAGACATTTTAGAGGCTGCTACCTGGTGTTCGGTGCACACCTTTACAAAACACTATCATTTACCACTCTACTCTAAATCCAGGGCAGGCTTTGCCACTTCAGTTCTGCAGGGCCTCATAGCCGCCCCTAATGCTATTTAGCTCCAGCCACCCAACCATAGCTTTGGGATTCAACCCAAGTGTAATGACTGCAACAGTGAAACACGAAGAACATAGTACAGTTGTGTACACTTACCATAAATGTAGATGTTCGAGTGTATTCACTGTTGCAGTCCAGGTTACCCACCCACCATCCCCCATATCTTTGCTGCTACTTATCTGCACTTCTCTAATCTATACAACCTATGTGGTGTATTTGCTTGTAGATGAAGGTATTATATGTTTTGATGCATGCATGTTCTATTGGCATATTTTAGCCTACCCTTTTTGGTAGCACCTGACATCTGGGGCAAGACAATCTGAGGAAAATGGCGTTGGCTGCATCTTTTATACCCCTGGCGCACTGACGTCAGGAAAGAGGTGACAGCAACCGACGCCGGACCTAGACTTTGGAATTCAGGCCGACTGAGGGTAGCCTGCCAGCAGGATAACCCAAGTGTAATGACTGCAACAGTGAATACACTCGAACATCTACATTTATGGTAAGTGTACACAACTGTATTTTCTGGATCTCAGCCAACTAAAACCAGTCTTTATAATTCTCAAAGTTCTGGATGTCCTTGTTCAGTCCGTTTTGCCTCTTCTGTAAAAGGTTGATTGGATGTGCTCGTTAGATATTCAGGATACATACTGTTGTATCAAAATGATGAGGCACTCCAGAAGATACCTGCACTTTTGTCTGGGAGCCAGTCATTACCATTTCAGAGCACTGCCCTTTGGCCTCACCCCCCCCCCAGGGTTTTCACCAAATGCATGGTGGTGGTAGCAGCTCACCTGAGATTTCTGAGATTCCTTGTGCTTCCTGACCTAGACAACTGGCTTTTGACCACCCCATCCAGGCATCTATTGATTCAATCAAGGGATTACTTGCTTCAGTTATGTCATCAACTGAGCATCATCATGGTCAGTTACACCAAATAACAATTTATGCCTAATCAGACTTTAGAGTTCATAGTTGCTCATCTAGACACGATCAACTAGACAGCCTTGCTTCCTCTAACAAGTTCATACTCTCAGGTTACAGGTCATGAAAGTGTTCTCCCTTTCTTACCCTACAGCAAGGCTAGTCCTGCAAGCCTTAAGATCGATGGCAGCAGGGATGATTCAAGTTCCATTAACCAGATTTTATATGTGGGTCCTACAGTGGACTCTTTCAGTACAGTGGTCTATTCTTCACCATTGTTTAAGCACTCCAGTCAAGATTTTAAAATTGCAAGGAATATCTTCTTTGGTGGATTAATTTAGAAAAATTTTGTCAAGGTAACCCCTTTGTTCTCCCCAGCCAGTATCCACAATCACCACGGACACCTCCCAAGTTGGGTGGAGGGAAGGCATTTCTTTGGAAGGACAGTCCAAGGTGCATGGTCCCCATAAGAAGCCAAATTGCACCTTATTTTCCTGAAAATTAGAGCAGTTCTACTAGTGTTGTAAGTTTTTCTAAATATTCTTCCTTTAAGGATGATTGTGATACAGAAAACATGTCAGTCTGGTATATCAACAAACGGGGAGAATCAGATCTTGCCTATTATGTCAAGAGGCAATGATAGTATGGCAATGGGTGATCTCTTCCATTCACTTTCTTATAGCAGTGCACATACCAGGGAAATCCAACATGCTTCCAGGCAGACTAAGCAGGTCCATTTTGATGCCTCATAAGTGGTCTGTCAATCAAAGCATGGTGGAAAAGATTTTTCATCGTCGGAGCCAGCCATACTGCAATCTTTTTGCTTCTTCACCTTGGTCCCTCCACAGGAGGAGTCCACAGAGAGATGCTCTAGACCACAGTTGGCCCTCTCATCTCTTTTACACTAACACTCCTTTACCCCTCATCCCCAAATTTCTATAGAAAGCATCCTGGTTGAAGAGCACGGTCATCGTCATTGTGCCCTTTTTGCCTTGTCAGGTTTGGTTCCCCTTCCTCTGGCTTCATCCTCTGTATTCACCTTAGATACTGGATTTATGTCCAGACCTTCTATTTCATCTGACAAGGATGAAACACCTAAACATAAATGGCCTCAAGTTGTCCACATGGTTTCTCCAGTTCCAGTGGTGTCTTTACAGTCCAGGCTTCCATCCCCAGTTCAGCATATTCTTTTATCCTCTTAGAAGCTGTCCACCAGGAAAATTTATAGAAGTAAATGAAAAAGATTTTCAGTTTGGGCCCTTCAGAGACACCTGGACCCTCACTCCCCCAGTCTCAGCAGTTCTTTGTTTATTTTCTAGTTTCCATTTTTAGCAACAAGTGATTTTCTACTATTAAAGTTGAATTATCGGTCATTACAAATTTTTACTCAGGTGAGAATTATTCCTCCTTGGCTTATATGAAATTGTGCAGGACCTTGCTTAAGGATACCTTTTTTTTTTTACTTAGGCTCCCAGTTAAAGATCCTATCCCCCCTTGGGATTTGACTATTCTGTTACAAGCTGTTACCCAACTTCCATTTGACCCTTTGGCAAAGATTGACCTTAAGTTCTTGTCTGGGAAAAGTATTTTTCTGGTCATTGTCACTTCTGCTAGACGAGTAGCTGAACTCCAAGCCCCCTCAGCAAGATCTCCATACTTAACCTTTCATAAGAATAGGGTTTCATTGCACATAAACCCTTTTTTTTCTTACCTGAGATGGCTTTTCAATCCAACATAAGTAAGGTCATCAATTTACCTGTGTTGTTTCTGAAGTTCATACTATATCTTTTGGACTTACACCAGCAGCACAGTACCAAAGATTTCAGGAAAACTGACCATTTATTTGTATCCTTCTCCAAGAATAAATTGGGTAAAGCAGTGTTTAATGTGACCCTGGCTAAATGATTGACTGACTGTATATCCTTTATAATGAAAGATGTTTATATTTTACTTAAGCTCCCCAAAGCACATTCCAGGAGGTTTGTAGCCATTTCATCTACTCTTTGGTCAAAAGCATCCATACATGGTATTTGTGCAGCTGCTCTTGTTCCAGTGCTCATACCTTTATTGCTCAGTATAAGTTAGACATACTATCTGGAAATAAGGCAGCATTTGGTTCTGCTGTACTCTGCAACATCTATCCTTGAGGACCACCCAAGTTTCATCTAGCTGGGGATTCTGTCCCATCAGTTGACAAATGATTGAAAATGGCAGCATCAGCTACAAAAGTTATGTACTGACAATAGCGATGCATCTGTGTTTTTCATTTTTCCTCAAATCCCTACCCTCTAACCCCCTTCCCTGTCGTCTTAGTGAGGCCTAAGGGATGTCTGTTTCAGAACTCACCTGTTCCCTGTTTATGCTTTAGCATTTCTGCATTTTTTCTTTTGTATTTATCTTTTAAATTTTCTTTTTCTGTCTTCTACCCTTTTACCGATAGAATTCTTTTTTTTTCTTTTACCATTTCCCTATTTATGTCTTCTTCATCACTTATTTCGGAGCTTTCTTCTGCCTTCATTATTTATTTGTCATCTATTTTTTCTTCTGTTTCTACTACTTCTAAATTTTCTTCTCTTTGTTCATTTTCTTTACCATTATTTTCATTTTTACAGTCTGTCCATAAATGTCTAGTTTTGTCACATTTATAACATTTCAGTTCACATTATTTTGTATCATGTTCCATTTCATCACAAATATAACAGTTTCTTTTATCGCAGTTACTTATCAAATGTCCTTCTTTTCCACAAAAAAAAAATGCTTTGAGTCGTCCCCAATATTTTACCACACCCCATCCCCTATACATTTATCACGCTTTGACACAATCGTACAGTCCCTTCTACCATCCATAAACACCTTTTATCACAGACTATTGCAGTATCCAGTACTTCTTTACATAAAGTTTTTAAATTTAAATATCCTTTCAAAGTATCTATTTCCACCTCTGTTTGAAATTGTACACAAGTTTTGTTTTTTGTTTCCCTGTTAAATGCTTTTGTCACATAAAGATTCTATGAGTTACAGTCTTTCCTTTTTTTTTTCTTATTCTCCAAGTAACTTTTGCACTGAAAAACAGTCTCAGATATAATGTCACAAAATGTCTCTCTGTTAAAAAGAATAAATGCTCTTACTTTTTGTGGTTTTATACCCAAAGGAGCTATTAAATTGTCTCACACTTCATACCTGATCATTTCTTTGTCGTCTTTACTTTCAGTCCTTACCACATGCTTCCGTTTTTCATTTTCTTCTGCCTCTTTTTTGTATGCTACTCCCCTGTTGCTGCCTTCTTTCTCTGCATATGATTTCTTTCCTATCTCACCTCTGTTCTTTAGGATTGTTTCTGCATTCTCCTTTTGTATTTTCTCTGTAATGTTGCTCAAAGTGAATATACATATTGTATGAAACTGAAATAAAAAAAATCCTTTTTTTTTTCTGGAGGTGGGAGGAATCCCATTAATCTGTCCTGTATGAGCAAGAACTTTTTGCTCTTTGTGGCTTTGTTAGAAATGCTTGAAGCTCAGGTTCATTTCTGAGCTGAGGTGTCTTATGTGTTTTTATTTATCCACCACATAAATATGTGTTTAGTGAAAGTCCCACAGCCATGATGTGGACGAATAAAACATTCAAGGTTTATGCTGATTCTGATAACTAAAGTATAGTTTTGACTGGCAATGTATAGCAAGCCAAGGAAATAGTTAATTGTTTCTTTTTACAGTCCAGTAAGGATACATTGTTATGTTATAGATATGTAGATATTCATCTGTAAGCACCACAAGGTTTCAAATTGTATTTTTTGTACCTGGTAAAAAGGTAAATTTACATATTTGTGCCCTCACCCACAGGGATGCTAATTTAAACATAAGCAGATTTTGAGAGCTTTTATTTTGCACCCTCTGCTATTATTTTTAATTACCCCGTGCTGAAATTATGAAAGCTGAAACATTGACAGGTATGGCTGCATGTAGTCTCTAAGTAAAATAACATCAGTCAAACAGTATATAGCAACTTGTTTATCTTTCCTTTACTCTGTCTGCTTGATATTTGGCTGTCTTAACATATTGGGATTTCATTTTACTTGCAAAAGAAAGCACTTAGTTTGCTTGTTCTCCATTTTCTTTGTAAATAGTAGAAAGGGCTTAACTGGCATTCTTCATAAATTGACTTTTCCTGCCCTACTGCAGACTCTGATATTATCATTCTGTTCTCAGTTTGATTTAGTTTTTCTGTCATTTAGTTGCTCTTTCTTCACATCTTCAGGCACTGTTTCAGGTTTCATATATATTTTTGTTGCTCCAAGACTGAACACATGAAAATAGTGTCTAAATCTTATAGTCTGTCTAAATACTGTTTAAATCTTAGCTGTTCTATCAGCAGCCCCTCATAAAAAGAATGACTTGACTTCTTTCATAGTGACTGCAGAATACTCATTTTTCCATTCTGTAGCAGCTCTCATTAAGTGATGTGGGTGAATTTTTGTCAGTATGGGTCTGAGCTCTCGTCTTATCCTTTAGTCTCTCGGCACAAAACCTCAGTGCACTCTTTCCAGCAGCAGCTCAAATGTGGTAATTCCGGTCCTCTTATTCAAAAGTTCCTTCATGTAGTTTAGGCAGTTTTTCCCTTTTAGTTTTTCCAGAATGCCTGCAGACTGCAAATTCTCTCCTCTTTGCTTGTTTTCCACTTCCATGACCTTTTCTTGGATTTCTTGCTGGGCATCCATTGCTGCCAGCTTTTACTTAGTTTGCGATGCATTTTCTTTACTTGAATGATCTGAAAGTGTTCTGTCAAAGTGCTTTCAACATCCTCTAACTTGTTGTTTTGAACCATATTATCTTCCAGTCTTCCACCAATACTTAACCCATTCACACTTCTGTGTGGTGAATGTCTCTGTCTAGCAGCCTATACATAGCCTTACATTATGGAATATTTTTTGAAAAGTCACTTTAAAAAAGTATAAGAAAAAAATGTGTTTATGTAAAAAGTAAATATATTGTTACCAGTTAAAAAAAAAAAAAAAAAGTCATCTTTATAGTAATAATAATATTATTTGGGGGCTGCTTCTTTTTCTTCTCGGCCCAGCTGACCATCAGCTTGCCTACATGACATCTAACTGGCACTCTGAAACTTCCCACTACTTAATTTGGCCCATGCTCAAGGTCAGTGAGAAAATTCAGGCTGAAACTGCGGCATCATGCTGCTGCCAAGGAGTTTTCTTTTTTTCACTTATTTGTTTTCTAACCACCCCCCCCCCCCTCCGGACATGCCTGTTATGCCCTGAAGGCAGTAAGGCAGTGGGGATGCGATGGTGTATCGTGCCACCTCCACAGTGACCCAGCCAATCCCTCTTAATGAAGATGTGTAGGAAGTGTCTTGCGTGTGCACTCTCACACTCAATTTAAGCACACCTACCCCTCCCCTGCCAGCACCTCAGACACCCAAGCCACTCATCAAACCTGATTCGCCTGGGCAATATTTCAGGCTTTATCCTTCTGCTGAATGTTTAAACAATACAACAATTTCAGTATTTAGGTGCTTCAACAGAATTTTAAGTACAGCACTTGTTATTATGGTACTGCTTGATGGCATTAAATTCCTGGAGTATAACAATGGCATAGCCAAAAGTTGAAACATCTTTATTAAATTACCATGTGTGACACAGTCTTACATGTATATATATGTGTGTGTGTGTGTGTGTGTGTGTGTGTGTGTATATATATATATATATATATGTATATGAAAATAAATCATAGTGGCACAATCTCATTTGCAAACATTATACCTTACAAACCGTGCCAACCCAACTGTAGCTCCAAATATTATACATCACTTTTAATATATCCAGCCATTGTCAGTCAAACATTACATAGCTCATTCAGAATCCACCTTCTTTTAAACATCTTGCCTCATCTGCATGTAGTGGTCCCACATTTCACATTTTTCCTGTATAATTTGCTCCTACCCTTTTCTAAAGATCCCAGTTCCAGTTGTTTTATCTTTGTTGCTTCTAGTAAAGTTGTTTTAGACTTTGATTTCCATTTTCTAGTTACTGCTTTTTTGGCAACCATCATAATTAGACCCAGCAAGGGCTTAATATGTCTAGGAAATTCCAATTCTGTATCATAGCTCAAAAAAAAATAATTTCCCTAGTCACTCCAATTTGCTCACCCAGCATCACCAACAGAGCAGTCTGCAGTGAATCTTTAAAGTCAGCCGACTCATTGCACTCCCAGAAAATATGTTCCCAGTTACCATCTCCAACCTTTGCTGTCTAAATTAGGAAAGATTATTTGGAACCTGAATGGAGTATAAAAATATCTATGTAAACACTTCCAGGCAAAGATCCTAAATCTTCTAGATGTTGCATATTTGGGAGACATATATATCCCCCATCATTTCTTTGTAAATTGCTTATCCTGTCTCTCTTCCCAATTCTTCCTAACCTCTTCTGATTGAGTCCTATAGTTATCATGCAATATTTTATATACTGAACTAATTATTCCTTTCTTAATGGTCACTTCTGTTTAGATTCTACTAAGAACTCCATCAGTGCTGTTTTTTTGTTTGTTTCTTTCTCTTTGCCTGTACTCTCATATCAATCCTTGATATGGAAGGCAATCTATAACTTGCAGTCCGGATAAATTCTTGGCATCTTCCAATTCTATTACCTTTCCCTCTCTAGTTATTTGCTCCCAATACCTGGTTCCTTTGCCAGTTTTCTCCAGTACACTCCCTCTTGCCTTTTGCCTCAATCCCTAATTGCAGTCACCCCTATCAGCAGAATCTCCTGTCTCCATTCCCTTATTGACTTAGTTCCTAGAATACCTTTTGTTACTTTATAAATATAATTTTCTATATGATTATTGTTCTCCTTAAAGGTTTGCACTCAAAATCCCAGTCTGTCCCTGTTACTTAAACTTCCTCTCTTTCTTCATCATCTCTTTCCATTTTGAGTTATGGTTTTCTGCTTGTGCTGTGTACAGGGGACTTAACTGTGTTGCTATGAAATACCCCTTGAAATTGGGTAATCCCAATCCGCTCTGTTCTATAGGAAGAATAAGCTTATCCCACTTGACACTTGCATTCTTCCCCTCACAGATAAAATCCTTCAACTCTTTATTAATTACTATCCACAACTTCTCCCCTGGTTGATAAAAATATACTCGACCTGTATATAAGACTAAAGGGATTAAAAATATTTTAACTGATTGTTTCTTACTATCAATATCCATATAACAGAGCTTCCATTTTCTCAATTTTTGTATTAGCTTTTGTTTCGTCACTTCCAACATATCCTTAGCTGCCACATAGGTATAATTTTTAATCCTTGCTACTAGATACTACATTGTATCATGTCCCCGTAAGTATGGATGTTGCTGAACCAAATTTGTATGTGGGTACATAATTTACAGCTATTGCTTTTGTTTTGGCTTCATTCATTTTGTATCCTGAATAGGTTTGAAATTGTCTCAATATGTTCCACAGCACTGTGATATCCCTTTCTGATTTTGTCAGGTATAAAATGTCATCTGCAAACAGAGATAACTTCTCTTGACTACCATACAACTTGTATCCTTGAATTTCTAAGTCCCTCATTTTCTGTGCTAATGTTTCTAAATAGAATGCAGACAACAAAGTCTAGTGAGGACATCCCTGCCTAGTTCCTCTGCTCAAGCAGAGATTATCAGAGAGGACCCCATCCACCTTAACTTTCACCTCCGATCCTTCATATATCCTCCTAATCAACCTTATAATTCTTTCAAGGAATGCAAATGCTTCTATTGCTCTGCTCATAAAATCCCAGCTCACTCTGTCAAATGCTTTCTCTGCATCAAGACCTATGAACAACAGTGGTATTTTCGTACATTCTGCTTCCCTCTGGATCATTACTATTCTGTTAGTGTTGTCAAATGTCACCCCCACCCCCAAAACAATGATCCAGATCTATCAGTTTTAACATCACTTTTGCCATTCTTTTTTCCATTATAGAGATACACACTTTCTAATCATGATTTAGTATTGAAATGGGCCTATATGAAGTTGGATCTGATGGATCTTTACCCTCTTTGGGTATTACAGCTACTACCACTTTCTTCCGGGATATTGGTACTTCTCCTCCTCTTAAAATACTGTTAAACAAATCCTTCCAGATCTTTATCAGATTTTTCCCTCCTAGCTTCCAAACCTCCACAGGAATACCATCTGTTCCAGGGGACTTTCCTGTATGCTGGTTATACATCACCATTTTTATCTCCTCTCCTACTTTCCTAACTGTTAGTAATTGAGCTTCTCTACCTCTAGCCTGAGCACATTTAATTCTTCCATAAACATTTCCTTCTGTACCTTTTCTTGATTTCCATATATCTCGGGTTTATATAGATTTTCATAGAATTTCCAAAATATTTCTAATACTTCTGGAGGGTTCCTTGTTATAGGATCCATAAACTTGGTGACAGCCCTTTCTATTTTCTGTTGACTGAGTCGTTGTGCTAAAAGTTTTTGTGCTCTAGGGTTATTATCAAAAAACAATTGCTTAACAGCATTCTTTTTAAACTATGCATATTATCAAGGTAATCCCTTATTTGTTGTTTATCATTCTGCAGTTGCTCCTGTTCTTGTTCTGTGAGATTCCCCCTATGCTGCAGTACTTTAACACTTGTCAGTCCCTCTAAGTAATTCTTGTTACTTCTTAGCCATATCTCCCTTTCTTTTATTTCCACCCTATTTTTAAATTCCACTTTAAATTTATCCCATTCTCTAGCTATATTGAGTGGAATGAAGTTTCAAGCCTTGGAGACAGGGATGGAATACAGGGCATCTCCAGCACTGTTGCTGGACTTTTGAACCATGAAGTTTACCTTTTTAGCAAAGAGCCTGGAGCAGGATGCCTTTCATTTCAGTTCACTACACTATGTGCTACTTGTAGTTGTGAGATAGTGGGGTAGTTCTAGCCAGATGAGGTGCTTAAGGGTAATGCAGTAAGCTTTCCTGGATGCAAATTTGGCTGTGTTACTGTACTGCTGATTACGTTTGCTCTTCTTTGTGGTCTGGACATTGGTGTAAATTGGTGAGGCATATTGGAGTGTGCCAAGAAGATAGGAGGAGGCAAATGTTGTCTTCCTATTTTCATTGAGGTAGAGTTTAACTCTGTATAAGAAATTCAGTTTTTTGTGTTTTAATATCTTGCTGAATATGTAAATCAATTTTTAGTAGTTCAGAGTTGGTTGCTGCTACAATTATTTTATTGTTAGAGGAAGTGATTTCAAAGTTTGTTTTGACTATCACTATTTGACTTAGTGGTGAAAAGGAGTAGTTTTGTCTTCTTTGGATTCAGGATGAGGTTGGATTTTGCCAGCAAAGTTTTAATGGAGATGAAGGAGTCCTGAGTAAGTAATTAAAGCAGAGTAGAATTCTGGGCTGACCATATAATAGTAGAATCATCAGCATATTCAATTATTTAGTGAGTTTAGCAGCTCTGTGTAAATTGTAAATAAATGTATTGAACGACAGGGGCCAAAGTATATTGATCTTTGTGGTACCCTAACATTAATGCACAAAGGTAGAGTAGCTTGATTGCTATTTATACTCTTTGATTTGTCTGACAGATACTGGCTGAAACAATATCTTGTCATGGAAATTGTATCAAAGGTTTTTAATAATTCTAAGAATAGTGTGGATACAGTATTGCTTTTGTTGTGTTGTTGGTATTTATGAAGTTTAGTAGTGCAGTATTAACACTGTGGCTTTGTCGGAAACCTTACTGAGTAGGAGAGAATAGATTGTTTTGTCAAGGATATGTTTAAATAGTTAAAATTTGGATGTATTTCTCCAGGATTTTAGACGAGGGTAAAGTATGGATCTGATGATATCAGGTTTCATTCTGTCCTGAACTGATGGATTTGAATCAAATTCTCTGATCTAACTCAGCCGTTACTAAAGTTCGTTGTAACCAAAAAGGTGTCAAGCTCCTCCTTTACCCATAATGCACTAACCCCAAGCTACCTCAGATCTCATTTGCCTCTTTCTGCGAAAGACGTGGTTGACTTTGCTCACAAGCTTTTTCAGATGAGTGATTATCTTCTAATATTTATATTTTTCTAATGTTTCTTATATTTCTTGTCCCTTACCTTTCTCTTTAACTATTGCACAGTGTGGATTCCTTAAATTACTATTGTTAGTAATTTCCTTTCCTATCTACACTGGGTGTAGCCTTTTATTACATTGCTGGTAATGTTTTCTTTCTACTTTCTGTCTTTAAAAAAAATCTGTTCTTACTTAAATTTTCTTCTTTATAGTTGCCAGTATTATGGTGGAAAAAGGCCCCTCTGGATTTAAAAAGTGCATTAAATGTGGGCACAAACTCACAGTGTCAGATGCCCACACTACTGCCTTGGGCCTTTACATATTCAAGAGGATTATTCCATCTGCCATAGTTTCAATCTTAGGTCACTTGCAGAAGGAAAGAATATCTTGTATTGAAAGGTTTAATACAATCTGCCTTTGGAGAGGCACTATTTGGGGCTCAGTCCCCCAAATGAAAAAGTAAAGATTTGAAGGCTTCATCTCTGAAACCATCCACATCATCTACCCTGGTTTTGGGGCTGCCCAGGAAAAGATCTAAACTGGATCTGATGAGATCAAAAAGTACCTCACTCTCGTATCCGAAAAAGAAAAAAATTGATGGACCGACTACCTCGGATCTGCCAAAATAAGTTATCAGATCTGACTGCCTCAAGCCCTATTTCTCTTACCAGGACAAGATATTTGCCATCTATTGAGCTAGAGCCTTCAAACTTGCCCTCACCCTTTTTGGATTGACACCGATTCAGGTCCCCCTCTCTAGTTTCAACTCATTCTTTCAGAAGTTGATGGAGGAAGATGTGGAGAGAGTGGCTCAGAAGATTCTCTCATCGCAGAGTCAGGCGGGTGTCTTATTGGCTCCTTACCCTTCAGGTCAGGAGGTCTGTCCTTCGAATGCACCTCCACTTCAAGTTCCTCCTCTTATTTCTTCAACTGTTTCAGAGTCCATGAATCTGAGCCTTCCGGGACTGTCTGGCTCAGATCTGAAAATGACAACCTCTTTGGATCCAAAGCTTACCCTGAGTGCTCCGGTTCAGTTGGATCTGGAGGGCTCTTGGATCCATAGATTTGTGTCAGATCTCAGATGTCGGAGTTGACTCCGAAGTTGTCAGAGCCATCTCTGCACCTCGAAGCTTTGGCAGTGGATAGTTCCACTCCTGCTTCCTCCTCAGGGAGATTGCTTTTGGAGCGGGGAAGGACAGTGGTCCAGAAGCTTGTCTTTTCACAGCTGTCTTCTCGTTATCTCTGGAGCAATCAGCTTTCGAAGTTGTAAAGAGGGTGTTTTCTGCCCCTGCAGAACAGACAGATCCAGCTCCCTGGGATCTTCAACCATCTACCTTTATGTCTCTGTGCTTGAAGCCTCATCACTCTTTACCATAGGGACAGCCAGTCTGAGACCCCCCCCCCAGGCTTCCCAGCAGGGTATTTCAATTTCTTCTGATAACTCCTTGGAGCATCCCACTGAGGAGGTCCCTAGGAAGAAGTGCAAGAGGAAGCACTTGGACTCTCCACAAGAGTCAGTCATAGAGGATACGGACTTCAGTGAAGGTGAAGCGTTTCCATGATCACCTCATGAAGATGTCTCATTTGGAAGCATACATGAGATCCTAGAACAGACAGGTGGTAGGACGCCCAGTAATCCTTCATCCGAGGAGTTGGTATTCCTGGAGGCTTTTGGTACTAGCCCATCTACCTCCTGGCTTACTCCTCCCGTTGATGAGCTTATTGATTTGGTCTCTTGGCAGGCATGAAAGAAACCTGACACAGCTGAACCCATACCCAGAAGATCAGACAAGATTCTGGCACCACCTTGGGGAAAAATGGTTTGGACTAAAGAGGTTCCCATTGATGCCATGGTCATGGAGGTGGCCACCAAAATTGAACTTGCTGGAGAGAGTTCCACTGTTCATCCCCCTAACATGAAGTCTAGGGTGATGGACAGTTTTGGGAAGTGTGGTTGTGCTTCATTGACCTTCGCCCTAAGGTCACTAAATTATTTGACACATTGCACAAGGTTGCAGAGGGATTTGATTAAGGAGCTGTGAAATACTCTATCAGGATCCATTTCTGCTGAGGTCCAATCATCCGTGACATCTCAGTTGTCTACCCTGCAATCTATTTCAAATTCATCCTCAAGACTTTATTTCTCATGTAGTCAAAGGAACTTCATGGGCACTGGCTTCAGGCATTTCCATCAGGAGACATGCCTGGATGCTCTTATGTTATTTTGCTGAGCCCTTCAAGTCTTTGTTCGTCAATGCTCCTTTTGATGGCATGTCTTTCTTTGGCCCAAAGTGAAGGACACATTAGATGTGAGAAAGATGGAAAGATTCAATCTGCAGTGGGTGTATGTTTTTCGACCCCTCAAAGACCCTTTTCTAGGAATCAATGAGGTGGTTGGAAAAAGTGGTTCAGTAAGTCTCAGGGTCCCTTCCAGCACACACATAGAGAAGTTTCCCCTAGGGGCAAAGGGGTGAACTCTAATGGTTGATGCCTCCCCCAGCAGAGGAGGCCTGCAAAACCAGGGGTCCAGAGATTCTTAGATAGACCCTACCAGCACTCCTGAAAGGAGGCCCAATTGTCAACTTTTGGTGGCAGTCTGTGAAAGGTTATCTCTGCACCAGAGAGCCTGGCCATACATAACACAAGATACTTTGGTACAGAAGATTATATCCAGAGGCTATATAATACCCTTTTCCCTTCCTCCTCCAATCTCAAGAAGAATCCCAGATGTTCCACCCAGTCAGAGGGAAGAAGCAGCAATTCAAATACAGAAGCTGCTAGAAAAAGAGAGTCATCCTGGAAGTCCCACCAGACCAGACAGAATCCGGAACTTACTCAAGGTTCTTTGTAGTGTCAAAGAAAACATGGGATTGGAGACCAGTCTTGGATATCAGCAACTTGAACAAGTGAGTTCAGCATACCAAGTTTCGGATGGTCATGGTTCAGTTCATTCTCCCTTTTTTGCCAAGGATGACTGGATGAGCTCGACAGACCTACAGGATGTGTAGTTGGATTCATTCAGATCAGGTTCTACAAGGCTGTCTGTTCATCCCTTCTCAGCCCAAGGCCATAGTGACCATGGACGCTTCCCAGTTGGGGTGGGGGTGGGGCATTCTCTTGGAAAATAGTCCAAGGCACTTGGTCCCCCCCAAAGAGGCCAACTTGCATATCAACATCCTGGAGATGGAAGAAGTGCTTTTAGCATTGCAGGCCTTCCAGGATGCTCTTCCTTCAGGGACAATTGCATTTCAAATGGACAATATGTCAGTAGTAAAGCCAGATCTTATCCCTTGTGTCAAGAAGCAATCAGAGTGTGGCAATGGGTGATCTCGTCCAACTGCTTTCTCATAGCAACACACATTCCAGGGAAGTCCGGTGTGATGATAGACAAACTGAACAGGTGCATTCTTCTATCTCACTAGTGCTCTCTCAACAAGAACATGATGGAAATTGTTGCCTTCGTGTTAGGACACAACACAAATGAATCTTTATTTCATACAAACACATTACTGTTGTTGACTATTGACTGTAACTTAAGTAACTTGTATACAAACTAACAACTGCAATCATACATGCTCACTCTCTGGCTGCTTCTAGAAAATAGCACTAGGGATTGCACGTGTCTGGAATTTATATGTGCATGCACAGCCTTGCATGCTTCTTAAAGATATAGCACACTTTACATTCTGATCTACATCCTCCCTCTTTAAGAAATAGATCATACAATTTCTCATGAGGTTATTTGGCATGCAGAAATCACAGGTAATCTATAGACAAACACTAAAAACACACACGCACACATTGTAATATGTATGTGTATATATATATATATATATATATATATATATATATATATATATATATATATATATATATATACATACATACATACATACACAATCAAGTCCACGTTGCTGTATATTTCAAACTAGGCTTAGAAACTCATCCATATTGTGTGACATAAAACTGGCAATTAGATTTAGCAACTGAGACAGTTTCCGTAAAATGGTTGACCTGTGGAAAGTTCAAATCAATTTCTGGAACAGAATCAGATGTTTGAACGCATTCTTGTCTAGAAACAATGTCTGACTCATTCTTTGATTTAGAGTTGGCATCACAGAAACAATGTTGTGGCTGCAATGATGTTGATTCTGGTACAAGAAGAGGATGTCTGCGATTCCTCCTATACTCCACACCTTTGGAATCTACCAAGTAGGATCTCGGCTCGGCACAGATGCCTGTAATCTGTCCTATTTGATCAAAACCTTTTGTCATTTGGACTCGTACCATCTCTCCTTCCCTCAACAGATGAAGTAGTCTGCTCAATCTGTCGTAACTAGATTTCTGGATATTATGCTTCTTAAACATTAGAGCCTTGATGGTTTTATTGTTCTTAGGTTTAGGCAGCAACAAACTTGAAGAAATAGGTAGCATAGTTCTAGTTTGCCTGGAAAGTAGCCTTTGAGCAGGTGAGCTAAAAATATCATCACAGGGTATTTTCTGAGATTAAGCAAATTCAAGAGTACATTGGTATTGTCAAGCTTTGACTTTTCAAGTAATTGCTTTGCACTCTGTACTGCACATTAAGCTAGACCATTGGATTGAGGATATTCAGGACTGCTAGTGACATGTACAAAGTCCCATTCTTCAGCAAATTTCTGAAACAACTGACTAGTGAATTGAGTACCATTGTCAGAAAAAAGTTTGTGTGGACTACTATGAACTGAGAAATGATGTTTCAACTTAGTAATAACAGTAGTTGAGGTTAAGTTCAGTAGTAGAGCAGTCTCAAACCAGTTTGAATAAGAATCTTGAGTAAGAATCTACCTAAACTAAGTAGTGCTGATTCACTCAAAGATATCAGTTGCTACAGTAGACCAAGGTAGTTCAGGAACTGGATTTAGCTGAAGGGGTTCTCTTTGCAAATGCGATCTAGTACTATTGCATACTGAGCAAGAAGAAAGAATTCTATCAAAGTTTTTTGATAATGAAGGCCAAAATACTAATAATTTTGCTCTTCTCTTAGTGGATGTGGATCCTGAGTGACCACGATGCAAAATCTGAACATATTCTTGTTGTAATCATCCCACCTAATCATGAAGGGATTCACATCTAGATCAGGGGAGGTCATCGTGCCTCTTTATTCATCCCTCATCAGGCCCATAATCGAGTACAATGCCCCTTTTGGGATGTACCTTACCAGACACCTGCAGCAACTGGAAAGACCCCAAAAGTACCTCACCAAGAGGATCAAAGGGCTCAAACAGATGCCATATGCTGCCCGGTTAAAGAAACTCCAGCTCTACTCAGTGGCATACCGCCTGCTCAGAGGCGATCTGTGCCTGATGTATAAAGCCATGCCCAACCCGGAATTAAGGTACATGCTGCACCTCAAAAAATCCAAATCCCATCGAGCTACGCGCTCGAGAGACTTGAACCTCAGCACTGAAATAAATAGGACATGCTGGAGGGACAGATTCATAACCTAGAGGCTCCCTTCACTCTGGAATAAAATCCCAGTCCAGGTTAGGCAGAGTCCCTCATTGACTCTCTTCAAGAGGAATCTTGATGAATGGATGGGAGATCGTAGGTTTACCCCAGGTATCACTTCTGTGTCACTGTTAGACAGAGGCACAGTATACTAACCTCGAAAAAGGGCATAGCAAAATTAATTTAAAATGGGTGGCAAAAGCCAAACATACTCTGGCTAGGCTTATAAATGCCCTAGGGCAGATAGCCTAGTATGAACCTATGTAAGGAAGCAGGAACAACAATTTTAGGACCTTTGAAAATAATGCCATCTTCCATCAGCATTTCATCTCTGTAAGGAAAATATACTTGCACCTCAGGTGATGCACTAGAATGCTTTGACAGCCATCCAACATTAATATGGTGAGTGAGCTTCTATGAAATTGGATCAGTCTGAGTGTGACCTCTTAACTCATCAAGAGGTGGAAAAAGTACGTACTGACATCACATCAAAGTCAAAAGTCTCAGCATCAAGCTGTTCTGTTGTATTTCTAGATCTGGATAAAGTATCCGCCAGATAGAGCAATTGGCCTTTAGTGTAGACTAATGTGAAATTGTACTTTTGCAATTTGAGCATCATTCTTTGTAATCTCGCTTGAGTGGAATGCATAGGCCTCTTTAGAATAGTAGCTAGAGGTTGATGATCACTTTCAATCTGAATAACTCGACCATAAATATAATCATGAAACTTGGAACATGCAAATACTATAGCCAAAAGCTCTTTCTCAATTTGAGCATACTGCATCTCAGTCTGGGTTAGTGTTCTAGGTGCATAGGCTACTGGTCTGACCTCTTGAAATATAACTATGCCTAGGCCAAATTTTGAAGCATCACAGGAAAGAATAACTGGTTTGTTCACATCATAGTATCTTAATGTAGGTGGGGTGGCAGTTTTCTGCTTCAGGTCTTCAAATGCATTCTGGTGATGTTCCATCCATGACTATGCAACATTCTTGCATGCTAACTCTCTTACAGATGCTGTCAGCTCACTGAAGTCTGGTATAAATTTGTCTAAATAATTGACCATGCCGAGAAAATGCTGTAAACTTTGTACATTGTCTGGCATTGACATCTTTAGAATAGCTGCTTGCTTGGTCGGGTCAGGTCTCAAGCCTGTACTTGTAAACAAATGTCCTACATACATAACTTCTGGAAGTCTGAATTTGCACTTCAGAGGATTGAGCTTTAATTTTACTTCATGTTCTCAGTCTAGAACTTTCTTGAGGTTTCTGTCATGCTCTGCTTCACCATTGCCTCCAACCAATTGATCATCTACTATTATGGCACAAGGATAACCCAAAAAATGTGTTCCATTGCACACTGAAAAGCTTCACTTGCAGAATTTATTCCAAATGGCATCCTTAGGAATCTGCATCTGCCAAAAGCAGTACCAAAAGTAGTTAGAAATGAGGATTTGCGATCAAGCAACACTTGCCAAAATGAACTCTCTGCATACAAAACAGAAAGTACAGTGGCATTCAGTATTAGAGCTGCAACTTCAACTTTGCGCATTGGATGATACTGTCTTTTTAATGCTTTGTTCAAATCTCTTGGGTCAATGCATATTCTGATTTCATCTGAGCCTTTTTTGAGTGGCTACCAAGGACAACACCCATTCATTTGGTTCCGTGACTGGTCAAATCACACCTTGCTGCACCATTTTATCCAGCTGAGCTTTAACTTTATTTTGCATAGCTATCGGAACTCTTCTTGCTGGTCTGACTACTGGGGTGACCTCTGGGTCTAACTTCATGGAATGCACAACTGGAAGTTTGCCTAATTTGTCATCAAAAACATCAGCATACTCTGAGAAAATGGCTTCGGAGAAATTGGAACTCGGAAATGCACTCACATGATGTAATTCTTTAGCAAAAGAAAGCAGATTCATTCTTAAACTGTCTGAGACCCAGTAAAGATTGCACTGGTCTTCAGACTAATTAGAATAACAAGCTGTAGCAGTTCTCGGTCAAATAACATGAAAGTATCACTGAACCTTCCGTTTGAATTTCTTCACCTCCATAGGCAACAAGTCTTGCAGTACCGGTTAGATTGAGTTGTTCCTTAGTTCTCACTTTTGCAAATATGTCTGCTGATATAAGATTACACTTTGACCCAGTGTCTACTTTGAGCTCTGTGGATTTTCCATTGATCTGGCTAGTACAAAGCACTTCACTTCTTGTTAATAAGTTTACTGCATCAGCTCTTTCACGAAGCACTGATACACCATCTAGATAGAAAGCTGACTGTTTTATCTCTTCTTGATCAACTTGCTTTTTTGTGCACCCTTTCTTTACAACTATGTGAGGCTTACTTGATTTACAAAACTTTTGGAAATGGTTCCATTTTTTACACTTGTGACATTGCTGACAAAATGCTAAGCAATTCTCTCTTTTAGACTCATGATTCGCACCACAATTGCGACAGTTAACAATAAAGCTAGATCTGTGTTTTGCTCGTTTGCATTTGTGTTGCACTGAGCTGGTGCTGGAACTTGCGTTTTCCTGAACTTTCTAGAAAACCTTGTGGCTTCTTTGGAAATCCTGTAGCTGCCACATGCTTAGCCTGTTCTTATTTGCCATGTGTTGCATACTATCTGGGTTTGCTCTGTAGTCAACTGAACCCATGCTTTTGTCACTCGCAAGCATATTTGTATGTTTTTCTGTCACCTCATGGATTTGACAAATCTCTATGGCTTTGCTCAACATTAAATCAATGTCACAAAGTAAAATCTTTCTCACAGCAGCACTATTAATTCCACATACATCCCTGTCCTTTATCAGCTCATCTTTTAGATCCCAAAATCAACACATCTTAGCTCTGTTTCTCAAGTCAGTTATACAAGCTACAAATGCTTCCCCTGATTTCTGATCTCTCGTGTGAAACAAATTCCTCTCTAATGTAACATTCATCAGGGGTTGCACATTTCTCAGTTCCCTATTAGAAGACCAAAGACGCATTCTTTTGAATGCATCTTGGTTGAATTCAAGAGCCTGAAACAGCAAAATATCGAAACTGCTTTTAAGCGAAGTCCCACTTAATGTAATGTTTGAAGTGTTTTATTTATTTATTTATTTTTTGTTGGAGCAAAGATTTATTTTCCCAAGGAAAAAAAAAATCGCTGTTCTGACAGAAATTGTAAGCATTTGCTTACATAGGGTCGCTTAATCACCATTCGCTTTTTTAAGCGTTTGGTGATCTAATATAGACCCCATTTCTCTAAACTTGCTCTTCAAACATTCGGGATCTTCCCTTGATTTAACCTGTACAACAATATGGTGGTCCACACCTTCTCCTTTCTACACTGTTGGTGCATACACAAATGAATGCTCTCTTTCCATGGTCTCTGACCCTGCTAGATTTAGCAAAATGAATGCACTGGTGCATACATCTTTATCTGCATAAGCTGCTTGTATGAAAATATCATACTCTTGCTCAAATATTCTCCATTTCTCTGCAATATTCTGATCAAATACAAGTGGTAGGTGTTTTCAAAATCAGTCTGCCATATTAACACATACCAGTGAAGGGGTTTTGCAAATAAGCATGAATATACACATATGCATAAGTTTCTGGCATAAACAGAACGTGTCCAGTACCTTTGTGCTTTGAACTTATAGTTTTGTTGGGTTTATCGGAATTGTGTGAATGAATGAACTCATAGCACTTTCGAATAACTGGACTTTGCAAAATAACCTTCTTGGGGTTTTCAGTACTCTACTGGACTTTGCAAAATAACTTCACGGGCTTTTCGATGCCTTACTGGTCTTTGCAAAATAACCTTTCAGGCTTCTCGATGCTTTTGGAATTTTATCGGTAAAGGCAGCAATGCTAAAGTAATACATTATCACTTGCTTTGCTTTCAGAACTTTATCGGTAAAGGCAGAAATGCTAAAGTCATTTATCACTTGCTAATGTCATCACTTTAAGAAACATTCGAGAACTTTACGATGTGACTGAATAACTCACTAGCACTGTAATACTCTTGTAATGCCTTTTGCAAGAAAACACCTGTTAACAGTGCGTGAAACATGTCAGGCAACAGTACAATGCGAATAAATCGAACATCTGTTGCGCAAAACTCAATAACTTTCGAGGTAATTGCATTTTGCGAAAATACACATATGCATACAGCACAATGAAATGTCACCAAAATAGCGGTACCTTGCTAGGCAACTCTCTACAGTACAAGAAGCATTCTGTAATGATGGTACTTTGCGAATAGACACACCCAGCACAAGAACTTTTTTTCTCAAAATCGCTACACTTTGACTGGATTGGACGAAATAATTGCACTTTGCACACAATTAACTCTTTCAAATACATGCACAGTAACAAGCACACACTGTAAACACTTTTACACACTCTGAGATACTTTGAATAACTTTAGTTATGCCTTTGATACAATACAAAGTCATAGTTATGCCCAAACACAGCACTTTGCCAAAACACATGCAGTCACCTTGCTTTATTTTTGCTTAATATGCCCTTTTCTTTTGTTATTATATTTGTTTTCCCTGTTTAAGCCCTTTTCATGCCCAGTGTACCTTTTTGTGCTCATTTTACTCTAAACATGCCCATTTTTGCCTCAGACACACTCATTTTGCTTTAAACATAATTTTTTTACTGTTAATTTGTTTCATCAAATAATTTTATCTTAAACATTTTCTTTAGTTAACAAACTTTTCCATACTTTCCGCTTGCCTGATATTGAGGTTCGTACCCTTGTAATGCCCCTTTTTTTCGTCTTTTGCATCAAGTAAATAATTCATTTTATTTCTCATTACCTTTGATTCTTTCTGCTTATGCTTGTGCTCTTTTCTCTCAGTTTTACCTTCACTGTCATCTTTACATTTCATGGCTCAGAATATTCTTCTCCCTTCCATCCTGGTGCTGACACCATGTCGCTTTCGTGTTAGGACACAAATAAATGGGTTCTGTTCAAGCAGCTTTATTTCAAACACATTACTACTGTTGACTGTAACTTAAGTATTTTTTATACAAACAACTGCGATCATACATGCTCACTATCTGGCTGCTTCTACAAAATGGCACTAGGGATTGCACGTGTCTGGAATTCATACGTGCACGCACAGCCTCACATGCTTCTTAAAGATATAGCACAAGCACTTTACACTCTGATCTACAGAAATAATTTTGCATTGATGAAACAGCCATGCTGCAATCTTTTTGCTTCTCCCCTAAATAACAAATGCAGTAGCTACATTAACCTAATCCTGCCATGGGGGAATCACCGAGGGGTGCTCTACTTCACGATTGGTCCCCCGGTCTACTTATGCCTACCCACCAATCCCATTTATTCCAAAATTTCTGCAGAAAGCCATGTTGAAAAGCAAAGTCATCCTCATTGCACCTTTCTGGCCTCAACAGATTGTTTCCCTTCCTTTGGCCTCACTTACTTCACCAACCTTGAATTCTGGGTCTGACTCCAGACTTCCTGTCTCACCCAACAAGCATGATCCATCCCAACATATCAAACCTCAGGCTGATGGCCTAATTTCTCTAGTTCCATTAATAGCCAGACCACTGATGCTCTCTTCTCCTGTCTGACATGTATTTTTATTTTCTCATAAACCTTCAACAAGAAAACTTTATTCAAGTAAATGGAAAAGATTTGTTTACTGGGCACAAAAAAATAATGTGGAACCTTTTTCAGCTCCAATACATAACATATTGAATTATTAAAAAAAACAAAACGGCACTCAGTCCTCCCAGCCAACTAGTACTATCCTACTTCATAGCTAAACAATGAAACTCTTCCCCCCACATTCAAACTCCCTAACCATAGCATCTTCAAGTCTCACCTTTTCTCTCATCTATCTTCCAAATGGGAATGCCCCTGTCAAGCTCCAACTTAAACTCCCAGCTAACCCCCTCTCCTGCTACACTCTACTCAAATCAACCAACTCATTACTAATGACCAAAATGATCTCTCCCTACTAGGAGCAGCACTAATCCCTCCCAATGATGTACTTCTGTGATATGGGAGATTCTCTCTCCCATCCCTGTTACTGATCTATCCCCCACTTGTGATGTATTGCTGTCAAGTACATTAGACACTTTTTCTTTGATCAATATATGCCTACTAACTACATGCAAGGACTATATGTTTATATCTATCATACTGTGTACTTCTCTATACGTATGTGCAATGACTATATCTGCAGTGACTATTGTGTTTTATATATACTATATGTTTTAAACTTACTCACTGTATATTTTTTAATAATTTTGTTTACTTGTAACATGTAAATTATGTACAAAAAATTCTTCTTATGGAGCTTTTCTCCCCGGGCCTTCACTGAAAATGGGCTCATCATGGCCCAGTGGACTTCCCCACTCATCAAACTGAAATAAATACATTTATAACTTTATTTCCTCTAGAAAAATTCTGCCATCACTTATTAGACGACTCGGTGGCCCCAAAAAACATTAAATTTCATATAAGGGGAATGAAAACTCTCATATTGTAAGCAATTATTAGTGAAAGTACTCTTCCTAAAAATACTGATAGAAAACTTTTTTTGTTGGATGTTTAAACTAATTTCTACATCTAGAAAATGGAATGAAGTCCCTTTATTACTCATAACAAAATTAAGCCATGTTACCACTATTATTGACTTGTTCTAGTAATTCATGCACCATTGTTATATCGATTGTTCAAATGAAAAACAACTAAAATAAATCCAGAAGAAAGCAGACTCAGACTGACACGGCACACAATCCACATTTATTGATGAGCGCTTTCATTTGGTCCAATACCAAATTTATTCAGATACACATTAAAAATCAAGTTCAAGTAATATAGTTTTAAAACAATCATGTGGTTAATCACCTGATTCAGTTCCATTACTAGTCATGTGATTCACCTTAATACCACTTTAAAAATCTCCATTTCCTATAATTAATATATGTAAACTCAGATTGTGCTACACAGATTTTTAAATCAATAAAACATTAAAAAACAACTTCCCTGCCTTAACTATCTATTCACACTTTTAAATTTTAGAATAGAAGTTACAGAACAAACGTCATTTAAACCAAGTGGTACATAAGAATGGCAACGTAGTTGCCAAAATAATTCACAAGCTTCTAGCTTTAAAGATGCAGGCCACCCCCTCATCCTTTTAAATTTGATCAATTATTCTAAACTTAAACCAATGTCCTGAATGAGATTTTACATGACTAGCTAAAGCATTATCTAATTTTTAATTTTTATGACAAATAGATGTTCATATAGCCTTTCTCTCAGTTTCCTATCTGTTTTCCCAATATAGAAACTGGGGCAATATTGACACGTAGCTAAATAAACTACTCAGCTAGAATTACAATTATATTTGTGTTTTGTTTCATATTGTTTATTTCTGATAGTAAAAAAACTACCTATATCTATATATTTACAGTGGGGGCAAGATTCACATTTGAACATACCCTTGATTTTACTATTTGGTAAATCTTGAAAGTTTAAAATATTCTTAAAATTAAAACCTTTCTTAAAAACAAACTTTGGTTTTGTACAACTAAATTTATTACAGTCTGTGTCGGTAGACAATAAAGGCCAATTTTTATATATAATGTTCCTTACAGCTAGAGCATCTGAGCTAAAAGTGTTAATAAATAATAAATTATTGGAAAAATCACCATTATCGACATTATTTCCTATACCTATATCATTGGGGTAAAATCTTTTCTACTAGGATCACATAAAATTGCTTTATAAATCCCTTGTATACAGTTAACTACTTCAGTTCTTAACTCATCAATGAATTTGTTCAAATAACCTCTTCTAGCAAACATTGAACTTAAATGATCACATTCAAGTAAAAAAATTGTTTCCAAAGAAACCATTCTAGCTGCATGAATAAATTGGTCTTTTACTACCGACTTTTTTTGCTGCAACGGATGTTCACTTGTAAAATGAAGAAAAGAATTTGAAAATGTGGTCTTTCTGAAAATTCTGGCCTTATAACCATTAAACTCATGATCCTTTAAAAGCTTTATATCTAAAAAAGAAATTTCATCTTTCTCATATGTATAAGTAAAATGAAGAAAAGTTGTAGTATAATTTAAACATTCAATAAATAATTTAACATCACAATCACTTCCATTAAATAAAATAAAAACATCATCTAAAAACCGTGTATAAAATGTTATCTTATTAAGAAAGTTATTATTATACATACATGTTTTCCCATTGGGCTAAAATAAGGTTTGCATAGCTACCACCACATGGGGACCCCATAGCCACCCCTTTTTTTTTGCAAATAAAATTTCTTATCAAAAAGGAAATTATTATTTAATATAATATCTAATAGTTCTTCCATATTCAAAATCTCAAGGTTAGTGGCTCCCCCGTTTCTTAATTTGGAGCAAACCCATTTGATACCTATTTCATGGGGTATACATGTGTATAAATCTTTTACATCAATAAAAAAGCAAATTGCTCATTTTATGTTATAGTATTAATGTCACTTAGGAAAGACCACAAATCTTTACATATAAATTATATATTATATAACATTGAATACACAAATGGTTCAGCGCATCCACCCCCACCAATTGTCACAACAGTGGAACAACCGAAGTGACGTGGTTACAAATAATTCTACTTCTGTTAATGGATTTCCCGGCGATGATGTGAGCAGTGATTATGCAATAGGCAAGTTAGATATGAGACTTTAGTTCAACAACCCTCAAACGGACTTAGAGTTGGCTTAAGACAGAGTGAGCATATCCAAAATCAAAGGAACGGCTTCCAGCGGAAACAGAATAATGGAAATTCGAATCCTGTGAAACATCAACACTTCAAAAATAGCAGTCATAATGACAACTACCGGGATTTTCATGAAGGGGGTTACAACAGGAGATACAATTATCAGAACAGGAGCCAGCATCAGAAATAGCCGAGAGCCTTGGTATTCTACAGAACAGGCGCCAGCATCAGAAATAGCTGAGAGCCTTGGTATTCTACCAAATACAGCTGGAACCCAACCGCAAGGTGCGAGCACAGTTGTAAAGATAATAACAAACATTGAACGTGACTTCAATATTTGTCACTACTCTGATTTTAAAATTGACTCGCATTTAGCAGCTTTATTATCAATAGGTTTGTCGTTTGTTCCCACTCGCATGGGCGACATAGCGAAAACGCTAATAGGCTTAAAACTGTTTACAAGAAAAGTGAATTCCAAATTATTTTTTTATCAGAATGAAAGTGTAAGTGAATTTGTTGTTCCAAGTGCATACATACAATCCACCTTTAGCCCCGATTATTTCTACATTTGAAAAAATACGTGAACTAAATATTAGAAATTTATTTAGTCATGAAGGAATGGTTCACAATGGGCATATTAATATGTCAACTTTTGAACATGATTTACTAAATTAATTGAAATTCAGTGGGTTAAGGGTTATGAAACCCGATAAGGGGGGTGGTTTTGTATTTATAGAAAAAGGTGATTATGTAAAACGAATGTTAGAGATGTTGTGTGATGAAAGTAATTATGAGAGGGTTTCAGTAAATGAATTGAATATTGCTTATAATAGAATTAAAATGTACATTAATGATTTATTTATTGAAGGGTTTATTTATTTGAAAATGTATAATTACTTTTGTATGCCTGCACCAAAAATACCAGTGATCTTTGGGATTCCAAGGATCCACAAAGACCTGGAAAATCCCCCTTTGAAGACCCATTGTTAATAGTAGGCAGCCTTTAACATACCCAGTAGCAAAATATGTTGATAGTATATTAAAGAAGTACGTGGCAAAATAATTACATATATGTAAAGATTCGTATTCTTTCCTTAGTGACATTAATACTATAACATATAATGAGCAATATGCTTTTTTAACTATTGATGTAAAAGATTTATATGCATGTATACCCCATGAAATAGTTATTGAATGGGTTTGCTCCAAATTAAGAAACGGGGAAGCCACTAAACTTGAGATTTTGAATATGGAAGAACTATTAGATATTATATTAAATAATAAATGTGAAGTTGTTAAATCTCGAAGTTTATTCTCACTGATGAGTTCGGAGCTCATCCTCTGCTCCAACACGGCCGATAGTAAAGCCCAAGGTTTGCCAGTAGCTCAAGACCAAGCCGCTTATCCCATGATGCACTGCTGAAATTACCTCAGATCTAGTTTGCCGTGGCAAGATCTCGGTGTTCCAGATAGCTCGGACCAATATTATTCGATACATTCATCTATTTGCAAGTTTAAAAACTTTTTTCTTGACTTTCTTGTTAGGAAAGTTTATATATATATATATATATATATATATATATATATATATATATATATATATATATATATATATATATATATATATATATAGTTTTAGACTTAGATTTAGTTTTAGATAAGTGCCCTGTGTTGGCTTGTTTTTTTCTATAGTGTTGGCCTAGTAGTTGGCCTTGTATTTAACCACATTCTAGGAGTACTTTGCTAGATAATTTCTGGAGTGTGTTGTTTCAATTGTTTAAAATTGTTTAAATTTATAATAGAGATGTCTGATGAGAAAGAGAAGCCACGTCCTAAATCTGGCTTCAAAAAATGTCCGGATTGTGGACAAAACATGTCAGTCACTGACAGGCATGTTCAGTGTGTTTATTGTCTGGGGGCATTACACCTCCAAGACTCTTGTAGCATCTGTCACTCCTTCTCATCTGGGGTACTTTTAGAGAGAAGGAGGAAATTAGTGGATAGGGGTTTACATCAGCACCCTTTCTCGGAAGCACTGGGTGACCAGGATGGTGCTAGTAGATCCTCAAAATCATCCAAGTCTTCAGCTGACTCGAAAGCATCGAAAAAGGCTAAACAAATGGCGGGTGTAGGGTCATTGGTTCCACTGTCCTCTGAACCGAGTGTCCCGATATTGTCACTTGACACACACCCCCTTTATGGAATCTACATTTATGTGTATATATACATTTTCTGTTTATTATGCATACAGGTATTATGTGTTTTTCAGGTCTTTCATGGGTTTAATGTCTGTTATGTTTTCACGTCTGTTATGATTATTTTCGTGAACTAGCTAGTTCCATCAAACGATTATGAATTCATTAAAACTAATTGATCACGATTTTCACGACATTAGGTATGTCTAACTTATCATAAATAATTTAAATCATTAATACAATACATAAAAATAAACAATTATTATTAAAAATTATTATAATATAACATTACTCAAAAAATATCACTTGAAATTTATCAAGTATATGTGGTATGTGTGACATTTACACACCTTCATGTATTTAACACACTTTTCATATACTCTTTGTAGTGCTTTTTGTAGTACCATCACATACAAACTACCGTGTGTTTTTAACCTTTTGTTATGTTTTTAAAATCAATATTATTTTAATTAACATTAAGCATTAATTTAAGTAATATTAACTCTTAGTAGCAGTTTTCAGTATCATCAAATATTGTAGTATACTTACTTATTGTTCTACAATTACACATAAATATATAAAAACATAAAAATAATACGACATTAATTTTTCTTTCTAAACTAGTTTATAAACTGATTTTTTACCATGTTTTCCAACGTGTTTTTTAAAACTTACAACAACTTTTGGGGTATTTGAGGTTTTTACCTTACACACAACGACATGGGTAGCTTTAGAATCTTGATTTAACAGTAAAATAAAACAAAATAAAACTAAGGTTCTAAAGCTGTATAAAGGTCAACATTACTGTGGTATAGTAGTTTATTAAATGTTGCAACAAGCAACACATTCCACAGCACATCAACAGATTGTTTTATGTATTTGTGTTGTAGGCACACCTACAAGGTTGTTCAGTTTGCTACCATTAATCGGTTACTGTCTTTTTAAACAGTTCCTTTTTTTTAAATTCATTCATTCTCTTTTTAAAATTCAATTTACTTCATGTTAATTAGACTAATTGAATTACTGCTTAAATACCTTAATGAGGGTTACGCCTTTATAAGGATCAAACTGTCAGTGGTCTTTGTTTTATGTTCTGAAGAAGTCAACTTATTAAACTGACGAAAAGCGCTTAAATAAACCTTTTTTTGACTGCCTGGAGTCGTTCACGGCTTGTTCTTGTGGTTCCGAGTGTCCCTTCTGTTCGGAGCCAGCTCACAGCTTTGGAGCCGGTTTCTGAGATTCCCTCATCTCCTCTGCTCCAATCAGCACCCTCAGTGCACTCCTTGAAGTATTCTGTCAGCCTCTCAGATCTGGATATGGACTAGTTGGTGCAGAAGCTTTTACAGGCACCAGGCCTTGCCAAAAGGCGTCAGAGCCGAAGACCATTAACCCGGACTTGACTATTACTACTCCGAGTTGTACTGGACTTTTGGAGCCGAAGGAGCCCGACCTGATGGTTGTTGAGCCTGTGGAGCCGAGACCTGCTCTGGTGTTATCGGTTCCATCTACTTGGACGTCCTCAGCCCCGACCGGGGACTCTAGGAGCTGACACTCTCCTGTCGGGTCTGGAGAGGATAGTCATACTGATTTGTCGGTGCTGACTCTTCCTCTCGGGGCTTCAGCTCGGATGAGCTCAGCTCCTACCTCGGGCTCGGAGCCCATGGCCTTGGCGCGGGAGGATCTGACGGTCCCTTCGGATCTGTCTACCCCTTCTCGTCGGAGCCATGGTGCGTTCGATGCCATGAGGAGAGTCCTGTCTCCAAAGACATAATCAGCATCAGGTCTGGCTTCCTCCTCCCCTCAAGTGCCTTTGTCCGCTCCTGCTTCTACCTGTCCACCCAAGCATAGAGACCCTGAGCCTCAAGTAGCCCCACAGGGTGCCTCCTGCTCTTCTGAGACCTCCCCAGATCCCCCCACTGAGGAAGTACCCAGGAAGAGACTGTGCAAGAGGAGGCACTTGGACTCCCCACAGGAGTCTTTGACATCTGACACTGACTTGGAAGTCAGAAGGGTCCCTTTGATCCCCCTCTGAGGATATCTCCTTTGCGGAGATATTAGAGATACTTAATCAGAGGGGCGGTTGGCAGTCCAAAAGCCCTATTGAAGATGAGTTAGTGCTCTTGAAGGCTTTCAGAGCTCAACCTTCCAATTCTTGGGTGTCTCCACCTTACAATGAGCTCATGGAACTGATCTCTCATAAGGTGTGGGAATCTCCGGAGGCCATGGAACCTGTCCCTCGGAAGCCTAATAAGTTAATCTCTGCCCCAGTGGACAAAGCCTTTTTGACTAAGGGAGTGCCTGTTGATGGCATGGTGGTGGCGGCAGCCACCAAAAAGGAAATGTCTGAGACGTCCTCATCTATCCATCCTCCTAACAGAGATTCTAGGATCATGGATAGATATGGGAAACGCATGTTTAGTTCAGCGACCTTTTCCCTTCGATCACTGAACTATTTAACCCATTTTACAAGACTACAAAGAGATCTCCTGAAAGAGCTATGAGATACTCTCCAGGGTATGGTAGCTGCAGGGGTTGCCGCCAAAGTTAACACACAGCTCGCTACCCTAAACTCGATTGTGAACTCGTCCATGTGTCTCATATTTTACGCAGCTGATGGTTCGAGTAGAGCCGCTAGTTCAGGCATTGCCCTGCGTGGACAAGCCTGGATGAGTCTCTGTTCCTTTGTGGAGCCTTTCAAGACTTCCTTTATCAACACCCCATTTGATGGCTCATCCCTTTTTGGGCCCAAGGTAAAGGAAACTATAACCAGGTGTGAGCAGGAAGGCAAGACTCTATCTGCCGTTGGAGTCCATTTTTCTACCCCTACTTGGCCCTATCCCAAGGGCCCTAAGGGCGGAAAGATGTGGTTCCGAAAAGCACAGGGAGCCTTTCAGGACACACGTGGAGAAAACCCCCTCTAGAGGCAGAAGAGGAGGGTTATAATGGAAGATGCTGCCCGCGCGGCAGGGGGGGTCCATAACAGCAGGGTGACAGAGGCCAGTTCTCTGGTCAGCCCTACCAGCACTCCTGAAAGGAGAACCGGCTGTCCGGCTTTGGAGGCAGTCGGAGGTCACTTATCTTTGTACCCAGAACCCTGGCTAAACATAACGTCCAATACCTGGGTACAAAGCATCATTTCCAGAGGGTATTTCATACCGTTCTCTTCCCCTCCCACTCCTGTAAACAGAATCCCGGATGTTCCACCCAGTCTCAGGGAACAAGCAACTATAGAGGTCCGTAAGTTGCTAGAAAAAAAGAGTCATCCAGCCAGTCCCAGCAGACCATATTGGATTCGGAACTTACTCAAGATTCCTTTTGGTTCCAAAGAAAACAGGGGAATGGAGACCTATCTTGGACCTCAACAGACTCAACCAATTTGTAAAAAAAGAGAAATTCCGAATAGTCACGCTTCAGGCCATTCTTCCCTTCCTAGTGAAAGGCGATTGGATGCGCTCCATGCTACCACATAAAGATGGACAGATGCTCCAGAGATCACCTGCGTTTCCGGCTGGGAGTCAATCACTACCAGTTTCAAGCCCTGCCTTTTGGTCTCACTACAGCCCCCAGAGTGTTCACCAAATGTGTGGCAGTGGTCACGGCTCACCTGAGGCGTCTAGGATTCCAGGTGTTTCCATATCTAGACGATTGGCTCCTCACCGCTACCACCAGGCATCAATTGATTCAGGCAACACAATCTACTCTGACACTCTGCCACCACTTAGGCATTACAGTCAACTTCGAAAAGTCTGTCTTGTTGCCATCGCAGCATACCATCTGTATAGGAGCAGAGTTAGATACCTCAACCACCACTCTACGTCTTCCAGTCGAAAGGGTCTCACTTCTTCAGCAACACGTCAACTCATTGGTGTCAAAAAACAGAGCTACAGCCGCAGAGGTCTTGAAGGTACTAGGCTTGATGGCGGCAGCAATTCTAGCCATTCCACTCGCAAGGATGCATATGCGAATTCTTTAATGGCTCCTGTTCGCTCAATGGTCTTTCCAGAAATTGTCAATGAACCATATGATTCTCATCACAAATTCTTGCAAGAGAGACCTTCGGTGGTGGTTGACGTCTCTTCATGTCACAATAGGAAGACCCTTTGTGGTCCCCCCCCCCCAGTAGCCACTGTGACCACGGATGCTTCCCTGATAGGGTGGGGGAGCATTTTCAGGGAAAGACTGCCCAAGGCACATGAACAGATCAAGCGTCACATCTGCATATCAATGTTCTGGAGTTGAGAGCAGTACTTCTGGCATTGCAGTACTTCCAGGACTCTCTTCCTCTAGGGACAATTGCAATTCAGGCAGACAACATGTCAGTGCTCTGGTACTTGAACAAACAAGGCGGAACCAAGTCTTGTCCCCTTTGCTGAGAAGTCCTCAGGGTATGGCAATGGGCTGTGTCATCCCAGCGTTTTCTGTTAGCAATGCACATCCCGGGGAAATCCAATGTGATAGCGGACAAGCTGAGCATGGCAATCCTGTTACCTCACAAGTGGTCTCTCAACCAACATGTTGCGGACATGATTTTCCGCAAATGAGGCCAGCCTTGCTGCAACCTCTTTGCTAGTCACATCATTACCAAATGCAGAAGCTACTTTGCCCTAATACCACCTCCGGGACATCCCCTGAGAGACGCACTCGTACACGATTGGCCTCTGGGTCTCCTATATGCATTCCCACCAGTTCCATTGATACCCAGGTTTTTACAGAAAGCATAATTGCTGGGAAGGACTGTTATCCTTATAGCCCCTCATTGACTTCGTCAGATTTGGTTCCCTTTTCTTCATCATCATCTGCTGGAGGATCCATGGATCCTGGACCCAGTTCCAGACCTCCTGACACACCGTCAGGTGACCTCCATCCTTCATTGCAGTCTCTAAAGCTGACTGCTTGGCTGATCCACTTCCCCAAATAGCCAGCTTCATTCAATCTCAGATGACACAAGACAAATTCTGTTGTCTTCTCATAAGCCATCCACCAGAAAACTGTATTGGGGTAAGTGGAAAAGGTTCTCCATTTGGGCCAGTATACAAAAAATTGACCCTTTCTGAGCTCCTTTGTCATCCATTTTAGAGTTTTTGACAATGATTTTTAAGGAAGGAGCAGCAGCTGCCACAGTTCGAGTTCAGTTAGCCGCCATATCTAATTTCCACCTTGGATTCGATGGGTTTAATATTATGGCCCATAAGTTAGGTTTTTTTCACATGAGACCTCCTGTCAAAATCCCTTATTCTCCCTGGAATTTGAATTTTATGCTATCTCAAATAATTCTTCCCCCCTTCGAACCAGCATCATCTTGTGATCTCAAATTTTTGTCCTCGAAAACTATTTTTTCTAGTGGCCATTACTTCTGCCCACAGAGTGTCAGAACTTCAAGCATTAACTATCAGACCTCCTTATATGATTTTCCGTGCTGATAGAGTATCTCTCAGAACAAACCCCTCCTTTTTGCCTAAAGTCTGTTCTGAGTCTAATATCAATCAGGTCATTGAGTTGCCAGTCTTTTTTTCCCAACCATTCCAACAAATTGGAATACATGCTGCACAAACTTGACATACACAGACAGCTCAAATTGTATCTTGATAGAACTAAGGATATTAGAAAATCAGATCAACTCTTCGTATCCTTTTCAGAGGCCAAAAAAGGTAGACCAGTGGCTAAAACAACCCTTTCAAAATGGTTATCAGATTGTATCTCATTTGTTGATACAAATGCTAACATACCTTTTCCACACAAAGCAAAAGCTCATTCAACCAGAGCCGTTTCTACGTCTTCTGCCTTTCATGCTAAATTGCCCCTTGATAACATTTGTGCTGCAGCCACTTGGTCTAAACCTCATACCTTTATCACTCATTACAAAGTAGATAAGGCTTTCAAGGACAGGTCTTCTTTTGGTTCTACAGTCCTGAAAAATGTACTCCTGTGAGCCACCCAGGATTGCGGGTGCTAGGGACGCTATCAGTGAGAATAAATGGCGAGATTTAACAACTTCACATAAAGAAGTTATATACTCACCATAATGTTCCATGTGAGTTGTTTATCTCGCCTTTATTCTCACGTCCCTCCCTCCATCCCCCTCCTGGCTGACAGTTGATCTAGAGGCTAGTATCATCCTGGTCGTTCAATACTTCTTCCTTCTTGGGGAGTGCACCCCTTACAGGGGTATATATACACGCAGCAAACAAGGTTTGAGGTAATTCCAGCAGTGCATCATGGGATAAGGGGCTTGGTCTTGATCTGCTGGCAAACCTTGAGCTTTGCTATCGGCCGTGTCGGAGCCGAGGATCGGCTCCGAACCCATCAGTGAGAATAAAGTCGAGATAAACAACTCACATGGAACGTTATGGTGAGTACATAACTTCTTTTTATTTCCTTTTTGATAAGAAATTTTATTTGCAGAAAAAGGGGTGGCTATGGAGTCCCCATGTGGTGGCAGCTATGCAAACCTTGTTTTAGCCCAATGGGAAAACATGTATGTATTTAACAATAATAATAACTTTCTTAAGATTATACATGTTTTTTAGCTGATGTTTTTATTTTATTTAATGGAAGTGCTTGTGATGTTAAATTATTTATTGAATATTTAAATGATACTACAACTTTTCTTCATTTTACTTATACATATGAGAAAGATGAAATTTCTTTTTTAGATGTAAACTTTTAAAGGATCATGAGTTTAATGGTTATAAGGCCAGAATTTTCAGAAAGACCACATTTTCAAATTCTTTTCATTTTACAAGTGAACATTTGTTGCAGCAAAAAATGTCAAGAGTAAAAGGCCGATTTGTTCGTGCAGCTAGAATGATTTCTTCGGAAATGGATTTTTTACTTGAATGTGATAATTTAAGTTCAATATTTGCTAGAAGAGGTTATCCATACAAATTCATTGATGAGTTAAGAACTGAAGTAATTAACAAACGTATGCAAGGGATTTATAAAGCAGTTTTATGTGATCCTAGTATCCAAGATTTTACCCCGATGATATAGATATAGGAAATAATGTCGATAATGGTGATTTTTCCAATAATTTATTATTTATTACCACTTTTAGCGCAGATGCTCTAGCTGTAAGGAACATTGTATATACAAATTGGCCTTTATTGTCTACCGACACAGATTGTAATAAATTTAGTTGTACAAAACCAAAGTTTGTTTTTAAGAAAGGTTTTAATTTTAAGAATATTTTAAACTTTCACGATTTAACAAATAGTAGAATCAAGGATATGTTCAAATGTGAATCTTGCCCCCACTGTAAATATATAGATATAGGTAGTTTTTTTTTACTATCAGAAATAAACAATATGAAAGAAAACACAAATACAATTGTAATTCTAGCGGAGTAGTTTATTTAGCTACGTGTCAATATTGTCCCAGTTTCTATATTTATATAACCTTCATAACTAGGGAAAAGACTGATTGTACTATCCCCCATATTACAAGAAAAGTACGCACCATCAAAAATTTTAATCCTGACCTATTTCAGACGGAACTCGGTTTATGTAACTGGAACACCTTAAAAATGCTTCCTCTTGAAAATGCAGTAATCTACTTTAATACAACTTTTTTATCTATTCTTGATAAATATGCTCCTGAACGTAGCATTAGAATTAAATCCAATTCAGCCCCCTGGCTCTCCCATGAAACAAAAAAACTTATTCTTACTAGAAATAAAGTCCGGGCCTCATGGAGATCCCACAGAAATAACCCTGACTTTCTACACTTCTGTCAGCTTAGAAATTTAACTAAAAAGGCAGTAATATCTGACAAAAAGAAATTCTACCTTGAACTACAGCAAAACCATCTAAATAATTCTAAACTCTTTTGGTCCTCAGTCAATAAGCTCCTCTCCCCAGGAACCTCTAAAACACCTTCCCCTATTAATGCTGACCCTGATTCCCCCCAACAAACTGCAGATGCTTTTAACTCTTTCTTCACTGATACTATACAAGCTCTAGCTAAACAGCTAAATGCCAACAACTTCTGCCTACCAAGCAACATAACTAACACCTCCTCTAAATTCTCTCTACAACCTATCTCTACAACGTTCATTTATAGACTCCTTCTTAAACTAAAACCTTGCACCCCCTCTGCTGACAAGCTCCCTTCACTATTTCTACAAAAGGCTGCCAAAGTCATCGCATATCCTATATCTATTCTCATAAATAGGACCATCAAAGAAGAAATCATCCCTGATATCTGGAAAGCCTCTCATATCATCCCACTTCATAAAGGTGGAAATTCCAACGACTATTCAAATTATAGACCGATTGCTCTCCTCTCACCCTTGGCAAAAATTCTAGAAAAATGTATTCATCATCAACTTGTACAATATCTCTCTCCACAATATTATAGCAGACTGTCAACATGGTTTTAGGCCATATCACAGTACTACGACTGCCTTGCTTTCCTTTGTAGATACTATTAATCAGAACCGTAATAACAACTTACTCTCTTCTGCCCTCTTCATTGACCTCTAAAGCATTTGATATGGTCGACCACGCTTTATTACTTAAGACTCTTGAATCTCTCTCTTCGATTCCTCAGCCATTACATGGTTTAATTCCTATCTCACAAATAGAAAACAGGCAGTTCTATGGGATAACCATATTTCCTCTTACTTGCCTGTTTCCATTGGAGTTCCTCAAGGCTCTATCCTTGGCCCACTTCTTTTCCCTCTTCATTAATGATCTGCAAACAATAATCCCTCAAGCTACATGTATTCAATATGCTGATGATTCTACACTCATCTGCTCAGCATCTTCCACTTCAGAACTAATCTCGCTTACCCAAAATGTCTTTAATACTGTGGAAACATGGTTCTCCAGTCGTCTCCTCTTACTAAATGCCAAAAAAACTAAACTTCTTCTCTTTTTCCCCACTTCCAGGACCTCCCCCTTAAACTTTAATATCTCCTCTAACAGTGCTACTGTCATCTCACCTGACGCTACAACTAAACTGTTAGGTATTATCATTGATAATAATCTCTTTTGACCAACATATTAACAATTCCATAAAACTAGTCAACAGAAAAATAGGATCTTTGTATCGAATTAGACCATTTCTTACACCATCTACTAGAACTAAGATTGCTCTTTCCCATCTTATTTCTACTCTTCTTTATGCCTCACCCATCTTTACCAACCTCAAGAAAAACAACCTTAACAAATTAGCTAGCTGCTACAATAGCATTGTTTCGCTACTGGTAACCCTATAGAACCCATCATTGTCTTAACTTGAAACAACTAGGCTGGCTTGAAATTCAAAACTATCTTACTATCCATCAACTCATTCTGGCCCATAAAATACTGTACCAACCAAATAACACTCCTGTACTCTCCCAACTCATAATCCCTTATAGCAATCTTAACTCTCCCGCTTCTCGAGTAAACTATTGACTACTTCTAAAAAATCTAATAATACTGCTGGTAACTCCCTATTCACCAATTCTGTTGGTACTAAATGGAATTTGTTACCTACTAGCATAACAATGATTTCTTCTCTGCCCCTTTTCAAGCAAAACATTAAATGACACTTCCAAAACCACTGGCTTTGTTCCTGTAGTAAACCTGATTAACCTTGCACTATTACTTCTTATCTCAAACCATCTCTTATTCTTCTTTTACTCTTTTCTCCTCCCATCTTTTCTCTTCTCTCTTTTCATCCGCACCATGCTTCTTTCCCTGTTAACTTTCTTAACCTGCTTTCTCCACCTCTTATCCCTTTCTCCCTACCCCACTCTTATTGTTCCACTTTCATTACTTATTATCTTTGTATCCTGATCTCTAAGTATTTTTAATTCCTGTATGATGTTGTTTTAAATTTCTCTGTGTGGTAGTAAGTAATTAATTTTATACTAACTTGTTAGAAGATTTTTGAATTTTTTGCTGTTTTTACTAACCTTTTCCTAAATGGCTTATTATCATCTATGTTGATTTTTATGTATGTATACATTTTTTACTTCTGTGGAGCTTTTCTCCTCGGGCCTCTACTGAAAATGGAAATATATCCAGCTAGACTAGCCCGGTCAACAAATGTAAAATAAAAAAATAAAATAAAATATTGGGAAAACAGATAGGAAACTGAGAGAAAGGCTATATGAATATCTATATGCCATTAAAAAAGAAAAATTAAATAATGCTTTAGCGAGTCATGTAAAATCTCATTCAGGACATTGGTTTAAGTTTAGAATAATTGATCAAATCCAAAAGGATGGGGGGGGCCTGCATATTTAAAGATAGGAGCTTGTGAATTATTTTGTCAACTACTTTGCCATTCTTATGTACCACCTGGTTTAAATGATGTTTATTCTGTAACTTCTATACTAAAATTAAAAAGTCTGAATAGATAGTTACGGCAGGGAAGTTTATTTTTTAATGTTTTATTTATTTGAAAATCTGTGTGTACAATTTGGGTTTACATATATTAATTATAGGAAATGGAGTTGTTTTTAAAGTGGTATTAAGGTGAATCACATGACTAGTAATGGAATTGGATCAGGTGATTAACCACATGATTGTTTTAAAAGTATATTACTCTAACGTATTTTTTAATGTGTATCTGAAGAAGTTTGGTCTAAAGCCGCTATGGTGCAGCGGTAGCATTGTTGCCTCACAGCAAGAGGTTCTCCTGTTCAATTCTCGGCTGGAGCGCCTTCTTTGTGGAGTCTGCATGTCCTCCACGTGGTCAAGTGGCGTTGGAAAGACATGCGTAGAATGGGCGTGCCTTCATTGAAGGTTGGGCGTCGAGCTGGCAGCTCGGCACCCATAAAAAAATCTACTGCCAATCATTAGTGGACCGGAGTTCCGCTGTGGTGACCCCTAACCGGGAAAAGCCGAAAGAAGAACAAACATTTGAAGAAGTTTGGTATTGGACTAAACGAAAGAGCTCATCAATAAATGTGGATTGTGTGCAGTGTCAGTCTGAGTCTGCTTCCTTCTGGATTTAATTTAGTGGTTTGTCGGTAATTTTTTGTATTTCTCAAATAAAAAACAAGTCCTTCTACGAAAGTATACATTACTAAAGAGCAGACTCTTTTTAAAAAAAATCTTGCTCCCACCAGCATAAAACTAAATTCGCAAACACTGGGGCCACTTGACCCCCATTGCTACTCAACTTTTTTGTTGAAAAACAACATTGTTAAACATAAAAAAAATATTTTTGAGCACCACCTCAAGTTATTGACAGATAATGGCTCCATCTTGTTCTAACTCTCTACAATATTTACTTAAATATAACCTTACAAATTCTAAACACTCTTCTTGATGAATAGAGGTGTACAAAGAACTGCCATCTATGGTGCATAACATGGTATCTGAAGTAGGGAGTTCATTTGTCTGCAACCTGTGGGTCTTGGGTCCGATATCGGATCCGAGCCGGCAACTTGTTTCAAGCTAATGGATCCGAGCTCCTAGCTCCTCCTCTCACCCATAATCCCCTGCTATCCCTCCATGACCCCAGATCTAGTTTGCCACACTTGTGGATAGCTGGATTCCTGTGAGCTCATCTAGTACTTGGCAGTTAAGTTTATATTTTCTGTCAACTTTCTTATTTTTTCACAAAAATATTAAGTGTGTAAGTGTTAGGTTCCCTGTAGAGAAAAAAATAATTTCTTTTAAGTAGTTTTTTCCCTCCCTTCACTGGTCGTTAGAGAGTGTGTGTGTGTGTGTGTGTGTGTGTGTGTGTGTGTGTGTGTGTGTGTGTGTGTGTGTGTGTGTGTGTGTGTTACATTACTTTTTTTTCTTTAAGTATGGCTGAGGCCCCAAAAGCCATTTTTTTCTAAATGTACCGAGTGTGGCCATAAGCTCTCCTCGGCTGATGGCCACACTCGGTGCATTCGGTGCCTTGGGGTTGAACACCTCACCTCAGGCTGTACCATTTGTGCAGCGTTCAACCCCAGGGCACTGAAAGAGCGGAGGTCGAAGCTGGTCTTGGCGGGACATTTACCCCCGGACTCAGCTCCGGCCTCCGCGGCTCCACTACAGGCTGTGGTTGCTGCCATTCCTGCCCCCCTTCCTCCGACCGGGACTCAAACTCCCGCTAAAGCATCGGAGGACAGGGAGGCCAGGAGGGAGAAACGGAGGGAGAAGCACCACAAGCGGCGGGCCGAGACCTCCATTTCGGCCCTGCCAGCTAAGCGGGCTTCTCCCTCCACTGCTTCTAGGTCTCCTCCTCCTCGGCTCCGATCCCCTTGTTTCTCCCCAGGGCCCGAGGAGGAGGAGGCCCGATCTCCATCGAGGTCATTGAGGCGGCATTCCAGACCTGCCTCGGTGACCTCTTCGAGATCGACCTTCAGTATGTCCGATGCAGACTTGGACCGGATGATGCAAAGGTTCATCCAGGCCCAGCTGCAGATGGGAGTGCTCTTGCCTCCCCCCCCTTCGGGGGGGGAGCTCAACACCTTTTTTCCATCCTATTGCTCCTTCTCCGACCCGCTATCCGGGTTCGGAGCGTTCGGAGCCGAGCAGTGTTGGAGCCGGGGGTGGGTCGGCGCTGACAGTACTTGGTACTTCGGATCCGACCCTGCCCTTGAGCCTGTTGGATCCGACCTCTCGGAGCCTTGGCCCGAGCTTCGGATCTGAGGGATTCAGTGTGCCTTCGGCTCCGTCCAGGTCGGAGCCCACTGGTCCTTCGGATCTGATGGTCTCGGCGCCGGTTCCGATCCCTTCATCGGATCCGAGTGGGAGCCGACTCTCGGATCCAAGAGAGAGTGGTTCCCCCTCGGCTTTCGATGTTGTGGAGAGGGCTCTGTTGAGAGCATCCATACCCCCGGTCCTTGTCTCGGCCCCTCCCTGCACTCCCTCTCTGCTGGGCCAGGCTTCCATCACCCGGCCAAAGGGACAGCCTGCTTCAATGTCCCAGATGGTTCCATTGGAACAGGATGTTGCTGGCGAGGCCTTCTTGGACAGCCCCCCCGAGGAAGTGCCCCGCAAGCATAAGTGCAAGAGGAGGCACGTGGACTCCCCTGAGTCCTTAACTGAGGACACGGACTTGGAGGAAGGGGAAGGCTCCCCAAGATCACTCCCTGAGGATGTCTCCTTTGGAGACATCATGGAGATGCTGAGGATCAGAGGTGGGTGGACTGCCCCCAAGTCTTCCTCCGACGAGTCCGTGTTTCTGGAGGCATTCGAAGCAGGCCCGTCTACCTCTTGGGTGTCCCCTCTGGCCGACCCCTTGGTGGACCTCATTACCACCAGGGCGTGGAAGGATCCGGACACCGTGGAGCCAATACCAAAACGCCCAGACAGAATACTAAGCCCCCCCTCAGACCGATCGCACTGGAGCAAGGGCCCCCCCCCCGTAGATGCCATGTTGACGGCGGTAGCCACGAAGAGGGAACTAGCTCAGGAGAGCCCCTCAGTCCATCCACCGAGCAAGGAGTCCCACTCGATGGACCGCTTAGGGAAGCGAGTTTTTAGTTCAGCGACCTTCTCGGTAAGGTCTCTGAACTATATGGCACATGTCATCAGGATGCAAGGGATCTTATCAAAGAATACGCTGCCTCCCCTCCTGAGTCCATGTCGGCAGATGACAAGCAATTGTACTCCACTCGAATGGCCACTCTGAGATCAATTTCAAATACCTCTATGCGGCTATTGTCCCACGCCACAGAGGGAGCCGCTAGGGCTAGCGTAGCAGGCCTAGTCATGAGACGTCAAGCCTGGCTCCGTCATTGTGACTTTGCGGAGCCTTTTAAAGCATCTTTTGCGAATGCCCCTTTCGATGGTTCTGCCCTATTTGGCAAAATGGTTCGCGAGACACTTGTCCAGAGTGAGAAAGACGGGAAGACGTCTGCTGTCGGAGTCCGCTTCTCTGCTCCCCAGCGGTCCTTTTCGAAGAACCAAAAGGGTCAGAAGAAGATGTAGTTGCGGAAATCTCAACATTCCCAACCTGCTCCGGACAACTAGTCCTTCCGTGGCAGAGGAGGACAGGGAGGACGCCGCCCCAGGGGCAGAGGGGCTTCGAGAAACTTTGGGTCCAGAGAACCTTTCTCTGAATGGCCATGCAGCAGCCCTGAAGGGTTGCCCGGCTGCTCCACTCTGGAGGCAGTCGGGGGGCGCTTCTCGGAGCACCTAGAGGCATGGGAGTCCATCACGACAGACCGCTGGGTGCTTCGCATTATATCCAGAGGGTACAAAATACCATTACTCCATGTCCCCAAATTCAAGAACCTCCCCGATGTGCCACCCGATCAGAGGGAGGCCGCAGCCGCAGAAATTCAGCAGCTGCTAAGAAAAAGAGCCATCCAGCCCGTCCCCCAAGACCAGCTCGGATTAGGGTTCTACTCCAGGTTCTTTTTGGTGCCAAAAAAGACGGGGGACTTGAGACCGATTCTAGACCTTTCCCGCTTGATCCTGTCAGTAACCAAGGAAAAATTCCGAATGGTCACTCTTCAATCTATTCTCCCCCTTCTGAGGGAGAACAATTGGATGTGCTCTATAGACCTCAAGGATGCGTACTACCACATTCTAATGGACAGACTATCCAGGAGGTTCCTCCGCTTCCAACTGGGAGCCAGTCACTACCAGTTCAGGGTCCTTCCCTTTGGTCTCACCACAGCCCCCAGGGTGTTCACCAAGGTATTAGCAGTGATTGCGGCCCACCTGAGACTCCAGGGAATACAGGTCTTTCCGTACCTGGACGACTGGCTCCTGATCGCCCCAACAAGGCATCTACTTTGCTCAGCCAGAGATTTCTTTCTCTGCCTAGCCCCACAGTTAGGCATCACCATCAATGCCGACAAATCCCTTCTGGCCCCGACACAAGTCATAGAATTCATAGGAGCCAGAATAGACACCAGAGAGCTACGAGCCTTTTTAACTTCTGAGAGAATTCGGAATTTGCAACTCCATGTGCGGGCTATCCTCCAATCAGAGACTTCACCAGCGGAATTGGTCCTGAGGGCACTAGGCTCAATGGCGGCAGCGATTACGCTCCTTCCATGCGCCCGTCTGAACATGCGGGTACTGCAATGGACACTTCTAGTGCAATGGTCCTTTCTATCCCTTCCTCTTCACCACCCCATTGCTATCAGCAAGGCTTGCAGGAGGGCTCTATTATGGTGGCTCCAAGCTTCGGACCACCATATGGGCTGTCCCTTCTGCACCTCTCCCCCTCTCGCCACGGTGACCACGGACGCCTCCCGCCTCGGGTGGGGGGGGGGCATTTTTCAGGCAGGACGGTCCAAGGCACGTGGAACGACACAGAGACCTCCCTGCATATCAACGTTCTGGAGATGAGAGCGGTGCTGTTCGCGTTGCAAGCACTTCAGAATCTCCTCCCCATAGGAACGATTGCAATTCAGTCGGACAACATGTCGGTTGTCTGATACATCAACAAGCAGGGGGGAACCAGATCTTACCCTCTATGCCACAAAGCCATGAGAGTGTGGAAATGGGCGATCTCCACCAACCGCTTTCTGATTGCAACGCACATTCCGGAATGGACCAACATCCTAGCGGACAAACTCAGTCGCACCCTTCTTACCCCGTACGAGTGGTCTCTCAATCCACTAGTAGCGAAGCAGGTATTCGCAATATGGGGGAAACCCTGCTGCGATCTTTTTGCATCTCCCTCAAACACCAAATGCGGCAATTTCTTCGCTCTGATTCCCCCTCCAGAGGAAACTCCAAGAGACGCTCTGGTGCATGCTTGGCCACCCGGTCTACTTTATGCCTATCCTTCTCTACCCCTGATGCTGCAACTCTTACAGAAAGCCTTGCAGTTGGGGAGCCGGATGATCCTCATTGCCCCATTCTGGCCTCGGCAAATTTGGTTCCCATACCTGTGGTCTCACCTAGTGAATCCTCCTTGGATTCCCAGTCCGGATCTAATCTCCCATCCGTCTGACTTACCGACCCCAAACCTGGACAATCTGAAACTGACAGCTTGGTTGCTCCAGTTCCACTCCTAGTTAGGACTCCCGGTATCTCTTCACCAGTCAAAGCCATCCTTGTGGCAGCGCATAAGCCCTCCACCAGGAAAGTGTACTGCAGTAAATGGAAACGTTTCTCCATCTGGGTGGAGCATCATGATCTAGATCCCTTTACGGCTCCTCTTCCGTCCATATTAGACTTCCTAACCAAACTTTTTCAGGAAGGCGCTAGTTGTTCAACCGTCAAAGTGCAATTGGCAGCCATCTCACATTACCATGTGGGACAATGATACAGGGCCTTTGATGTCGGCCAAGTTGTGTAAAACCTTTCTCAAGGGCACCTTCTTGCTTAGACCCCCTATAAAAGAAGCCATACCACCGTGGGATCTTTCACTAGTTCTTCAAGCCTTGACTGCTCCACCTTTTGAATCCGCTGCTTCAGTAGATCTCAAATTCTTGTCCTGGAAAACAGCATTCCTTGTAGCCATCACTTCTGCAAAAAGAGTTTCGGAGCTTCAAGCTCTTTCTGTGAAGCCTCCTTATTTGATCTTTCACCCAGACAGAGTGTACCTCAGGATCAATCCCTCTTTTCTTCCCAAAATAGCATCAGAAACCAATATAAATCAGTCCATAAATTTACTGGTTTTCTTCCCTAAATATCAGAATAAAGGAGAGTACAAGCTGCACTCATTAGATGTTCATAGGCAGCTTCGTTTTATACTCATAGAACAGCTGGTCATAGACAATCCGACCAGCTGTTCGTTTCCTTTGCCAAATTTAATTTGGGGAAAGCAATATCAAAAGTATCTCTATCACGCTGGATTTCTCAATGTATCCTATTGGCATACCAAGCCTCTGGGAGACCCGCACCTGAAGGAGTTCGCGCACATTCCACTCGTTCCATCTCTACTTCTGCAGCCTTCAAGTCTAGAGTTCCATTGGATGATATTTGTTCGGCAGACACTTAGGCTTCATCTCATACCTTTATTAACCACTACAAACTGGACGTGATTTGTAGAGGGAGAGCATCCTTTGGCTCTGCGGTGCTTCGCAATATCCTTCCATGATGGCCACCCAAGGTTCAGGTAGCTGGGGACTCTGTCCCACAGGTTGCTGACAAATGAACTCCCTACTTCAGATTAAGAAATTATGTACTCACCACAACATTCCATCTGAGTAGGTAGCTTCATTTGTCTGCAACCATCCCCCCCCCTCCTTCCCCCTGGCCTTCTTCGGATCTATTTTAGTTGGATACCCGTTTCTGGGTATATATTGAGGGGCAAACTCGATCTGAGGTCATGGAGGGTTAGCAGGGGATTATGGGTGAGGGGAGGAGCTAGGAGCTCGGATCCATTAGCTTGAAACAAGTTGCCGGCTCGGATCTGATATCTGATCCAAGCCCCACAGGTTGCAGACAAATGAAGCTACCTACTCAGATGGAACGTTATGGTGAGTACATAACTTCTTATTCTTTACCAGTGAAAACATAATTTTAAGCTCATTCAAAAACATCCATGCATCTTTTAAGAAATAATTACTAGTCTGAACAATGGGGTTCAATACTTTGTCCAAATATGCGAAATTGTAAATGTTTTGTTGCCTAAAGTCTGTTCTGAGTCTAATATGTTGAAAGGGGCAAACACAATTGGCCTAAAAGGAGGAGGTTCTAAATTTTTATGTAATTTGGGAATTCCAAATAATTTGACCAATTGTGGCTCTTCTACCATAAGGAACTCAAACAGATCTGATGTGATACATCCTTGATGTGACAGATCAAACAGACATAAATGAATGTCCTTGTAACATTTTCTAACAAATCTCTTTTTTTATTTTTTGTAGCTGTTTTCATCAGATAAAAAGTTGTCAATAGCTTTGTTATACGTCTCAGTCTCCATTATGACAATACCTTGCCCCTTATCAGCTTTCATGTATCTTACATCTGTATAACTTCCCCATTTTAAAGTGCTTCAGTTTCCTGTTTGTTTAAATTACAGTATTTCTTATTTAGTTTTTTATATGCAGAATTATGAAAAAGACACCTCAAGTCTGTTTCACATGTGGAGGCAAAAATATTGTGTTTACTAAAACAGGATTATATGTACTTGTATTTTTAAAAATGCCATCATTTAATTTAACATAATTTAAAATGCATTTCAAATTAAGCTTCTTTACAAATAATTTAAAGTCAATAAAAGTATTAACCAAAGGAGTTCTGTTAGCTGGTAAAAAAGGCAGGCCTTTAGCTAACAAACTTAATTCAGCATGAGAAAAAGTATTTTCACTTAAATTGAAAATGTCACAATTTCTAACGCCCTTTGTTCTTGCCTTTTTTCAGGTAACTACAGTAAACACCTCCTGATTTGGAGGTAAACTGCAAGTTTCTGTCTCTTGTGAGAAAAGAGGAGAGGGAGATGATGCCAGTTTGCTGGATTCACTAGATTCACATATATGAAAATCCCCTATGTTGTTCACCAGCCTCTCCTTCGAAAGCACTGTCACTTTCAGTATTAGGAAAAATAATTCAATCTATCATGATTTTTTAGTCACTTTTTTCTGTTATCTTCAGTAGTGACCTCTAATTTCTGGCTTCTACTCTTAATAAGATAGGCCTGTCCCTGTTGGTAAATTTTAATATCTCTAAATTATTTTTTTCTTTTTCTCATTGATTATATTACTCACATGTCTCTCAGCCTTTTTTGTGAGATTGTTATAAATACGGCAGGGCTTGAAAGTCAGGGTGTTTACTAAGTCATTTATCAGTTGTGTTAATCTGTTCTTTCAAAGACTTAATCTTGTCTGTGTTCCAATCGATAAGTACTTTCAAAAATTCAAAACCAGCTTTGTTATACGTTTCCTTAATTTCGGAGTAGATTTTGTTTTTTACTGTTGCTCCATTCAGAAATGTGTATACTCTAAGCCCCAATGGTGCAATCTTAAGTTCAATTTGTTTGTGTCTTTCGGCTTTTCCCGGTTAGGGGTCGCCACAGCGGAACTCCGGTCCGCTAATGATTGGTAGTAGATTTTTATGTACTGGCTTGCCGGGCCTAACGCACAACCTTCACCGAAGGAACGCCCATTCATGCATGTTGCTACACAGAAGATGCTCTAACTGAGAATCGAATGGACAACGTCCAACTGTGAGACGACAACGCTACCACAGCACCACCACATACCTTTATTTAAATAATGATTCTCCAATGTCAGACGTTTAAACTTCAGAATTTTCTTTTCCATGTCAGAAAAATTGCTTTTGAAATCTAAGAAGTTGTGGTTAGTGCTTACAAACCTTGTAGGCTGCCAAGACTAAGTCAGTTCAGCAAAGGGATTAGAATCTCCCTTTTGCAGAAAACCAGAAACTGACTGCCAAGATGAAGCTGTTTCAGCTGCTGTCACAGTTCCTTCATCTGATGATGAAGAAAGAGAAAGATCAGAACTTTTTGCATGCTTATGGTTGGCTCCGAAATTCCCTTTAAGCTGTTACAGCACTGACTGCACTTGGTCAATGACATCCGCTAAGTTTTTTGTAAGGCTTGCAACTCCTTCCGGTGTAGGATGTATGGAAAGGTCACAGTTCTCATCTCCTTCCATGATGGGTACAAGCGTTCACTATAAAATTCAGCAAATCCTTCTGAATAAAGCTGACACTTCTAAGTGAAACTTTCCTTATCTCCATTAAAATAAATGCTCACAAACAAATAAGGCATCTGAGAAACCTTCTAAAATTCATGCTTGCACACTAAAACAAATTATGCCAAACTTGGAAACTAAAAAACAACTAAAAAACAAAACGGCACTCGGGCACAAATAATAGTTTAAGTGCTTTTGGTCTTTATTCCTCAGAACTTCATCAGAAACGCAGAATATATCATATAATAAGCAACATTATATAAGCTATTCAATTTTTTTTTAAACAAGAAACATCTTTATTAAACCATCACCTAATACATAGGCAACCATAAATTTATACAAATGAAAACACACCACACAGACACAATCCTAGTTGCAAGCATTTGACATCACAGACCACATTGACATTACTTATAATCTACCCAATCTTTTTCAGTCAAACATTACATAGCTTATTTAAGCCTCGTCACCTTTTAAACCTCATTTTAGGACTTGGGATAAGCTCTGGCTGCTCTCTGTTCCTGAACCAGAGTCGACCTCTGGGAAACTCTATTCATCCCAGGCTTCTAGTGCTAGTCACCAGGAAGCTAAGAACCCTCTCCAAATATCGGTGGGTCACCTCATTGCATAACAATTCTACAATCCCCTATCAAGGAAAACAGTAAAATACTCTATTCATCCCAGGCTTCTAGTGCTAGTCAGCAGGAAGCTAAGAACCCTCTCCAAATATCGGCGGGTCACCTCATTGCATAACAGATCTACAATCCCCTATCAAGGAAAACAGTAAAATGCTCTATTCATCCCAGGCTTCTAGTGCTAGTCAGCAGGAAGCTAAGAACCCTCTCCAAATATCAGCGGGTCACCTCATTGCATAACAATTCTACAATCCCCTATCAAGGAAAACAGTAAAATACTCTATTCATCCCAGGCTTCTAGTGCTAGTTAGCAGGAAGCTAAGAACCCTCTCCAAATATCGGCGGGTCACCTCATTGCATAATAATTCTACAATCCCCTGTCAAGGAAAACAGTAAAATACTCTATTCATCCCAGGCTTCTAGTGCTAGACAGCAGGAAGCTAAGAACCCTCTCCAAATATCGGTGGGTCACCTCATTGCATAACAATTCTACAATCCCCTATCAAGGAAAACAGTAAAATACTCTATTCATCCCAGGCTTCTAGTGCTAGTCAGCAGGAACCTACTAAGAACCCTCTCCAAATATCGGTGGGTCACCTCATTGCATAACAATTCTACAATCCCCTATCAAGGAAAACAATAAAATACTCTATTCATCCCAGGCTTCTAGTGCTAGTCAGCAGGAAGCTAAGAACCCTCTCCAAATCTCGGCGGGTCACCTCATTGCATAACAATTCTACAATCCCCTTTCAAGGAAAACAGTAAAGTATGTCTGCTGAATAATTCCAACAAGAAAGACTTTCTATTGATTGTACCAAATTTCACATGTTATACCCAGGCTTGAGCCAGGACAGCCAGCAGCCCTTGCTTTCCCCTTCTACATAACCTTCACTATCTCATCCCTCCCACCTGTATAGATCCCCTCCCCTTGTTTTTTACATTTTTATTCCCACTCTCCAATCTGTAGACCTCCATTGTTACTCCCTCTCAAGCTAACCAGCTATACTAGACTTGCCCACTAGATGGCTCCCTAATTCGAGACTTTTTCTACTCTTACCCTTTTTTCTCTTTATCAACTACTTACCCCTGTTCTTACCTTCAGTAGTCCCCAAAGTGCTATTAGCTGTCTCTTTTGTTATTTTCCTTCTTTTCTACTGTCCATTGATACCTCCCCAGTTCTCTCTCCCTTTTCTTTATTTTCCCATTTCCCCTGCACATTTACAGACTAGAGACACTTTCTAGACTCTATTCTTTTCCATTCTATTCTATCACTAGAACTAGCCTAGCTGATTGTTTTTCATTAACTGATTCAGTATCTGTTTCTATCCAGTCCGTTCGCCCTGCGGGCTCACTCCGCTCCCCTCCCTACCCCCAATTCCCTCCCACCTCCAGGGGTCCTACCTTTATACTTCCTAAACCACACTTCTTCCTCCTCCTGTTACTCTCCAACCACACCTCTTCCTCTTACCAGTACCTTCTAACCACATCTCTTCCCCTCACCTGTACTATCTAATAATACCTCGTTATTAGACAATTTCCTCTTTACAATCACTCTTCCCTCTATCTTTTCTCCCTACAAACTCTCCTATTACCTAACTCCACAAATATTACCCTCTCACTACTCTCCTCCTAGATCACCATACTCTACTCACTCTCTCGTCTCCACCCAATAAACTTCTTTCTTCTACCTACAAAGAAGCTATATCTATCCACATAATGAATATTCAATCCACCCCATCCTTTATCACATTCTTATTCACATTCTCACTATTACCTCCTTTAATCTTTACTCATCTTTTCACCTCATTTGAAAATCCACTACACCCAAACCAAAACTATCACAAAAAAGAAACCAACTCTCCAAACTCACCTTTACTTTTTATTCACGCTAACATAACATCCTCAGCTAACTACGTACATCCTAAATATCATAGAACTCTACACACAAAGTAAAACAATCTAATCCCCAAAAAATGTCTGTCTCTATACAGCAGATTCAAAAACCCATACTATCTAAGTCCTCTACTCTATTTAAAGGATGGTGACATTCTCCCTAACCCAGGCCCCCCAACAACTCCCATCTCTCCCTCAGCTTCAAAGAATCACCTACCCAAACCCTTTCTAGACCATCTAACTCCCTATTAATTGCTCATCTTAACATATGCAGTATAAACAATAAAGTAACTCAACTCCAAGCTCTAACAGAAATCTATTCCTTTGATATTCTCTGCTTAACAGAAACCTGGCTAAAACCTTCAACCAAAGATAATGAAATCATCCCACCTTGATATAATATCCTGAGACTAGACCGAACATCCAAGAAAGGTGGAGGGGTCGCTATCCTATATAAACCTAGCTTACAATTAACCACTCATAACAGCAAACCACCTATAGACTCCAATGCAGAAATTCTTATCACCAAACTTCTTCTTAACAATTCCAAATCTATCTATGTCATCTGTATATATCCACCTCCTGGTAATAACATAGCAACCATGGAAAATATTTTTTGCTGGCTTTCCCAAAACCTGCCTCAAGAAACCATAATCCTAGGTGACACAAATATTGACTGGACCTGCTTATGCAGTAACCTCCCCTCAAACCATATTAACCTATATGGGTATTCCCAAACCATTACCTCCCCTACCAGAATAAATAAATCTAACAGGAAGTCAAGCTTACTAGACTGGATCCTCATTAATCATCATCCTCACATCTATGACTCAGGAACTCTTCCTGATGATTTAAGTGACCACTCTCTTACCTATATCATCAGACATAAAATCAACTTTCCCTCCCCAACATCCATTAAAAACATCAGGTCTAAAAAGTACTTTAATCCCGAACTTTTCCAGATGGAACTAAGAGCATGCAACTGGTCACCCCTACAATACCTACCTTTAGATGAAGCTGTTAGTTACTTTAACTCTAACTTCCTTGCTATCCTCAACCACCATACCCCAACCAGACTAGTTAGAACCAAAATCAAACATGCTCCCTGGCTTTCCAAGGAAACCAAACATAAAATCAATGTTAGAAACAAACATTGGGCAAAATGGAGGAAAACAAAAAACCCTGTAGACCAAGAGACATTTAGACAACTACGAAATGAAACTAAGAAAGCTATCACATCTGACAAAAAAAAACTACTACCTCCAATCCCAACAAGCCAGTCAAAACAAGCCACAGAAATTTTGGTCTAGTATCAACCAACTACTCCACCCACGGCAATCCACTACTCCAAACCCTCAAAACACTGAACACAAAACACCAATAAATATAGCAAATTCTTTTAACACCTTTTTTACTGATGCTATACAAACATTAGCTAGTCAACTATCGCCTAACAACTTCACTTTACCTTATAAAGAATCAACCTCACCCCCTACTTTTCGTTTTCAACCCATTCCAACATCATATATTCTAACCCTTCTACAGAAACCGAAACCAAAACCATGCTCCCCCTCAGCAGACCAACTACCTGCTGAATTCCTACAACAATCCGCCAAAGCTATTGCCTATCCCATTTCTATCCTGATCAACAGAACTATTACTGAAAGTTATATCCCCAGTTTATGGAAAATTTCCCATATTATCCCCTTTACAAAGGAGGACAATCCACTGAACTCTCCAATTACTGCCCCATTGCCCTCCTCTCACCTCTAGCAAAGATCATGGAAAAATGTATCCACAAACAATTACTTGACCATCTAATACAAAATAACCTACTAGCCAACTGTCAACATGGTTTTAGACCTTCACATAGCACTACTACTGCCCTTCTTTCCTTCACAGATTGTATCAACAACAACTGCAACCTTAACAAACTCTCTTCAGCCCTATTCATTGACCTGTCTAAAGCTTTTGACATGGTAAATCACCAAATTCTCATCACTATACTGAAATCCCTGTCACTAGATACATCCTCCATAAAATGGTTCCAGTCCTTCCAGTCCTACCTAGATAAAAGACAACAGGCCGTACTATGGCACAAGTCTCTCTCTCTACTCACCTGCCCGTCAACCTCGGAGTCCCTCAAGGGTCCATCCTTGGACCTCTACTTTTTTCCATATTCATCAATGACCTTCACCTTGCCATCCCCCAAGCTGCATGCATACAATATGCGGATGACTCTACACTGATATGCTCAGCCCCCTCCTCTTCTGAACTTCTCTATCTTACTCAACAAGTATTTAACACAGTTGAGCAATGGTTCACACATAGATGCCTTCTCCTAAATCTCAAAAAGTCTAAACTCCTTCTTTTCTCTCCTACTAAGAGATCCCCCCCATTAGATTTCTCAGTTAACTCTACCAATAAAACCCTTATATCCCCTAAACCAACCACCAAACTATTAGGAGTCACCATTGACAATAATCTGAACTTTGATATCCATATTAACAATACCATAAAAACAAAAAGCTAGGATCTCTCTATAGGATACAATCCTTTCTCCTACCTTCAGCTCGAACCACAATAGCACACACTCATCTTATCTCTTCTCTTCTCTATGCCTCACCTATTTTTACTAACCTATCAAAAAATAATCTTAACAAATTGGAAATGTCCTAAATAATATTGCCAGATTTGCAACAGGCAACCCATTTAGAACCCATCACTGCCTTAATTTAAAGCAGCTAGGATGGCTTGAACTACAAAATCTGATTAAATTTCATCAGCTAACTATAGCCCACAGCACTCTTTACAAACCATCCAAAACACCTATTCTTTCCACACTAATCACTCCCTATAAAAACCTGGAATCCTTATTGTCTTCTCAGAAACTTCTAGTACATACTACTAAAATAAACAATAAAGCTGGCGACTCACTTTTTTCTAATATAGTTGGAAAAGCCTGGAACCTCCTTCCAAATGAACTCTCCACACTTCCCTCAATATACCCTGTTTCAAAAACAAATTGAAAGTATTCCTCAAAACTCATTGGTTATGCCCATGCTCTAAACCTGACTAGTCTAACTGTCTTTATATACTCTGATCTTCTGAACCCATTAACACATTAAAAGAAACTCCTTCCTTATTAAACTATGTTACTAATTATCTCTTGAATACCTTGATTGTATTTGCATTTCCTTTATTATGCCTGTATTTCTGCATTGTAAACTATAGATTGTACTTGCATCCTTTATTATGCCTGTATTCTGTGCTGTAAATTTTACGGTGATAACCTGTTTTACATACTGTAAATAGCTTTTATCTATCTCATGTATACTAAGATGTTGTCTTAATTGCATTGTCCTAGTTTTGGAGCGTAACTCCTCGGGCCTCTACTGAAAATGGACATGTATCCAGTTGGACTAGCCCAGTCAACAAATGTAAAATAAATAAAAATAAATAAATCATTCCTCCCTTGTATGTATTGTTCCCACAATTCCCATTTTTACTATGTAGTTTACTCCTACCCTTTTCTAAAGATCTCAATTCAAGTTGTTTTATCTCTGTTCTTCTAGTATAGTTGGTTTAGATTTTGATTTCCATTTTCTAGTAATGTTTTTTTTTGGCAGCCACCATTATTAAACACAGCAAGGCCTAACCATGTCTAGGGAGCTCTGATTCTGTATCATAGCTCAGAAAAATAATCTCCCTCATCAGACCAATCTGCTCACCCAGCATCTCCAGCAGTGCATCCCAAAGGGAATTCTTAAAGTCCACCAATACACTGCACTCCCACAAAATATATATCAATATCAAGTACCTCTTTCTTTCCCATCTCACCTCCAACATTTGCTGTCTGCCTGAGGAAAAATTCTCTGGAGTCTACTTGGGGTATAGAAATAGCTATGTAAACATTTCCAGGCAAACATTCTAAATCTTCTTGATTTTGTTGCATATTTGAGAGACATACATATATCCTCCCATTGCTTCTTTGTGAATTGCTATTCCAATCTCTCTTCCCAATCCTTTCTAACCTCCTCTGATTGATTCTTCTAGTTATCATGCAATATTTTATATGCTGTACTAATTATTCCTTTCTTAATGGCAGCTTCTGTTCTAGATTCGAGTCTTTAACCACAACAACACAACACATAAACATAGCACCCACAAACAATATAAACCCTACCAAAAAAACAAATCAAAATTGTCATAGTCGCAATAGCCCAACCCCGCCTACATAGTACACGACCAAAACGTAAGAAAAAAAAAAAACCTAAAACTAACCCTAACCTTACATTACACCACATACATCATACAACTTACCTTCTGCCCCTAACCTAAGGTGAGTAACTCCACCCACTCCCCTACCACTTACCGCACGCAGACAGGACGAGCTACCACACCCACCATGATTTTGAAACATTTTATTTTGGTGGGTTTTTGACGCTCGTGTTTTTCTTAACATGTGTCAATGTGTCGCCTTTTCCACAAATGGAGGGATCTTTCTAAAATATAGACCCCCCTCTAATCTAACTAAACTCTCTGTGCTGGCCTTTCATAGAGGATTTCTTATTTCTTACCTGTGCCTTGATATCAATCTGATATGGGAAGGCAGTCTCTAAAGCTGCTCTCTAACCTGCTGTCCAAATAATTTCTTTGCATCTTCCCATTCTGTCATCTTTGCCACTCTAGTTATTTGCTCCCGGTATCTTGGTTCCTTTGCCAGTTTTCTCCAGTAAATTCCAGCCATCACCTCTGCTTTGTTGTCTATATTCCTAATTACAGTCATCCCTATTGGCAGAATCTCCTTTCTGCAGTCCCATGCTGGCTTAGTTCTTAGAATACTGTCTGCTACTTTATGGATATAATATTTTGTATGATTATTGTTATTCTCCTTCAAAGCCTGCATCCACAATCCCAGTCTCTCTTTGTTTCTTGAGCTTCACCCCTGTTTCATTATCATCCCTTTCTACTTTGAATTAGAGTTTTCTGCTTGTGCTATGTGTAGGAGTCTTAACTGTGTAGCTCTGAAATACGTAAAGAAAGAACAGGCTAGCAAGTACGGTTGGTGCACGGATAAACCAAACATGTACAAAAGAAAAGAAATCCAGCACCCCGAGCAGTAGTAGCTTAAAGTTCTTTTATTAAACCAGACCAGTTTCAGCAATCAGCTTTCTTCAGTGGTTGTGATAACTACACAACCATAAGCCATATTTATTAGTATTTTGAACTAGGCAGTATGACATCATTTCCTGTGTTCATGAAAAAATCACCAAAACATGTAAATATATATGAATAAACCTGAAAAGTACAAAAATCAATTAGTATATAGAAAGTATAATAAGAATATTGATACTAAAATATATATCAAAATTGAAATAGTGCTTCAATAAATTTGTAATATAACAACAATCCTGTAGTTCAGTATAACAAATAGAACAAAAATGGTATTGTAACATATAAATGGATTACAGTTATTAGGGGCAATGACCCCTCACAATTTGTCATTAAGGCCAGGTGGAAATAAACCACCTAGTTTTACAATCCATTTTGTTTCTTTTTGGTTAAGCAATTTGTGCCATCCAGTTTTAAAATTTCTATTACCAGAAATCTTATCAATACTGATAAAAGAAAACTGGGCTGTTTTATGTATCAAATAATGTTTGTACAAAGCATTGGTGGACCTGGCATTCCTTATATCACCCAAATGTTCAGAAATATGAATTCTAAACTGTCTGGATGTTTGTCCAATGTAAAATGCCCTGCATGTACATGTGGCCAAATAAATCACCCAATCTGTGCTACAATTTGCAAAGAAATTTATATTATATACCTTGCCTGTGTTCTTGCTTGTGAATTCCTTGGTGGTAAATACATATTTGAAAAAGAGCAATGACCACAAGGGTGATTGCCAATAAGTTTGTCTCCCAACAAGGTTGTCTGAGTAATAGAGACATCCAATGGTGTAGTTCTTTTGTAATAAGAAAAGTGTGACCTCAGGCTTTTACCTTTACGGTATGAAAACAGACATCTGTTGTCCAACCAGTTTGCCAAATGTGTGTTTGTTGTTAATATATTCCAATGATTATTAATAATGTCCATCAATTGATAGGTGTTCCTACCAAAGGTGGTTACTAACCTAGGTGTCTGTACAGAAGAACTAGCAACTTTGGATTTATAACCCAACAAAGTGTCCCTTGATAGATTTTTGGTTATCTGGACTGCAGAGTGAACATCCAATTTATTATAACCTCTCTGTAAGAATCTATTCGAGAGATCATTTTGACAATTCTCAAGGTCCATATCAGATGAACATATTCTCTTAATCCTGATGAATTGTGATTTAGGAATTTTTTTATAATATGCCTGGGATGTAAGCTAGAGGCATGTAATAAACTGTTGTATTGTGGGTATTTTCTGTGCACAGTGGTACGTAGAGTATTGTCCGGTTCCTTACACAGATGGACATCCAAAAAATCAATCTGCTGCAGATTATAATTAACCGAAAATTCTATGCCCCATTTGTTACTGTTAAGATATTCAACAAATTCCATAAGGTACTCTGTGCCCCCTTTCCAAACAAGCCAACAGTCGTCCAGAAAACATCTCCAAATGTCGATTTCTGGCATATATAAGTTGTGTAATTCACTATATATAATCTGATCTTCAACTTGAATCTTAGGCAATAAATATAGATATTGCTTCACTGGATCTTGATTGGTTAAATGAAATCTAGTTTTAGTACTAATGAAAAAGAGTTTAAGGTTTAGTCTTCTACAAAAATCCATGACATCTGATACAAAGATACTTTCATCAACAAAAAACCAGGAATAAAACCAAGGCCTTTATTTAACAAAAGTTATTCAATAGGTGTTAATACATAATCAGAGATATGCACGTTGGAGCAATCTGCATTCATTTGACAATGGACAGAAAGAGTTGTTCTAATGTTTTTATGATTTTTGTAGAAGACTAAACCTTAAACTCTTTTTTGATCAACAGGAATCTACTCAAAGATCCACTGAATTTAGATTTTTACCATCCAAGTTTTGTCCTCCAATGGACAAACATGTAGCCATATTCCAGAATGCTGTTATTAAGGATTTACACCATCAGTTGGGTTCAGGGAACACTCTTAGAAATAACTTAAATGTTGAGGAACAACAGGCTCTTATGAATCTTAAAAACAATACTGACATTATCATTCTTCCTGCGGACAAGGGTGGGGCCATTGTGGTCATGAATTCCAGTTATTACTGGGCTGAGGGAATGAGACAGGTGTTGAACACTCAGCATTATTTACATATGCCTATTGACCCTACCCCTAAATTTAAAAAACAAATTGATGATTTTTTTACAGCTTGCAGTTGAGGAAGGTATCATTAGTAATAAAACTAGATTTCATTTAACCAATCAAGATCCAGTGAAGCAATATCTATACTAACCAATCAAGATCCAGTGAAGCAATATTTATATTTATTGCCTAAGATTCACAAGTCCCAAAATACACCACCGGGCAGGCCTATTGTTTCAGGTATGGGTTCACTTACTGAACCACTATCGGTCTTTCTGACACAATATTTAAAACCTTTGTTACCACATGTACGGGCCAGATTGCAAGACACCACGGAGTTCCTACAGATTGTTTCTGAATCCCAACTTGAACCGGATTGGCTTATGTGCACTTTAGCTGTTACATCACTGTATACTAGCATACCACATTGGGCTGGTCTAATGACACTGGAATATTGGCTACAGAAGATCAACATTTACAGTCCAGGATTTAACACCCTATTAATCTGCATGGCGGAACACGTTCTAACCAAGAATGTGTTCTATTTTCAAAACCAATGTTACTGGCAAATTCAGGGTACGGCGATGGGTGCCTCTTTTGCACCAATATATGCTGATCTCTTTATGGGATATGTTGAAGAGCAGATTATATATAGTGAATTACACAACTTATATATGCCAGAAATTGACATTTGGAGACGTTTTCTGGACGATTGTTGGCTTGTTTGGAAAGGGGGCACAGAGTACCTTACGGAATTTGTTGAATATCTTAACAATAACAAATGGGGCATAGAATTTTCGATTAATTATCTGCAGCAGATGGATTTTTTGGATGTCCATCTGTGTAGAGAACCGGACAATACTCTACGTACCACTGTGCATAGAAAATACCCACAATACAACAGTTTATTACATGCCTCTAGCTTACATCCCAGGCATATTATAAAAAACATTCCTAAATCACAATTCATCAGGATTAAGAGAATATGTTCATCTGATATGGACCTTGAGAATTGTCAAAATGATCTCTCGAATAGATTCTTACAGAGAGGTTATAATAAATTGGATGTTCACTCTGCAGTCCAAATGACCAAAAATCTATCAAGGGACACTTTGTTGGGTTATAAATCCAAAGTTGCTAGTTCTTCTGTACAGACGCCTAGGTTAGTAACCACCTTTGGTAGGAACACCTATCAATTGATGGACATTATTAATAATCATTGGAATATATTAACAACAAACACACATCTGGCAAACTAGTTGGACAACAGATGTCTGTTTTCATACCGAAAAGGTAAAAGCCTGAGGTCACACTTTTCTTATTACAAAAGAACTACACCACTGGATGTCTCTATTACTCAAACAACCTTGTTGGGAGACAAACTTATTGGCAATCACCCTTGTGGTCATTGCACTTTTTGCAAATATGTATTTACCACCAAGGAATTCACAAGCAAGAACACAGGCCAGGTATATAATATAAATTTCTTTGCAAATTGTAGCACAGATTGGGTGATTTATTTGGCCACATGTACATGCAGGGCATTTTACATTGGACAAACATCCAGACAGTTTAGAATTCGTATTTCTGAACATTTGGGTGATATAAGGAATGCCAGGTCCACCAATGCTTTGTACAAACATTCTTTGATACATAAAATGGCCCAGTTTTCTTTTATCAGTATTGATAAGATTTCTGGTAATAGAAATTTTAAAACTGGATGGCACAAATTGCTCAATCAAAAAGAAACAAAATGGATTGTAAAACTAGGTGGTTTATTTCCACCTGGTCTTAATGATAAATTGTGAGGGGTCATTGCCCCTAATAACTGTAATCCATTTATATGTTACAATACCATTTTTGTTCTATTTGTTATACTGAACTACAGGATTGTTGTTATATTACAAATTTATTGAAGCACTATTTCAATTTTGATATATATTTTAGTATCAATATTCTTATTATACTTTCTATATACTAATTGATTTTTGTACTTTTCAGGTTTATTCATATATATTTACATGTTTTGGTGATTTTTTCATGAACACAGGAAATGATGTCATACTGCCTAGTTCAAAATACTAATAAATATGGCTTATGGTTGTGTAGTTATCAAAACCACTGAAGAAAGCTGATTGCTGAAACCGGACTGGTTTAATAAAAGAACTTTAAGCTACTAGTGCTCGGGGTGCTGGATTTCTTTGCTCTGAAATACCCCTTCAGATTGGATAATCCCAATTCGCCTTGTTCTACTAGAAGAATCAGCGTACCCCACATGACTCTTGTCATCTTCCCCTCCCAGATAAAGTTTTTCAGCTCTTTAATTGCTTTCCACAGCTTCTGCTCTGGTTGATAAAAATACATCTGACCTGTGTATAAGACTAATGGGACTAAAAACATTTTAACTGCTTGTATCTCACTATCCATATAACAAACTTTCATCTTCTCAGTTTTTATATTAGCTTTTGTTTAGTCTCTTCCTATATATCCTTAGCTGCCACAATAGAATCATTTTAATCCATACTTCATTTTATCATATCCACATAAATATGAATATTCCTGAACAAATTCATGTGTGGGTACACAATTTACCACTATTGCCTTTGTTTTAGCTTCATTACTTTTGTATCCTGAAAAGATCTGAAGCTGTCTCACAATGTACCACGACACTGTAATATCTTTTTCAGGTTTTGTCATGTATAAAACAATATCATCTGCAAATAAAACCAGCTTTTCTTGACTACCATACCAATTATAATCCTTGAATTTCTGAGTCCCATATTTTCTTTGCCAATGGTTCTAAATATACTGCAAATAATAAAGCAGTAAATTATGTATAAAGAGGACACCTCTGCCTGGTTCCTCTGCTCAAGCGTTAATTATCAGAGAGGACCACACCAACTTAAATTTTTGCCTCCAATCCCTCATATATCCACCTAATAAACCTTATAATTTTTTTTCAACAAATGCAATGCTTCCATTGCCCTGCTCATAAAGTCACAGCTTACTCTGTCAAATGCTTTTTCTGCAACAAGACCCACCAACAACAATGGTATTTTTTACATTCTGCTTCCCTCTGGATCGCTCTATTAATGTTGTAAAATATTTGCCTCCCCTCCAAAAAAAAACACATTGATCCATATCTATCAATTTTGACATTATTTTTTTCCATTCTTGTAGCCATTATAGACATGAACACTTTTATAATCATGGTTTAGTATCGAAATGGGCCTGTACGAAGCTGGATCTGATGGATCTTTAACCTCTTTAGGTATTACAGCTACCACTGATTTCCAGGACACTGGTACTTCTCCTCCTCTTAAAATACTGTTAAACTAAACCTTCCAGATCTTTATCACTTTTTTCGTTAAAGCTTAGAAACTTCCACAGGAATATCATCTATTCCTGGGGACATTCCAGTAAATTGGTTGTATATCGTATTTTTTATCTCATCTCTTCCTATCCTAACCTTTAGTAATTGAGCCTCATCTGCCTCTAACCTTGACATGTTTAATTCCTCCATAAACATTTCCATTTGTATCTTTTCTTGATTTTCATATTTCTCTGCTTTATAGAGACTCTCTTAGAATTTCTGAAATATTTCTAATACTTCTACAGGATCTCTTGTTAACTTCCTTGTTTTAGGCTTCCTAAATTTTTTGACAGCCCTTTTTACTTTCTGTTGCCTGAGTCATTGTGCTAAAAGTTTTAGTGCTCTAGTGTAATTAGCAAAAAAAAAAAAAAAAACAGTTGCTTAACAGTGATCTTACTAAACTCGTGCATATTATCGAGGTAATCCCTTATTTTCTGTCTAGCATTCTGCAGTTGATCCTCCTCTTGTTCTGTGAGATTCCTCCTATTCTGCAATACTATAACGTTTGTCTGTCCCACTAAATAATTCTTGTTGCTTCTTAACCATAGCTCCCTTTCTTTTATTTCCACCCTAATTTTAAACTCCACCTCACTTTTTATCCCACTCTCTAGCTGTATTTTTAGAAGAAATGTCTATTTTCTCTAACAGCTCCTGAATAATCTCCACTGCTCATTCCTTAAATTCCTCTCTCTCTTCAGCAGATAGGTAGGAAATCGCTAATATCTCATTTTTATTTCATTACCCTTTGCTTATATTTTAGCTATTATTGGTGCATGATCTGAAATAGTTATTGGGTGAGTATCAAGACCTTCAATCAAATGCACATGTTCCTGTGAAATGTAAATTCTGTCTAACCTAACCCAGAATGTTAAGTTGTCAATCTCACCTTCATTCTTGCTGGATGGGTTTGGAGCCAAACCTCGGCTCCGACTCGGCCAATACTAAAGCTCGAGAGCTAATTCCACCGGCTCGAGGCTCCCCTATATCCCACAATGCTAGGCTGTAACTACTCAGATCTTGTTTGCCGCTTAGATGACGAGGTGCTTCTTCTACCGGCTCTGGCAGGTTAGTAAGTTTTCTAATTAGAAACTTCTATTTCAACCCCTAATTTTTTTCCTTTTATCATATTAATAACTCAATCATGCAAAAATCACCTGTCTTGGTGGATCACATCACCCCAAGTTCTCCAAGGCAGACCTTTCATCCCCCCCCCAGTCGCCACGGTGACAACGGACGCCTCCCTGATCGGGTGGGGGGGGCATTATCAGGGCAGGACAGTCCAGGGCACGTGGCAACCTTTCGAGTGCCACTTGCACATAAATGTCTTAGAGATGAGAGCAGTGCTTTTAGCATTGCAAGCCCTTCAGGACTCTCTTCCCACGGGACTATAGCAATTCAGACGGACATGTCCGTAGTGTGGTACATCAACAAACAAGGCAGAACCAGATCCTACCCCTTATGTCGAGAGGCACTCAGACTTTGGCAGTGGGTGATTTCTTCTCAGCGTTTTCTGATAGCAACGCACATTCCTGGGAAGTCCAACGTGATTGCGGACAAGTTGAGCAGGGCTATTCTGATGCCCCACGAGTGGTCTCTGAAGAAATCAGTGCTGGAAGAAGTCTTCCAAAGATGGGGCCAGCCTTGCTGCGATCTTTTTGCTACTCCCCAAAACAGCAAGTGTCACAACTTTTTCACTCTCTTCCCGTTACCAGGCCATCCCACCAGAGACGCTCTAGTCCACAATTGGCCCCAGGGACTTCTGTATGCCTTTCCCCTTTTCCACTGATATCTCAATTAATTCACAAAGCTATCGCCTTGAGAGTTACAATGATCCTCATTGCCCCTTACTGGCCTCGACAGATATGGTTTTCGTTCCTCCATCATTACCTGTTGGAGCAGCCTTGGAATCTGGACCCGGTGCCAGATCTGTTGACCCACCAGTCGGGCCAGCTGCACCACTCCCTTCATTCTCTCAACCTCACAGCATGGTTTCTCCAATTCCTACCCTAGCCAGCCTTCCCTTAATCTCTCATTCGGTCCGGAACATCCTGATAGCCTCTCACAAATCTTCTACCAGGAAGATTTATAATAGTAAATGGAAACGTTTTTCCTTCTGGGCAGCATCAAAGAATATAGACCCCTTCACTGCACCTATCCAGTCTATCCTAGACTTTCTGGCAGAGCTCTTCCATTTAGGCTCTTCATCATCTACCATTAGAGTACAACTAGCTGCTATATCTAATTTTCATGTAGGAGTCTCAGACTCCAGTATCATGTCCCATAAGCTCTGCAAAGCCTTTTTAAGAGGTGTTTTCTGCTCAAGCCCCCAATCAAAGATCCCCCACCTCAATGGGACTTGAATTTGGTTCTGGCATCCTTCATCCTCCCCCCCTTCGAACCAGCGGCTTCATTCCCTCTTAAGCTGCTCTCATGGAAAACACTTTTTCTAGTAGCCATAACTTCAGCTAGAAGGGTATCTGAACTTCATGCTCTGTGCAGTCGTCCTCCTTACTTAGTTTTCCACAAAGATAGGGTGTCCCTCCGGACTAATCCATCCTTCCTACCTAAAGTTTCCTCTGAGACAAATCTGAACCAAATGATTGATCTCCCAGTATTTTTCCCTGACTATTCCAACGGGTCAGAATAAAAGTTACATTTTCTAGATGTTCACCGCCAACTTAGATATTATTTAGACAGGACTAAACAGTTCAGGAAATCTGATCAACTTTTCCTGTCTTATGCGGAAGGGAAATTGGGCCTTCCAGTTACTAAGGTGTCCCTTTCAAGATGGCTTACCTCTATAATTACCTTCATCTATGAAATCAGACATCAAAAACTGCCTTCAAGACCTAGAGCTCATTCAACTAGGGCATTAGCAACATCTGTAGCTTTTCAGGACAGGCTGCCTATAGATTCCATTTGTGCAGCAGCCACTTGGGCTTCTCCTCATACCTTCATTTTACATTACAAATTGGATATGGCCTCCAGAAACCATGCCAGCTTTGGTTCCACAGTTCTCAAGAGTCTGTTCCGATAGGCCACCCGGAATAAGGTGCTAGGGACGCGGTCCCATCCAGCAAGAATGAAGGCGAGATTGACAACTTAACATTAAGAAGTTATGTACCTACCATAACGTTCCATGTTAGTTGTCTTCTTCTCGCCTTCTTTCTGTCGTCCCACCCTCCTTCCCCCTAGACTTGACAGACCGATAGGAAATTTTGGGATCTTCCTTTGGAGTTTCCTTCCCACATGTTCTACCACCTCTATTCCCCCTTTTATGTTTGTGGTAGCTTACATTCAGGTTTATATAGAGGTGGGTTCTTTTTTCTCCATACTATGGAGACCAGAACTGCTTGGTTTAGCTATCAAACGAGAGCTGAGTAGTTACCGCCTAGCATTGTGGGATATAGGGGAGCCTCGAGCCTGTGGAATTAGCTCTCGAGCTTTAGTATTGGCCGAGTCAGAGCCGAGGTTCGGCTCCGAACCCATCCAGCAAGAAAGAAGGTGAGAAGAAGACAGCTAACATGGAACGTTATGGTAGGTACATAACTTCTTATTTTATGTCTTGGGGAATAGTATGTAAATTCACTTCAAACTCCTGTTTCTGAATTCACATCTTCCATGCCAAATATTTTCATACATTTCTTCAAAAAAATTTACCCTCCTTTGTTATGTTTTCCCTTCTGGGCACCCCACAGACACATCTTCACTGCTGCAAATCAAATGCCATTCCCCACCAATAAGTAATATTCTTTGCTGAAAAGTGATTATTTCTGTGAGAATTTCCTTAAGCTCCATTATAGCAGTTTTAGGTGGAATATAAATACATGCCAGTATAATCCTTCTCCCTTGCCAGTAGCTCCTTAGCACTACAAATCTCCCATTATTATTTTTTTTATTTTCTTCTGTCACTATTAGAGCTCCTCTCAAAATTAAAGTAAGTACTCTTCTTTTCCTTTGTCCCAGGTATTCCGCTGAATCACCATCCTGAAAACCTTTCTTTATCAAAATTCACATGTTCATTTCTTTCTGTGTCTCTCCTGTAACATAGCTATTTGCACTCTACATTTTTAATATAGTTCACTACTCTTTCTGTTTTGTATTTATCAGTGAGGCGATTTACATTTAAATACATTACAGAAAACATCATTGTATTAAAAAGTTATTCCCACCTTTTATATACTACACCTTTTTTGTTAAATATCTAGTTCCAGCTTTTGTGTTACATGCATAGACTGTTTGGCAGGTTCAGCTTTTATACAGTTGTTTCTTATCACATCCATTTGAGCCTATGTCACATCTTGTACATCTTTTTGTTTTATTGAAAGCCTTCAAACAAACAAACCCCCCCAAACCTATTAACTTAATACTAATATTTTTTTATCTCATCTCCTGTTATGCTAACATTTAGTAATTGAGCTTCATCTGCCTCTAACCTTGACATATTTAATTCCTCCATAAACATTTCCATTTGTATCTTTTCTTGATTTTCATATGTCTCTGCTTTATAGAGACTCTCATAGAATTTATGAAATATTTCTAATACCTCTACAAGATCTCTTGTTAACTTACAAACAAAAAGATGGTCTCAGTGCCTAACCAAATAAACCAGTAAGCCAAAAAAAGGCACAGAGAACTCGGCTGCAGGACAAAACTTCACTTTAATCCAATGAAACACAAATAAAAATGCTGTGTAACCAGTTCCTCTTACGTTTTCGTCAACAACTACTTCATCGATGAAGTAGCTGTTGATGAAAACGTAAGAGAAACTGGTTACACAGCGTTTTTATGTGTTTTGTTGGATTAAAGTGAAGTTTTGTCCTGCAGCCGAGTTCTCTGTGCCTTTTTTCGGTATCTCTTGTTAACTTCCTTGTTTTAGGCTCCCTAAACCATGTACACCTTCAAATATTGAAGTTTTACCCTCCTAATAGGAACAAAAGGCCCAAACTGACAGCCACACTCACATAATTGAGTTAACCTAAAAGAAAGGTTATCCATGCTAAGACGTATGGTGCAGCCGGTGTTGCTAGTAAGTGCGTATTGGTTTTGTCTTGCATTTATGGCTTTCCCAGCTGGGAAAACCCTCTGAATGTTTTCAGAGATCATCTATCTTTGGAAAACCCCTTAATGTCTTCAGAGAACATATCCCCTACCCATTTTCTCTTTTTCTTTTTTCTTCCTCAGCCAATCACTGTCCACCAGACTGTAGTCAGTTTCTCTTTATGGGATTGTTTCTCTTCAGACATGAAAACCAGATGGCCAGTTTCTCTTTTTCAGATTGTTTCCATGGAAACATGAAGACCAGCTGCAGAACTGTTATTGAGCATACATGTATTTACTAGAAAAAAAGACTCATAATATTCAGTGTTCTTTTTCATTTTAACCAGACATTTTTACATTGTAGTGCCTACATTTCTTAAAACTGAACAAGAAGAAAGAGAGAAGAAAGGAGAGAAAAAAAGAACAGCAGCATCTGTTTACAATCCCTATTACAGTTAAAAATAAATGAAAAAAATATATAACATGTGAAGAAAACCACATACCACAAAATTAGTACTATTTAAAAAAATCTTTACTTGCAATTAACTTTCTCCCTCCTCTTTCCCTCCACAAAGCACTGTTTCGAGCATTAATGACATGAAGTAGAGCATATGCTTTTGAGTCCCCCACAAGTCCAACAAATTGTGAAAAAGTCCAGTATTTCCATATTTTCTTGTTCATAGGTTGGTACTAGGCTATTGGCCCTAAGGCCTATGCAAGCCTAGCCATAACAATTCCCTGGAAATTTTTTCCCACAGTATTTACTTCTCTGGGCCCCTGTCTAGCACGGCAACTGACATGATCCCCAGGGTGAATTTCCTATCTCCCATCCAATCATCAAGGTTCCTTTTGAAGAGGGCCGATGAGGTGCTCTGCTTGACATGTATGGGCAGTCTGTTCCAGAGTATGGGGAGTCTCAGGGTCAGGAACCTATCCCTCCAGCATGTTTTGTTCATTGTGATGATAAGGTTTAGATCCCTGGAGTGTGTGGCTCTGAGGGATTGGGATTTCTTTAAGTGGAGCATGTCCAACAGCTCAGGGTTTGACATGGCCTTGTATGTTAAGCAGAGATCACCTCTGAATAGACGATATGCCACAGAGTAGAGCTGGAGTTTTTTTAGACGGTCAGCATATGGCATCTGCTTTAGGCCTGTGATTCTTTTAGTGAGGTATTTCTGTGGCCTTTCCAGCTGTTGCAGATGTCTTGTGAGGTACATACCAAATGGGGCATTATACTCTATAATGGGTCTAATGAGGGATGAGTACAGTCGGACAATAACCTCATTTTTTCTGGATGAAAAGCCCTTAGTGATGAGGTGTGCCACGTAGAAGGATTTCCTGACTGTTGTGGCGATGTGGTTATCGAAAGTGAGACCACTGTCCACTTGTGTCCCTAAGTCTCTCATCACACTTTCGATGTTTAGTGTCCTGCCACCTATGTGGTAGTTCATGGGTACATGTTTTTTCCAAAGGGGATGACTATACATTTCTTGGCATTAAGCTTGAGCCCATGGCTCTGGCACCAGGCATCTGTTTCTGTAAGGCCCTTTTGTAGAATATCCACATCATTTGGGGATTCAATAATGGCTCCCAGTTTGCAGTCATCTGCAAACTTTGTTATCCAGAGTCCCTTAGTCTTGGTCTGTACTTCAGAGAAGTAGATGCCAAACAAGAGTTGTCCCAGGACTGAACCCTGAGGTACTCCACTTGTCACTTGTCTGGAGCTGGATTTGGAGTCGGCTACTTTTACAGTCTGGGTTTTGTCAGTAAGCCAGTTGGCAACCCATCGAGTGACATAGGGATTTATGCCCAGTTTAGTAAGTTTATCTATGATTCCAGAGTGGGGGATGGTGTCGAAGGCCTTGGCGAGGTCCAGATAGGCTGTGTGGACCTCCTTACCCTCGTCCACAGCTCTGGAGACCGACTCGAAGAAGTCAATCAGATTCAGGAGACAAGATTGGCCCTTCACAAGCTCAAACTGGGTGGGGTCCAGTGTCAGGAGGTTGCCAATGTCTTTGTTTATAAGTTCCATGATAATGCGTTCCATGCCCTTGCAGATCAGGCTTGTCAGACTGATGGGATGGTAGTTCCCGGGATCCAAGGTGGATCCTCCTTTGTGGCGCGGGATAACTGTAGCTGTGCTCCACTCAGTGGGCATGAAGCCTGAGGTGAGGCTATGATTAAACATGACACTTAGGTGGGGTGCCAGTTCATTTTGTAGTTCATGTAGTACACAGCCTGGGATGTCATCTGGTCCCATGGATGCTGTATTCTTAGCTTTGGAGAGTGCTGTTTCTACCTGTGTGGCTGTGATTATCGGAATTTGGCAATCTTTTGGTATTGAGATGGGCCCTTTAGGGGGTGAGAGTGGAGTGAAGTTGGCACTAAATCGATCTGCCAGGATATTGGCAATATCCTTGGGATCAGTATATTTAATGCCATTCTGTTGTAGCTCAGAGCAGATCTGAGCATTGCCATTTAGATTCTTGACATAACTATAGAATGCCTTGTGGTTGTCTTTGGAATCTTTGGTAATTTTATATTCGTAACTAGCTTTTGAGGATTTTATGAGGGATCTCAGCTTCTTACTGAGGCTGGTGAGGGAGTTTTTTGCATCCTGGGATTTTCCTCTTTTCTGCAACAGTTTCTTCCTTCTGTTGTATAGTATGTTTACAGCAGTGGACCACCAGATTGGCTTCCTTTTTTTGGAGAAGAGCATCTTGGTTCTATTTGGGATGGCACGATTCATGCACAAGAGTATGTGCTCGTACAGTGCCTTAGTGTAGGATTCTGCAGTCGAACTTCCAGATCCCGCTCATGGGTGTTGTGAAGTTTGTCACTTCTGAATTCAGTAGCATGAAGTTGGCTTTGGAGAAGTTTTTAAGGAGGTTTCCTTACTGGGAGGTGGGGGTGGGATGTGGATGTCAAGGGTGATTTGCTTATGGTCAGATCTGACCAATGAGGGGGTGACCACTGGTGTGGAGCATCTATCTCCCATGTTGGTAATGACCATGTCTAGGATATTGGAGCCCCTGGTGGGACAATGGATTAGTTGATCCAGGGCGTTGGAATTTATGAATTCCAAGAACCGTTGGGAAAAGGAGTTGGTACCCGAGTAGTTTTCCCAGTTAATGGCAGGGTAGTTGAAATCACCTAGTATTAGGGTGTTTGGTTGTATCTTAATATTTTCCAGTATGTTTAGAAAGGTGTAGTGAGAATCTTGGGGTATGGTGGGGGATCTGTAGCAAGCTACAATGTGGATTGCAGTCTTACCTAGTGTTAGTTGCACCTGGAGAATTTCAGATGCATTCTGTTGGGCAACTAGCCTGGAGGTGTGAATATCCTTGGTGAATATGGACACTCCTCCACCTTTGGTTTTGTGGCCGAAAAGTGTTGTAAGAATTGTAGCCTGGTATTGTAGGGGTGCTCTCTGGAGCCTTGAACCAGGTCTCAGTCACTGCACAGATATCGATGTTCTCCATTTTTAGGAGTGCCTCGAGAGTGCATTTTGAGGTTTAGACTTCTAGCATTGAGTAGTATTACCTTCAGATTTTGCATGCTTGTATCTGTTACAATGGTGGTTTTATCCTTTGAACCTTGCCTAAAAAAGGCACTATAGGGGTGGCAAGAGCTTTAGCCAGTAACCTGAATCCCAGGGGTGACAGGTGCAGACCATCTCTGGCAAAGCATCGTGGTTTGTCGATCATGTCTTCCCAGGCAGACAAATACTGGATCCCCTTTGAATGACACCAGAAGCTTAGCCAATTGTTGAAGTCAATCATTTTGTCCTTATACTGTGGTATCATTCTGGGCGAAGGTGGGATGCTAATCAGGGCTAGGGTCATACCTGCCTGGGTCACATGATCCAATAGCTCTTCCATGTCACTTTTCATGTAGTCCAGGGAGGTACGTCTCAAGTCATTTACTCCAGCATGGACAATGACAGAGTTGTATTTATACTTGTTGTGGAGTGACTTGAGTGCATGCATTATGTGGCGGATCCTGGCACCCGACAGGCTGTACTTTTACAAGATTTTTAAGATTTTACAAGACTGTAATTTTCTCCTTGTTCAGCCTGGTGAGTGGGACATCAGTGTGCCTGACTATAGAGTCACCTATGACTAAAGTGTTGGGTACATTGTCTTGCCTTAGGGGCTGTTGGGTGGCACACTGGTGTTGTGAGCTATGAGTCAATTTGGTTGTGACCAGTGTTTGTTTGCATTTCCGCTTCGGAGGTCCTTGTTGCTTGGGCAGGTTAATGTTAAGGGCCTCCGCATATGTGGGTTTAGTGTTGCTATGTGTAGGAGTTGATGGTGTGGGTTTTGAAGGGCTATGAGTTGCTAGAGGTGTAATGCAGGTGTTAGCCTTCTCCTCTTGACTGTCTAGCACAGTCTTGACCGGAGAGAGCTTTGCTTCCAGTTTGGTTATGTAAGTGCATCTCTTGCAGGTTGTAGTGTTGGGTGGTAGGAGGAGAGGCTTGTCGGTGTACATGAGGCAGTTGCCGCATTGCCCCAGTATGCCCAGATTCACCAGGTGGACAGGAGAAACCACCGGAAGCTGACCCTTGGACATGCCTGTTTAGGTGCATTTTTGTAAGGTTTAAGAGCTATTTTCCCTTACCTTTGCAAGGTACTTTGCAATTGTAGGCTTAGTGCCTATGATTAATTTCTCCTTATTGACAAGAAGGGCTGAGTGTTTGTATCAGTTTCAGGCTTCCTAGTGCTTTACAAGAGGTTCTAGAGCAAGTGCTAGTCACAGGGGTTCAGCTTTTAGTGCTACTACTGAGAAAGCAGCTAGTTTTAAGGGAAAATTTGAAGAGCAGACTTTCTGGCACCTGGAATACTTTAACTGTAGCCTCGTAGTGCTGCACGATGTGAAAAATGTGCAAACACACGCATTTTTAAGCCAGAAAGTTGAAAGGGATAGAAATCAGCCCAAAAAGGCTAATAAAATTACAATTTCAGAGCTGGAAACCACTCCTCTAGCGTTAGATAGGCAGTACAATGCTCACCAGTCCCACTGGTAGGCAGTAGGATTTTCCTCTGCCTTAACAAGGTCTGGATAGCTCTGAGCACAGAAAATTAAGTCCTGAGACAAGCAAGGCCTGGGATATGGACTGGTTAGAAAAGGTGGGAAACGAGCAAACAAGATAGTATTTTTTTTGTTGTTGTTGTTGTTGTTGAAACAGGCTCAACAATGCAATAATACAGTAAATAAACACAGAAAAGTCTAACACACTTGAATGTGTAGTCCTAAACAGTAAATGCAATTAAAACTCTACAAAATTAGCAATTTAAAACTTTTTAAATGAAGCAAGGAAGTGCACAACTGAAAAACGATTTAAGTGGCAGTGATACAGCAGAATAAGTAGCTAGTCTACATATACAGAGAAAAGCAGCTAAAACACACAAATACTTCAGATGCAGTGCAACCTAGAACACTTGAGTTGTAGCAATATTAAGGCAATTACAGTTATAATAAATGCTCTAAAATATACTCTATATTTCCAAAATGTTTGAGAAGCACAGAACATAAGGAAATTCAGGCAATTTTTTTTTTTTGAAAGGGAAAAAGGAGAAACAGAAGACCTTATCAAATGTTCTCTCTGTATTAGGTAGAATGAGCTAATGACACTAGACTGGGAGAAGTGTCTCAGATCAGATTTACAGTAGGTATAACACAAGACACCAACAGGGAGAGTGGGTGGGGACACTAAAGCTATTAGCCTACAAAGCACTAGAGAAAGCCACAAAATTAAAGTTTTTAAACAGATAAAGATTTGTAAATATAGAGAATGCTTTAACTGCAAACAAATCAGTTACCTGTGCAGATTACAATAAAAGTGCTATATATAAATTGCTAGAAACTGTATAAATAATCGAAAACCCAGGATACTTGCTCAGTGTGTATAGACAGAAACTCTCTCAAAGTTGAGGCTTTTTACTAGCCTGCAGCTATTAGCCTACAAAGCAGTAGAGACAGCCACAAAATGAAAGTTTTTAAACAGATAAAGATTTGTAAAGATACAGAATGCTTTAACTGCAAACAGATTACAATAAAAGTGCTATATATAAATTGCTAGAAACAATAAACTGTATAAATAATCGAAAAAAAACAGGATACTTATATATCTCAGCTAAGAGTTGGAGTCGGCACCTCTCATCCACTCTGCTCAGTGTGTATAGTTCTGTCATATTTCTCAAATATAATTATTACACTGTAATCCGACATTAAGTTACTGGTTTTATTACTGTTCATCTCCAAAATCCTGTCTTGGCTTCATTTACAGTGTACTATTGATTCTTCTAGTCAACTCTCATGCTCCTTTCCTTCTCTCCAACATTTTCTGCTGAAAAACTTGAAATAGTTTCACAGGTACAGTCCCTCTGTTGTCTTTATTACCAGAAGAGCAAGAAGCATAATTTCTTTCTGTTTCACAACTTAGTTTTTTTTCACATTTCAAACACCTTTATTGAAGTATCACTCATGAAACAAGTAAATTTACATTCATATAAAAATAATCACATTATATTAACATAAACATTTCTCAGTATCTGATGTTGTCACTCTTATTCTGCTTCACTGATGGGTTATGGATCCAATCTTTAGATCTGTCTCGGCCACCTTCTACAGACTTCAGCTTTCAGGCTTGAGCTCCTCCTTTACCCATAATCCTCTGCTCCTGTACAGACATGATTTCCAGTGCTCTATATATATATATATATATATATATATATATATAATGGGCAAGGTGTGGGAAAGCTGAAAGAAGAGAACCTATCCCTTTGGGCCTTGGCCAAGTGCTGCCTTAAGGACTCAAGGGTGTCGTCGGAGCCTCCTGTTAAAATTACCGAATATTCAGATCTGAGAATGTTAGTGCTGAGCTCTGTGTCGGCTTCTTCGGATCCGATAGACTTGATGGCTCAGTGTGAGCCTTCTTCCAGACCATAATTTTTCAAAACGACTACTGCTTCAAATTCTACCAGTTCAGATCTGAATAACCAGACAGCTCCTCAACTCTGTAAATCCCTGGATCCAGGGTTCAAGATTTGGTCGCTCAGGAGGTCCACCCAATCCTTATCTCCCATGGTGCCGACCATGATCCTCTAAACCCCTAGACACTCAAGACCTTCTTCAGTGGCTTCTTATAGATCACCTATAAGCCTATACGATGACATGGGCAAGATGGTTAGGTCCATTATCAAGGCTCAGATCCAGATAGGGGTACTTCCAGCTCCATCCCCTTGTGGATCTAAGAGAGTCCCTGCTACTTCTTTATCTCCTTCTTAGATCTGAGTGGCAGTTTTGGAGCCCCAGGACAGCAGTCTCCTGAGAGATTCGGGGTCGGATTAGAGGACTTTTATTTTCTCTATGCTGACCGTGACACTCCAAGCTCTTTGGATCAGAGTGAGTCCTGGATCTGGGATGTTGCTGCTAGATCCGAGGGGCAAGGGTTGGCTCCATTTTTTTCAGGTCTTCCCACCCCTTTGCAGCTTTGGCCCTTAACAGTGCAGGTCTGGTTCTGTCTGGGAGTCTGGGTTCAGGGGTGTTCCTTCCTTCTTCCTCATGGACTTCAGCTGTTAGGGAGGTGGGGCGGGCATCCCCTGGACCTTCAGCTTTCCAAGTTTTAGAAAAGGTCTTCTCTGCAGACAGAGCAGTGGAACCTCTGACTTCTGCTCCACGCTGTGTTCCTGCATCATATCTGGGCCTTGAACCTTCCACTTCTGTCCAGGGTCAGCCCACCTCTAAGGATCTCCAGACCCTTCCAGCGGAGGTGGCCCCTTTCTCTTCCATCTCCTCACCTGAATATCCCGCAGAGGAGATTCCATGGAAGAGGACGTGCAAGAGGAGGCACTGGGACTCCCCTATGGAATCCTTCACTGAGGATATGAACTACGAAGAGGGAGAAGGATCTCCCAGATCACCACCGGATGATGTCTTCTTTGCAGACATTTTAGAAATTTTATAGGAAAGAGATAGTTGGTCATCCAAAAATTTTTCCTTCGAGGAGTCTGTATTCCTGGAGGCCTTTTTGGCAGGCCCATCTACATCTTGGGTAGTCCCCTTGGCGGGCATTCTTATAGATCTTGTTGCCCATTGGACCTGAAAGGAGCCAGGCACCATAGAGTGTGTAGCAAAGCATCCAGATAAAATTCCTTTTTCCCCCAAGGATTGAACTTTTTGGAGCAAGATCATTCCCACTGAAGCTATGGTGGTGGCAGCAGCTACAAAGAAAGAGCTCGCTCAACAGAGCTCGACTGTCCACCCGCCCAAAGTGCTGAATAGGTTCAGTAAGTACATCTTCACCTTGGCAACTTTTTCACTTAGAGCGCTTAATTACTTGGCAAATTTTATTTGCCTACAAAGAGGCCTGGTTAAGGAACTCTCTGAGTCCTTAGGGAAGTGCTTGCCTAAGGAGGAGCTGGATAAGGGTTCTCTGAAGCTGACCACTCTCACTTCCCTGGCAAATTCTTCCATGAGGCTCGTTTCCCATTCAGCATAAGGATCCCCAAAGCCAGCATTGCAATACACAGACATGCATGGATGAGGCTTTGTGATTTCATGGAGCCCTTTAAAGAGGGGCTAAGAAGACTTGGTTCCAAAAATCACAAGGCTCCTTTCCTGATTAAAGTGGTGAGTACTCCTCCAGACGCAGAGGAGGAGGTTTTAATGGGAGATGCTTCCCTAGAGACAGAGAGAGCCTGTAAAATCAAGGCTTTAGGGAATCTTTTTCTGACAAGCCCTTTCAGCGCTCCTGAAGCTTTGCCTGACTGTCCAACTCTGGAGGCATTCAGGGGCTGTTTTTCCTTGCACTCAGGTGCTTGGGCCCAAATAAATGCTGAGGTGCATAGCATATATCTAGAGCCTGCTACGTTCCCTTTTCCCCCCTCTAAAAGTTCAAAAGAAGCTCCCCAATGTTTCCCCCAGCCAGAGGGATTTAGCAGTTCTAGAGATCAAAAAATTACTGCAAAAAAGAATCATCTGAGAAGTCCCAGCTGAACAGAGAGGATCCGAAATGTACTCCTGTTTCTTTTTGGTGCCAAAGAAAACAGGTGGCCTAAGGCCTATTCTAGCCCTAAGCAGTCAACATTTATATGTAAAGAAAGAGAAGTTTCGGCTAGTAATGGTTCAGTCTATCCTGACATTACTAAGGAAAGAAGATTGGAATTGCTCTGTGGAATTGAAGGATGTGCACTATCACTGAAAAATAGACAGGTGCTCCAGACTTCACCTGTGCTTCTGCATGGGAGCTGATCACTTCCAATTCAGAGCTCTGCCCTTTGGTCTCACCCCCCCCCCCCCCGGTGGGTGTTTACCAAATGCATGGCAGTGGTTGCAGCTCATCTCTGACTGCAAGGGTTTCAGGTATTCCTGGATCTAGATGATTGGCTCTTAACTGCCCCCACCCAGCTTCAACTTTCTAAAGCCAGGGACTTTCTCTACCTGATATCCCACTTTTGAGGCATCACCATTAATCCAGACAAGTCACAGCCATTGCCAGTACAAACTTTGGAGTTCATTGGGGCTTAGCTGAACACCATTATGCAGGAAGTTTCATAGGTTCATAGATGAGAACTCTGTATGGTAATCACCTTAACCATTATGCCAACCTGCCCCAGCATTGCATCAACACTTTGACTCTTCAGATCCAAGCTAAAGTATCTCATCTCTCTCCTTCTGCCAGACTGATTCTATGGGGCCCTGGGGTCTATGGCAGCTGCTGTAATTTTGGTGCCTCTACCCAGATACTGCATGTGTATTCTGCAATGGACACTGGCTGTTCATTGGTCAGTTCTACATCAGTCCCTATCTGTTCCTGTCAGGTTGCCAAGTATTTGCAGAAGTCATTTAGAATGTTGGATTTGTTCCAGTCTGACTGTAGGCAGACCTTTCATCTTTCCCCCTCCAATAGCTTCCTACCTAGGGTGGGGGTGGGGGCATTTCGACAGGAAGATGGTCCAAGGGATGTGGACTCCCCCTAGAGGCCATATTGCATATAAATGTCCTGGAGATGAGAGCTGTCCTATCATTGCAAGCCGTTCAGGAAACTGTCCCTCTGGGGACCAATTTGATTTACACGGGCAACATGTCAGTCATCTGGTATATCAACAAGCAAGGAGAAACCAGTTCATGCCCACTGTCCAGAGAGGCCATGAGGGTTTGGGAATAGGTGATCTCTTCACACCACTTTCTACCTGCAACATATGTACCGGAGAAATCCAAAATATTGGTAGACAGGCTCAGCAGGTCCATTCTAATGCCTCAAGAGTGGTCCGTCAGTCAGTAGCAAACAAGATATTTGACCATTGGGGTCACAAATGCTGCGAGCTCTTTGCATCCCCTCATAAGACCAAGTGTGGCAGTTATTTTGCTGCTGCAAGGGGCTCCCCAAGGGACGCTCTAGTCCACAGTTGACTCTCCAAATTTCTTTATGCTTACCCACCCCTTCCACTGATCCCAAAATTTCTTCAGAAAGCCAAACAGTTGAAGAGTGCTGTGATCCTTATTGTCCCCCATTCACCTCATTAGATTTGGTTCCCCTTCCTCTGGTCTCATCTGCGGTATCCTTCTTCAGTACTGGAAACCAAATGGCACCTCCTCTATCACCCCAGTCTAGGACTCCACCCAGACCTCCCCACACTCATGTTAACCAGTTGGTTTCTCCAGTTCCCTTGATTGCTAGAAGGTCCAGGTTTTCCTCACCTGTCAAAGCTGTCATTCTAGCTTCCCAGAAAGCATCCATCAAGTGGAAAAGATTTTCAGTTTGGGCTGCTAATCATCGCATTGATCCCTTTTCAGCACTTGTTCCTTCAATCCTTTCTTTTATTAAGTCTTTATTTAAAGAAGGTTCCAGTTTTGCAACTATTAAGCTTCAGTTAGCAGACATTTCCAATTATCATTCAGGATTGCCTTCGGGATCTATTGCTTCACCCAGGTTATGTAAGGCCTTTTATGAAAGGTGTTTTTCTTTTCAGGCCTTCGATCAAAGACCCCACTCCTCCGTGGGATCTGACTTCCTGCAAGGGTTGATCCAAAGACATTTTGAACTGGCTAATGATTGTGACTTGAAATATTTGTCCTGGATGTCTGCTGTTCTCGTGGCCATTATCTCAGCAAAATGAGTTTCTGAACTGCAGGCAGTTTCATCTAAACCCTGTTATATTATTTTTCACAAGGATAGAGATTCCCTATGTGCTAATCCATCGTTCATGCCAAAAGTGGCGACAGAATCTAACATAAAGCAGGGCATTCACTTACCAGTGTTCTTTCCTAACTGTTCTAACAAATGAGAATATATGTTACACTCCTTGGATATTCACAGACTGCTACCTACATAGAACAAAATAATTCAGAAAGTCTGAGCTGTTATTTGTCTCTTTCTCCTTCAACTGTAAGGGTCGAGCAGTTTCTAAAGTAACAGTAGATAAGTGGATAACCAGTTGCATATCATTTATTTATGAGAAAATGGTTTGAAATTGCCTGGGCTTCCAAAAGCCCATTCTTCAAGGTCCATAGCTGCATCAGCGGCTCTTTCATCTAGAGTTCCAATTGATGATATTTGTGCTACAGCAACCTGGTCTAAATCTCATACCATTGTGATTCATTATAAGTTAGACATGGTTTCCAGGAGAAGGACATGTTTTAGCTTGTCTGTACTTTGGCATATCCTTCTTGAGGCCACCCAAGAAATCATATAGCTGTGGACTCTGACCTATCAGTGAGGCAGAATGAGAGGGCTAACTTTAGAATTATCAGTTATGTACTTACCATAACTTGATAACTGTGTTGTTCTCTCATTCTGCTGCACCTTCCCACCCAGCCATCCCCTTCCAATAACTCTCGTTTTTAGAAGATTTGAAAAAGCCTTTGTTGGAACCTGCATTCCAGGTTGAGCCTTTGGTTCCTTTCTTTTTCTGTTTGCTGTCTCTTAGGGGCAGGAAACTTGATCTGAGGAGGTAGAACTAGGGGCACAGGATTATGGGTAAAGGAAGAGCTTGATCCTGGAAACTAAAGTTTGTAGAAGGTGGCCAAGTTGGATCAAGAATTGGATCTGTAATCCATCAGTGAAGCAGAATGAGGGAAGGACAACACAGATACAAAGTTATGATAAGTACATAACTGATGAGTTTCCCTAGGTGCTCTGTCTTCTAATTCTATTATTTTTTGAAACATCTTTTCCTGAGCAGTCTCATATTCAGCCACTTTGCCTTTATTTCAACCTCTGATCTTTGCTGCTTTATCATCTCATCTGAACATCTGTTTAAAGCTTCTTCCATTTTTCCCAACCTTTTGTTGTTTATGTTGATGTACTCCATCAGAGTTTTGTTTATTTTAAGCAGGTCTGTATGCAATTGTCTTATATCTTCCTGTAGGCTGCGGGATGTAATGTCTGGAGGTTGCATTGCTTTTTGATGAACAGCTACAGAACTTTCCCCAGTCAGTATTTCTTCCTCACTTTTTGTAGCTGATTTTTCCAGGTCTTCTGTATTTCTTTATTCCAGGCATCCAGGCAGTGCACTTACTAGCCAGTTATTGAAATGTACCCATAAACACAAGTCTATTGGCCTTCTTTGTTGAGTTTTTTGTTTTTACACTGGTAGAGCAAGAAATAAGCTGTTAATCAATGTGCAGCCACCCTGGAAGTCATGTGCATCACTCACTTATGAAAATATGAATGTAAATATAAAAAAAATTAATAACAAGTGACAAATCATGATTAATGTGTCCACAGTTTTGTGTTGTTTTATGTGCACCTTGCCCTTTCTTGTGTTGCATATTGTTGATCAAGTCTCCAAGATAAGAAAGCCTGCCCTCAAAAATGTCAGAATGCCATAAAGAGTTGGAGGGGCTAGTGAACAGAAAAGTTGTTATAGATAGGAATGAGGTAAGAGCTCATTATACAATTGTATCTTCACCAGAAGGAGGAGTAAATGTATTTTGCAGTACTGACCCTCTCTGTTAATCTTGTGGGAGCCATGAGGTCAGATTCTGGGAATTCTTCTCCAGAGTTTTCTTCTTCCGTTTTACTTGTTAGCTGTTGAGAGATTTCTTCACACATGCAGGCTGTTCAGTAGCACAGACCAGTTTTACCATTAGAAATGACAATTTCATTTTAATATCCATCTGGGAAAATGGAGCTAGACATGGCTGCTGTTAAATGAAAAAAGCAATACAGGAAGTTGTCATCCTTTCCTTTTGGATCAGTCTGTATATCTCACAGCATGGAGGAGCTGCTGCCCTTACTTTTATGGAGTGACATAAATTTGTTTTGATGGCTTAATGTCTGAATCTGAAGATAATCCAAAAAAACACAAGAAATGTTGGATAAAGAAACTTTATATAAACGCAAAGCTTTCGGGAAGAACCCTTTCTCAATACTGAATACAAACATACAAAAAAGCATCTGCTTATATACAAGCCCAATGTCACATGACCACAGCCAAAATCATGTGATAAAATTCAAAATAAAATAAAGTAGCATAAAACCATCATGACATAATGAAACAAGACACAATAAAACATAATTCTTAAATAATATATAATATGTATATATGTATGTACTAAATCAATCATTTCATGTTGCGCTGTAGTCTAACAAGAATAGGCTTAATACTAACAGTATTATTAATGCCTGGGGGACGATCAGCTCCCAGACGTACAATCCATTGATATTCCTTAATTTCAAGGTAGTTATTAATATCACCACCCCGCTTCAAAGGAACTACTAGATCTATCACCCTAAACTTAAATTCATGTGCATTCCCACAAGATTGTACATGCTTAAATAAGGCATTATTAGCATACTGTCTTCTGATTTCTGATTTATGCTTAATAATCCTATCTTTGAACACAGGATACTATTGCATGTAATAAGATTAGATATGTCACCACTTTTGGTAACAAGATTGCTCTTGTTAAACGGGTAATATATAAATATTGGCCTGTTTTAATGGCATCTTCTGATATTTTTAAAATATTAGGTAATAGACCACTTTTTAGTTATAGAAATATGAGAAACCTTAAAAGCATGTTATGCTATAAGGATTTTCGTCCTCCCACTGTTTCTTGTCCAGACAGGCCTTTATGTTCTATTTCTCGTTTTGGCACCTTCAAGTGCCATAATTGTTCTTGTTGTTCTGATTTAATTGACATTATGGATTCTGTTACATATACTCACCCGAGTACTAAATATACATATAAATTTAGTCTAAGAGCAACTTGTAATTCTACTAATGTAGTTTATATGGCAACGTGTGTTGCCTGTCGTTCATACTATATTGGTAAGACCACACGTAGGCTCAAAGATAGGATTATTGAGCATAAATCAGAAATCAGAAGACAGTATGCTAATAATGCCTTATTTAAGCATGTACAATCTTGTGGGAATGCACATGAATTTAAGTTTAGGGTGATAGATCTAGTAGTTCCTTTGAAGCGGGGTGGTGATATTAATAACTACCTTGAAATTAAGGAATATCAATGGATTGTACGTCTGGGAGCTGATCGTCCCCCAGGTATTAATAATACTGTTAGTATTAAGCCTATTCTTGTTAGACTACAGCGCAACATGAAATGATTGATTTAGTACATACATATATACATATTATATATTATTTAAGAATTATGATTTATTGTGTCTTGTTTCATTATGTCATGATGGTTTTATGCTACTTTATTTTATTTTGAATTTTATCACATGATTTTGGCTGTGGTCATGTGACATTGGGCTTGTATATAAGCAGATGCTTTTTTGTATGTTTGTATTCAGTATTGAGAAAGGGTTCTTCCCGAAAGCTTTGCGTTTGTATAAAGTTTCTTTATCCAACATTTCTTGTGTTTTTTTTAATGTCTGAATCTACTATTATGGTCAGCAAATGTTTTTGCTAGAACATCCACCCCTGTTGATATGGAGTGTCTTTAAAGTTCTTTTCATTAGGCAGCCCCAGCCCTACCTCTCCATTGCACATCCTTCCATTAGAATGATCAACTTCTACTACTACTCCACTGCCTTATTAAAGTCTACAACCTGTAGTCAAAAGATCAATGTCCTCCTGTTCATATGCTGCAGTATTCATCACATTAGGGAGTCTGCCTCCGGCTGACTTGTATGTCCAGCCAGTATACAAAAGTCTACATACTACTGTGAGGTACGTGCTATGCTGCACATCATCCCATATTTGTCAGCCATAAAGAGACATTGGGTATAAAGTAGATGTCAGCACACACCAACCTCAGAACTTTTCTGCCGCATGTCTAATCATCTACTCCAGACATTCGCGTGCCATATCAGTTGTGTACCAGATAAGTACCCCATTGGGTTTTGTTCTCTTATGTATATATTCTTGTTGCTGCTGCTTGTTGGATGATTTCATGTCTGCTAGAAAGGGCAAGTGTCAGTGTGGAAGGCAGATTCCACATAAAGGTGCCCACAACCTCTGCTTGTTCTGTGTAGGCCCAGACCACAATCACATTGTGTGCACTATCTCTAAGTTGTTTGTCCCAAAAACTCTTAGGAGCCGCTTAGAATCACTCAGACTTTGCTTCGACAGCCAACACCTTAAGCGTCTGGCACGGGAGATAGATGTGATGTTGTGTCCTTCGGATGACCTCTAGCGAAAAAGGCCAAGAAATCTCTGCCTGAACTTCCAGCTGTGCCCTCTCTTCTGGTCGTTTCTCCCAAGGCCGATGTAGGCCCAGATGCTGTACTGGAGGTGGTGGATGTCTCTTCAGCAGGTACCACAGCGGAAGCCCCAAAGGAGTATACTAGCATGTCCGGGAGGGAAGTACAAGTGTCCAGCTTAGGCGAAAAAGGGAACCACGACTCGTTATTTCCGAAAGTCCTTTTGGTGTCACACAAATCACTGTGCATGAGGATGTGCTTACAGATATAGTGGAATGTAGGCCATTGTCGGACTCTTTCACCATATGGAATCTCCTAAAACGAAGAAAATGACAAAGCATGTTACTGTGGCTCCACAGGAGCAAATTCCTGATTGGCAGGGTTTCTTACAAAGCCTTTTCAGTGGCTTTACAGCTCTGCGCCAACCCTGTCCCTTTGCAGGCCTTTTCTCCTTCCACTGCTTACAAGAGGATATCTGCAGATACCGCTTCTGTTGAGGGGAATGTTCAGGAGAGGAGTCCTTGGCCTACTCCACCCAAATAGCTTCTCCCCTGGGTGTGCCTCTCCTGGATGCTTTCACACCTGCTTCCCAGTGTTCAGACTCTCAGCCTCCTGCTCCCAAGCATCTGGACAGGTTCAATACAGTTCAGGGGGACTCCAAATTCCTTTTCCAAGCCCCATCTGCTGACCCAGCTACCATTACAGTTTCAGCCGAAAAGGCCTTCAAATTGCTTCAGTCTACCTCTCTATTGCCCTCTGATAAAAAGAGCAAGATTATGGCGAGACTGGGGGACAGGTTTATACCTCTGCTACTGTGGCCTTCTGGGCAATTAGTTACCAGGCTCACATGGCAAAGTACTCCCTGGATCTCCTTTCAGATGCAGTGAAACTCCTTTCAGACCTTCCAGACTCTGCAACCAAGGCAAAATTGGCAGCTATCCACAACTCTTTTTCCCAGGTAAATAGGCACTCCAAGTGCAATTACGATGCTGCTGATGCGCCAGCTAGGGTAGTGACCTCTAGGTCGGTCCTGAGAAGATACTCTTGGGTTAGGCTATACCCTTTGCCTGATAACTTCAAGGCCAAGTTGATGGATGCCCTCTAGACAGTAAAGCCTTATTTGGTAGCTTGGTGGCAGACCTTTTCAAATCTTTACAGGAAAAAGGTAAGGAGTTGCAGGGACCTCAAGCATATTCTTGTTTCTCTAGTCCCCAAGTTCCAAAGGAACTATCCAGCAAAGACCACCTTTGTGAGAAAGCCTGTCCTGATTTCTCTCTAAAAGTAAAAGACAACCTAGGAAACCAACTTCTTCCAAATCTGCTCCATACACTCCAGCTCCAAAAATGACCCTTTCAGCCCCAACCTAAGCCTGGTAGCCTGTGACTTTCTGCCTCCAGGGCCATCCACTCCCCTGTCCCTTCATCTCTCTCTCTCTCTCTGCTTGGAACCAGATCACACAGGACTCTTTGGTCCTCTCCATCATCCAGAGAGGTTATTTCATAGTTTGGGAACCTTTTCCCTCTTTCTGAGGTATCCCACAGCCACCATAGGATCAACTGATAGTCTTCCACATGTTATTTCAGATCTTCTTTCTTGGGGGATGATTCAAGAGGTCCCCTCCTCCCAACAAGGGCAAGGTTTCTACTCAAGAATGTTTCTGGTCCCCAGGAAGGCTGGCCCCTGGAGACCCATCCTGAACCTTTGCCATTTAAATACCTTTCTAAAAGTCCCCTCCTTTCGAATGCTGACTTTGCCCTCTCTTCTCCCTCTCATTCTATCCCAGGCGTTCATGGTGTCTTTAGACATAAAAGGTGCTTATCTTCATATCCCCATTCACCCTCAGTAAAGGAAATTTTTACTTTTTCTTTTGCTTCCTTGCATACAAAATTCTTGGCTGCTGTCACAGCATACTTCAGAATGCAGGGAATTCAGATCTTCCCTTACCTCAGCGATGTCCTTATCCAAGCCCAGTCCCCGGGTCATCTTCAGAAACATTTTTCCTTCACTATGTCCCTTCTGGAGAGTCTAGGCTTCACCATAAACTACCTGAGCTCCTCTCCACCCCTTCGCAAGACCACATTTTCCTGGGCTGCAGGATCCAAACATGCAAGATGTTAGCCTCAGTGCACACAGAAAAGGTACTGTTCCTCACTTCTTACTTCTAGAGCATCTTACCCCTCCAATCTGTGATGGCCAGGGACTTCCTATGCTTCCTGGAGTTCATGGCATCTGCCATTCCCCATGCTTTCTTTGGCCAAGTTGCACATGAGGAAAATTCAATGGTTCTTGAGGACAGTTTTGGATGCAACACTCCCGCCCACTGAATTTCATGATTCCTCTTCTGCCTTGCATAGCAAAGGAGTTGGATTGGTAGATCCTTCAAGTGAACTCTTTTTGCCATACAAATCTTCAAAACCAAGCTAGTTCCAGGGGTGTTGAGGTGGCTCACAGACAGCACCACAGCTCTTTGGTACATCAACAAACAGGGGGGTACGAAGTCTTACCTCCTATGCAGACTAGCCATACACTCCTGGGAGTCAGCCTTACAAGTCAAGTTACCCTTCAGGCAGTTTACCTCCCCTCAGCTCAGAATGTGGTGGCAGACTCATTAAGCAGGTCCATGAGCAAGTCCCATGAATGGATGTTACACAGGGATGTGTTTCTGGACCTGATCCATCTTTGGGGTACACCTCAGATAGATCTTCTTGCCTCCCCCATGAACAGACAACTTCCAAGATTTTGTACCAGGCTTCCATATCTCTTGGCTTGAAAGGTGGATCCTCTGTCATTCACTTGGAAGGGGATGTTTCTGTATGCATTCCCCCCTTACCTCTCCTCCAAAAGGTCCTACTGAAGATTCAGCAGGATAGGATCAGCCACAAATCTTGTTGGTGACTCCAGTTTGGCCAAGGCAGCACTGGTTCCCCCTTCTCCTGCACTTAGCCAAGGGCAGTCATTACAAGTTGCCCCACAGGATGGATCTGCTCACACAGGACAAGGGAACCCTAATGCATCCACAGCTGTCAACCCTGAACTTGGCTCTGTGGGTGATAGGGTTTTAATCCCCTTTAGACACCTGTTTTCAGAGGACATGCTTTAAGTTTTGCAGGAGGCCAGAAGACCCACTGCTAGGAAATCCCATGTTTCCAAATGGAAAAGGTTTTCCATCTGGTGTCACAAGAAGGACTTAAAGCCACTATCAGTGGATGCTCCAGTGATTTTGTCCTGTCTCTGTGAATTGATGAAGGTTAGGCTGTCCTACTCCTCGCTGAAGGCTCACCTTTCAGCCATTTCAACTTGTCTGCCTATGTTTTCCTGTCTTCCTAGTCCGAATTTGATGAGGGAATGACTCCTCCAATGGCTACTGTTCACGCAGTGGTCATTCCAACAGTTACCCCTAAAGTACAAGATCCTGATAACGGATTCCTGCAGCGGGACCTCTCATGGTGGATATCCAGCCAGGACCTCACCATGGGTCAGCCCATTTGTTCTACCAAATCCTACAGCCACTATAACCACGGACGCTTCCTGATAGGGTGGGGGACTTTTTCAGGGAAGAACAGTCCAAGGGAATGGTCCGACATCGAGTACAACCTGCACATAAATGTTCTAGAAATGAGGGTGGTGTTCCTAGCGTTGCAACACTTTCAAACCCTCCTACCTCTAGGGGCAGTAGCAGTTCAGACAGACAACATGTCTGTAGTCGGGTACATAAACAAACAAGTGGGAACCAAATCTTACGCATTAAGCAGAGAGGCTATGAGAATTTGGCAATGGGCAGAGTCCACGGGTCGCTTTCTGATAGCAACGCACATCCCGGGATCATCCAACGCCATTATGGACAGGTTGAGCAGAGCCATCCTGTTACCTCACGAGTGGTCCCTCAAACTACAAGTGGCGGAGAGAATTTTCCACAAATGGGGCCAGCCTTGCTGCGATCTATTCGCCTCCCCAATGAATGCCAAATGCAGAAGCTATTTTGCCCTTCTACCCCCTCCAGGGGATGTCCCCAGGGACGCACTGATACACGATTGGCCCCCGGGTCTCCTATATGCATTCCCACCTATTCCCTTGATTCCCAGATTTCTCCAGAAAGCCATGAACCTGGAAAGGACAATTATACTCATAGCCCCATTCTGGCCTCGACAGATATGGTTCCCCTTTCTTCGAGCCCATCTATCAGAGGAACCTTGGATCCTGGACCCAGTGCCAGATCTACTGACGCATTCGTCGGGAGTTCTTCACCCGTCTCTTCTATCCCTCAAACTAGCAGCTTGGCTGCTCCACTTCCCCTAGCCAGGTCTGATTTTCTTTCTCTGGCAGTGCAGCGCATTTTGGTTGCCTCTCATAAGGCTTCCACCACAAAACTTTACAACAGTAAATGGAAACGCTTTGTGTACTGGGCATCTAATCAACACTTGGACCCTTGGTTGCTCCTTTACATAAAATACTAGAATTTCTTTCCATCCTTTTCCATGAAGGGCCTCTACTTCCACATTAAGAGTGCAGTTGGCTGCCATATCCAACTTTCATGTTGGTGAGAATGGTTCTTCTATCATGTCCCACAGGCTTTGTAAAGCCTTTATGAAAGGTTCTTTCCATCTGCGACCTCCTGTCAGGGATCCTTTATTCCCATGGAATTGAAATTTGTTGTTGTCACAACTAATGTTACCACCTTTCGAACCAGCTTCTTCTTGCCCCTGAAATTTCTGTCTCGAAGACTCTTTCTTGTAGCAGTTACTTCAGCTCGGAGAGTTTCAGAGCTGCAAGCACTGTCTATTAAACCTCCTTACTTAAATTTTCACCCAGATAGTTTCTTTACGAACAAATCCGTCCTTCCTTCCCAAAGTATGCTCTGTCATTAATATTAATCAATCCATTGAACTCCCACTTTCTTTAAAACCATACCAGTAAGCTGGAATATATGTTACACAAGTTAGATGTCCACAGGCAACTCAGATTTTATTTAGACAGGACTAAAGACTACAGAAAAACAGATCAACTTTTTGTTACATTTGCAGATAATGTAAAGGGCATGGCAGTTACAAAACGCACTCTTTCTAAATGGCTTACTGATTGTATAGTCTTTCTGTATTCTAAGTCAAACCAGGCCTTACCCACCAAACCAAAAGGCCATTCTACTAGGTCCGTCTCCACTTCCTTGGCTCATGCAGCTCACCTACCTTTAGACATGATTTGTGCAGCAGCCACGTGGTCTAAACCACATACTTTCATCACTCATTATGGGGTTGACAAAACCTCCAAAGACAGGACATCCTTTGGTTCCACTGTGCTCAGGAACGTTCTTCCATGAGTCACTCAGGGTGATGGAGCTAGGGACGCTACCCGTGTGTAAAAACAAACGGCGAGATTGAACACTCTCACATAAAAAAGTTATGTTCTTACCATAACGTTCCATGTGGAGTGTTCATCTCGCCTTTGATTTTACATTCCCCCCCTTTCCCTCCCTCACGGTTTGGAAGAACGAGTAGGACTAGACTCTGGTCCACATGTCTTACCTATTTCGGGTATCTTTCTTTACCCCTAGTTGGTTGTCAGTGAGATGGTGTCTCTGAATGTTTTCATTCATAGCAGTTTGTAGCCTGGATACATTAGGGTTATTGTTTTTTCTGGTTTGCTTGCAAACTAGATCTGAATAATGTCAGGGAGGATTGTGGGATATAGCCTGGTCTCGAGCTTCTCTTAGATGCAGAGCTTTGCTATGCGGCCGACTCGGAGCCGAGGATCGGCTCCGAACCCGTGTGTAAAAACAAAGGCGAGATGAACACTCCACATGGAACGTTATGGTAAGAACATAACTTCTTTTTACTGTGGCTCCACAGGAGCAAATTCCTGATTGGCAGGGTTTCTTACAAAGCCTTTTCAGTGGCTTTACAGCTCTGCGCCAACCCTGTCCCTTTGCAGGCCTTTTCTCCTTCCACTGCTTACAAGAGGATATCTGCAGATACCGCTTCTGTTGAGGGGAATGTTCAGGAGAGGAGTCCTTGGCCTACTCCACCCAAATAGCTTCTCCCCCTGGGTGTGCCTCTCCTGGATGCTTTCACACCTGCTTCCCAGTGTTCAGACTCTCAGCCTCCTGCTCCCAAGCATCTGGACAGGTTCAATAAAGTTCAGGGGGACTCCAAATTCCTTTTCCAAGCCCCATCTGCTGACCCAGCTACCATTACAGTTTCAGCCGAAAAGGCCTTCAAATTGCTTCAGTCTACCTCTCTATTGCCCTCTGATAAAGAGAGCAAGATTATGGAGAGACTGGGGGACAGGTTTATACCTCTGCTACTGTGGCCTTCTGGGCAATTAATTACCAGGCTCACATGGCAAAGTACTCCCTGGATCTCCTTTCAGATGCATTGAAACTCCTTTCAGACCTCCTAGACTCTCCAACCAAGGCAAAATTGGCAGCTATCCACAACTCTTTTTCCCAGGTAAATAGGCACTCCAAGTGCAATTACGATGCTGCTGATACGCCAGCTAGGGTAGCGGCCTCTGGGTCGGTCCTGAGAAGATACTCTTGGGTTAGGCTATACCCTTTGCCTGATAACTTCAAGGCCAAATTGATGGATGCCCTCTAGACAGTAAAACCTTATTTGGTAGCTTGGTGGCAGACCTTTTCAAATCTTTACAGGAAAAAGGTAAGGAGTTACAGGACCTCAAGCATATTCTTGTTTCTCTAGTCCCCAAGTTCCAAAGGAACTATCCAGCAAAGACCGCCTTTGTGAGAAAGCCTGTCCCGATTTCTTCCTCTAAAAGTAAAAGACAACCTAGGAAACCAACTTCTTCCAAATCTGCTCCATACACTCCAGCTCCAAAAATGACTCTTTCAGTCCCAACCTAAGCCTGGTAGCCTGTGACTTTCTGCCTCCAGGGCCATCCACTCCCGTGTCCCTTCATCTCTCTCTCTCTCTCTGCTTGGAACCAGATCACACAGGACTCTTGGGTCCTCTCCATCATCCAGAGAGGTTATTTCATAGTTTGGGAACCTTTCCCCTCTTTCTGAGGTATCCCACAGCCACCATAGGATCAACTGATAGTCTTCCACAGGTTATTTCAGATCTTCTTTCTCGGGGGATGATTCAAGAGGTCCCCTCCTCCCAACAAGGGCAAGGTTTCTACTCAAGAATGTTTCTGGTCCCCAGGAAGGCTGGCCCCTGGAGACCCATCCTGAACCTTTGCCATTTAAATACCTTTCTAAAAGTCCCCTCCTTTCGAATGCTGACTTTGCCCTCTCTTCTCCCTCTCATTCTATCCCAGGCGTTCATGGTGTCTTTAGACATAAAAGGTGCTTATCTTCATATCCCCATTCACCCTCAGTAAAGGAAATTTTTACTTTTTCTTTTGCTTCCTTGCATTTTCAGTTTTGTGCTTTGCCCCTTAGTCTCTCTACTGCACCAAGGGTATTCACAAAATGCTTGGCTGCTGTCACAGCATACTTCAGAATGCAGGGAATTCAGATCTTCCCTTACCTCAGCGACCTCCTTATCCAAGCCCAGTCCCCAGGTCATCTTCAGAAACATCTTTCCTTCACTATGTCCCTTCTGGAGAGTCTAGCTAGGCTTCACCATAAACTACCTGAACTCCTCTCCACCCCTTCGCAAGACCACATTTTCCTGGGCTGCAGGATCCAAACATGCAAGATGTTAGCCTCAGTGCACACAGAAAAGGTACTGTTCCTCACTTCTTAATTCTAGAGCATCTTACCCCTCCAATCTGTGATGGCCAGGGACTTCCTATGCTTCCTGGAGTTCATGGCATCTGCCATTCCCCATGCTTTTTTTGGCCAAGTTGCACATGAGGAAAATTCAATGGTTCTTAAGGACAGTTTTGGATGCAACACTCCCGCCCACTGAATTTCATGATTCCTCTTCTGCCTTGCATAGCAAAGGAGTTGGATTGGTAGATCCTTCAAGTGAACTCTTTTTGCCATACAAATCTTCAAAACCAAGCTAGTTCCAGGGGTGTTGAGGTGGCTCACAGACAGCACCACAGCTCTTTGGTACATCAACAAACAGGGGGGTACGAAGTCTTACCTCCTATGCAGACTAGCCATACACTCCTGGGAGTCAGCCTTACAAGTCAAGTCACCCTTCAGGCAGTTTACCTCCCCTCAGCTCAGAATGTGGTGGCAGACTCATTAAGCAGGTCCATGAGCAAGTCCCATGAATGGATGTTACACAGGGATGTGTTTCTGGACCTGATCCATCTTTGGGGTACACCTCAGATAAATCTTCTTGCCTCCCCCATGAACAGACAACTTTCAAGATTTTGTACCAGGGTTCCATATCCCTTGGCTTGAAAGGTGGATCCTCTGTCATTCACTTGGAAGGGGATGTTTCTGTATGCATTCCCCCCTTACCTCTCTTCCAAAAGGTCCTACTGAAGATTCAGCAGGATAGGATCAGCCACAAATCTTGTTGGTGACTCCATTTTGGCCAAGGCAGCACTGGTTCCCCCTTCTCATGCACTTAGCCAAGGGCAGTCATTACAAGTTGCCCCACAGGATAGATCTACTCACACAGGACAAGGGAACCCTAATGCATCCACAGCTGTCAACCCTGAACTTGGCTCTGTGGGTGATAGGGTTTTAATCCCCTTTAGACACCTGTTTTCAGAGGACATGCTTTAAGTTTTGCAGGAGGCCAGAAGACCCACTACTAGGAAATCCCATGTTTCCAAATGGAAAAGGTTTTCCATCTGGTGTCACAAGAAGGACTTAAAGCCACTATCAGTGGATGCTCCAGTGATTTTGTCCTGTCTCTGTGAATTGATGAAGGTTAGGCTGTCCTACTCCTCGCTGAAGGCTCACCTTTCAGCCATTTCAACTTGTCTGCCTATGTCTCCTTCTTTAGCCTCTAGGTTAGAAGTAAGACTATCCCTTAAAGGCGTCCTTCATATTAGACCACCAGGGAAACTAATCTGTCCTCCTTGGGAGCTCCGTTTTGTGCTAGAGAAGCTTACATTTTCACCCTTTGAGCTAGCAAGCTCCTCATCCCTTCAACACTGCACATGGAAAACAGTTCTGCTAGTGGCCATTACCTCTGCCAGAAGGGTCTTTGAGCTACAAGCTCTGATGTCCAATCCCCCCCTTCACAGTCTTTCATAGAGACAGGGTATTCTTGTGTACTAATCATTCTTTTATGCCCAGGTTGGTAAATGAGTTATCATTTAGTCAGTCTGTTAACCTTCCTACCTTTTTTCCTTCCCTGCAGTCTCCCAGTGAGAGAATTCAGTATACTTTGGATGTGCACAGGCATTTCAGATACTATTTTGACAAAGCCAAACTTATTTGTAAATCTGAATGCCTGTTTGTATCCTACCACCCAAGGGCCCCGAGTCAGCCAGTTTCCAAGCAAACTCTCTCTACCTAGATTTCTAAAGCTATTTCCTTCTGTTATTTAGCTAATGGTAAGAGCCATTCTTCTCCAGGGAAGGCACACTCTACTAGGGCAGTTTCCTTTTCTGGGGCTTTCTTTAAAGGCTTAGACACTTGTTCTATCCTGGAGGTAGCTACCTGGTCCTCTGTTCATACTTTCACTAAACATTACAAGCTTGCGTCATTTCCAGGAGAAGGGCTGGTTTTGCCAGAGTGATTCTACATGGATTTGTAGAAAAAACTTCTGTTGCTCCTCCACCTCTTCTCCAGCTTTCCCAAGCATGAGCTTTGACATTCTACCATATGTGATGAATACTACAGCATATGAATAGAAGGACATAGAATTGTGTAAAATTGTCCCATAACCACAGATGTCCTTCTCCTCTATATGCTGCAGTATTGCTTCCCCCCTTCCCCCTGATGCTTGCCTGTTTTTTCCTGGTGATATGTTTATCACCCAGGCCTAGTCTGGTGCTTGGCAGCATTTATTCTGAGTTTGTTGTGTGCTGGCGTCCGCTTTATACATAACGTCTCTTTATGGCCGATGTGCACGGGATGATGTGTGGCATAGCATGTACCTCGCAGTGCCATGTAGACTTTTGTATACTGACTAGACATACAAGTTGGCCAGAAGCGTACTTCCTAATGTGATGAATACTGCAGCATATAGAAGAGAAGGACATCTATGGTTATGGTAAAATTTTACACAACTATTCTTTCTCTGCTGTATCAATATGTCAATTGTACCTGTGCTTTCAGAGACTAGACCCAAATCTGCATGACATAAGATGATACATAGAAAAAACCCAGGCAGACACAGACTACAGACTTATTGCCAGACAAGATCCATTGTTGTACTGTAATAGTTCACAGGGCTACTAATATACCATCATTTTGTGTGTGTGTGTGTGTGTGTGTGTGTGTGTGTGTGTGTGTGTGTGTGTGTGTGTGTGTGTGTGTGTGTGTGTGTGTGTGTGTGTGTTGCAGGGCAGGAATGCTGCAACCCTTGCTTACAGTAGAACTATGTGTGACCCAGATCCCTCTTGCTAGGTGACAGCATACAGTCTTGCTGATGTGTTTTATGTGTAATGCATTCTACTGGAGAAGTAGAAATCAGACTGTTGAACAACTTTCCATAGTGATTAGTTGTCACTGTCCCACCCACTCTAAAAACATTTGCCTTATTAAGCATGTTTTGACTTTTCTTTATATTAAATACCAAGTGTTGCTGAAGTGTGTTTTATTATATCCAAGAACTAATGCATTTATACCTGTTAAAAGTTGCAGTCTGTTTTGAAGCCATGATGAAGCTCATTATGTGTAATAGCATTGTCTGAGTTAAAATAATTTGTAGTAATTTTGCAGCTGTACACGTGCATGGGCTTCACTTTATTTCTGCTGTGTCATTCTAAGGTATCCATGCTGAATACATACTCTGAAGCCATTAGAGGGAACTTGACTAAAATCCTTCGACTGAAGATTGTGGCCCTAGTGACAGTGGAGGTTCATGCTCGAGATGTTCTTGAAAAACTGTCAAAAACAAGTTCTGTGGATATTACATCTTTTGAATGGCTTAGCCAGCTCCGCCTCTACTGGGATAAGGTAAATGTTACCTTTGTTGCATTAACTGCACTGCTTCAGCATTTTGACAATGCACTGAGAATGGCCCTGAAGTATCCACTTATTACAAAATTTACAATTTATCATAGTATACTGCTAAAATGCCCACACGTAGTTCTTAACTAAGAATGATTATACTTGTTTTGTCATCAGCACTTAACCTTTGGAACTCTTACACTGATTCAAAAAATTCCTCTTATGGTTTTGTTCATATTATGATGTTATTGTGCACTGCTCTTCTGCTTAAGATAAACCAGCCACAAACAACTAAGGCTGTCTTAGTATGGCATTTAAATTGCTTAGTTCTTTCAGACCAGTCCATTACAAGCCGGCTAATCTAACAGTGGTGGCTGTGAAACTCATTGAGAATCACTTCCTTCTTGAAGGAACTAGAAATAAGAACAGATGTCTTATGCACTCGACTGTTATTTGGAATAATTCACATGACTGCATATAAGAGGAAGAAATAGCAGTTTAAATCATCGAAAGCCCTTGTCTGTGTATCAGGCTAACATATAATACTTATTACCTACAGACCCTTACTTCTAAGGGAAGAGGAAGAACACATACAATTTCTTAGTTTTCCTTGCGCAGTCATTCTTACAGCCTCTTTGGCCTTTCTGGCAAGTGCACAATTATACCGAATACTTTGTATCTGATGAAAACAACTCAGACTTGTCAACCATGGTATTGAAAGGGCAGCCTTTAAGGGTTAGAATCTCCATGAACCCATCAATACAACTAAGGCTGATTAGGTAGTATAGACTGCTTTCCCTACCGAGGATTGTTATCAAAGTATATGCAAAGAGAAAGGGTTAGGGGAGTCCTTAGTTGAAAGGCTTGCTCTGGTAGAGTGTTTAGTTGAATCTAGAATAAAAAGCTGCTGTTAAAAAGGGATAATTATTCGGGCATGTGAAATATTTCATGACAACTATAGGACTCAATCATAAGAGCTTATGAAAGATTGGGAAACATGACTGGAAAAGCAATTTGCAAGCATACTATGGGAGACATATGTGTAGCTTCCAAGTATGCAAAAAAAGTCCAGAAGGTTTAGAATTTTTGCTTGGAATTGTTTACATTGGTATTTTTATACCTGAAGCAGACTTCAAAGTCTTTTTCCCTCATGTAGATAGCAAATGTTAGAGATGGGACAGGGAAGAAATAGGAAACTGGGAATATGTTTTTTGGGATTCTAATGAGTTGGCAGATATTAAAAATTCCCTACAGAGTAGTCTGTCAGAAATTATGGGGGTACAATTGGCTGTAACTAAGGAAATTATTACCTTGAGCTGGAAAACAGGATCTGAATAGTTTTTTCTTTTATCTGCCAAAAAAACATTACTAGAAAACGGAAATGAAATTCAAAACCAACTGTAACTCAAGTGGCGAGTATTGTAAAAGGGATGAAAGAACTAGAAGGAGGATTTTTCATAAAGGGAAGGAGCAAATTACATAGAAATAAATTGGAGTTCCAGGGGAGGAGTGAGATTTAAGGGAAGGCATGATTTAAGCAATTTATGTAATGTTGGACTGAAAGAGAGTTGTATAAAGAATAAAAACACACAATGTATAATGTGAGTAAATGGAAAAATGTCAGTATGTTTAGTTTTCTATTAATGTATGTGTGCCTATGTCTTTAAGTAATACTTTAATAAAGGTGTTTTAAAACAAGATTGATTAGGCAAGATACAAATTAGTGTTGTTTTTTAACACCTTTATTAAATTTTATCAGTTATGACATATGCCCACTTAACATCAACAGAAAACAAACCATTTTAACATTTTTCATTCTTTGCATTATACATTGCAAATATGTTTTCTTTTCATTTTTAATATAACTCACTTCACCATTACATAAAATGCTGACTTCTTGCCTTCACAAATTCCATTTTATTTATTTGTTGTTTACTCATTCCATTTTCAGTTATGGTGGTGATTTGAGCATGGTGGCTTCAATCTGTACATGGTGTGCTTATATGGTATAGCTGAAAAATCTGCCTGTAACTGCAGTATCGATAAACCTTGCTTATAAAATTAATCAGAACACTGCATACCATTAAAGGAATATTTAATTTCTAACACTTTAAAGTTATTTCTGAAGTAGTGCATCAAAGAAAATGCTTGTTTGATTATGCATCTGTATGACATTGTGAATTTGTATTTTGTCACCTTGATAGTTTGTTCATGTTTCAGTGGATGAGTATATCTTTTGTGTTTCATTCCTTCTCACTTTTCTTGATAGGAAGTGGATGATTGTATAATTAGACAAACTAACACCCATTTCCAATATGGATATGAATACTTGGGAAACTCTGGACGACTAGTTATTACTCCACTGACAGACAGGTATGTCACATGATGGTTCATCATTTTCCTTGTTCTTTCAGAGCTGCTAGATGCAATTGTGTTGTAATAGTAGAATATATTAGCTTGTGCTATCACTCTTTTTATTCTGTTGTGATTTTTCGTCAGCTTGGTAGTTTGATGATCTTGCATCCTGTTTTTTTTTTTCTTTGACATAGCTTATATGACAGAATGGGCCTTTTCTGTGGACAAAGACATTGGCCGTAACTTGAGTGCTTTTTCAGCATTCCTTACCTGCTGTGACTAATGCTACCTGGCAAAATATCCACCCAGCCACTGTCTCCTGAACTGCCCCCTGCATCAGGGTCACTTCAGCTTGCTTCTGTCTTTTAAAAGGGATGACCCTTCAATCTTGTTTTCTCTTCCTTCCTGACATAAGAATAAAACTTGACTGCAGAAAAATATTATTTGAGATGCTTTAGCTGCTAATTACTTGTAACTGATTAACATAGAGTAGCCTGACCACAGTTCTTCAGCATTTAACTTATAAGCTGATTATTGACAAACATAGGTAACCTCCAAGGTGTTTTTTTTATTTCCACAGGCAGGTCTGAGCTTGACCATGATGTGATTAATCACAATCACTATCATCAGTGATTTCTCTTTCATCTGCACAGATGAAGTTTTTTTGTAAGAAAAATATTCTAGCCTTTGAGCTGCACCAATTTCACCTGTACTGTATAATCATTTACCTAATTTACTGAGGCCACTTTATAGCTGTGGAAAAGGATCTTTCATAATTTTTACTGGCAGATATGTTCTTCAAGGAAAGGGGTCATAGGACTTGACTTTACAGTTTCTTCTCTCATTTTAAATGTAAAGAATCATGAATGAAGACTTATGAGGACAGGAGGTAGAAGAGACCCACAGAGGTATGGACCACATAAGGTCATTGCCACAGTGGTATGGAGATGTGTGCAGCATAGCTAGAGCTGAAGGAGGACTGTCATGTTTGATGTAATTCATCATTAAAATCTCACCAGCTCCTGTTCAGGCTTAAAAAGTGAAGTTGAGTCTGGTATCTCTCTCTCTCTCTCTCTCTCTCTCTCTCTCTCTCAGACCATGTAAATTAAGCTTCCCTACTGATGTTAGGGGATTGCACCCTGTATCAGATGGTGCTTGTTAACTCTATATATGTTGTAGGCTAATAGAAGTGAAGGCGATTTATTACACTCAGACATTGGCCCCAGTGATCTTGTAAGGACATGGAATCTCAGCAATATGACTTGACAGAAATAGTTTCTGCCAGAGAATAACTAAAATGTTTTCTGAACAGAATTATGTACTCAAGAGAAGCTTTAGAGTCTGTTAATCAGAACACTGTGCATTCCAAGTGCCTTCTTCAAAGCCTCTGAAAAGTTCAAATAAATTCAGGTTCCCAGTGCATAAAGCCACTGGCAGCAGTTCTTTTATATGTTCATTGGTGCTGTCTAGGTGATCTTTCTTTGGAAGGGATTGGCTCATCCCACTTAACTCTTGTCCTCTTTCCCTCCCAGATAAATTCCTTCAACTCTTTATTAATTGTTGTCCACAACTTTTCCTCTGGTTCATAAAAATATGTCTGACCTGTATATAAAACTAGAGGGACTAAAAGCAGTTTCACTGCTTGTGTCTTAACATCCATGATGATAAACAAGAACTTCCAGTTTCAAAATGTTTGTATTATCTTCTGTTCAGTCTCTTTCCACATATCCTGAGCTGCCATAACAGAAGCGTTTATAATCCGTACTCATAAATACTTCATCTTATGTCCCTGTGAATATGGGTATAGCAGAACCAAGTAATTAGTGGCTACTTTATAGACTTTTTTACTCTGTTTTATCTTTATTAATTTTAAATCCTGAAAAGACTTGAAATTGTCTCAAAATGTTCCACAATACCAAGATGTCCTTTTTTGGATTGATCAAGTACAAAATATCATCTGCAAATAAAGCCAATGTTTCCTGATTGCCGTACCAATTACATCACTGAATTTCTGAGTCCCTTAATTTCTGCACCCGCAGCTCTAAATATAAAGGAAATAAAGGGGGAAGAGGGCATCCTGCCTGGTTCCTTTTTTTTTCCTGTTTTCAAACACAGCTTATTACAGAGGGTCTCTTCCACTTAAATTATTGCCTTCAATCCTTCATCTATCCTACTACTTAACTTATTATTGTATCAGGGAATCCGATACCTCATATAGCCTCATGATCAACCTTAAAATTTTATCAGGGAATGCAAATGCTTCCCGTTGTTCTACTCATAAAATCCCAGCTTACTCTATCAAATGTTTTGTCTGCATCAAGGCCCACAACCAAAAGTAGTATTTTCTTACATTCTGCTCCCCTCTGGATTATCATTTTTCTATTACTCTTGTCAAATGTTTGCCTCCCCTCTGCAAAACCATATTCAATCATATCAATCAGTTTTGGGAACACCTTGGCCTTTCTTTTGACTGTATCAACATAAACACTTTATAATCATGATTTAGAATTGAAATGGGTGTATATGAGATTGGGTCCAATAGGTATTTACCTTCTTTGGGTAATAAAGCCCACCACAGCTTTCTTCCAAGATACTGGTGCTTCCCTCTCCTTTTATGATGCTATTAAACAAAATCTTCTAGATTTTCATCATTTTCTTCCCTTGTAACTTCCAAACTAACACAAGAATAACATCTGTTTCTGGGCACATCCCTGTTGGTTGATTATACAGCACCATTTTTATCTCATCCCCTCCTAGCTTAACTATTAGTCTTTTATTCATGGCTTATATGTCTTCCACAAATATTTCCATTTCTGCTCTTTCATAGTTTCCACATACATTTTCATAAAATTTCAGTAACAACTCCAATATCTCTATAGGATCTCTGCTTATTTTTCTTGTCATAGGCTGCCCAAGTATAGCAGTACCCCCCAAGTCAATGTGCTGAAAGTTTTTGTGCTCTGGCATTATCAAACAATAGTTGCTTAACAATAATCTTACTAAACTCATGCAAATTATCCAAATACTTATTTTCCGTTTGCAGTCTACAGTTGCTCCACTTCTTTTTCTGTATGATCCCTTGTTCTGCAATACTTTAAAAAACTATTCCTATTACTTCTTAACCATATCTCTGTTATTTCCACCCTAGTTTAAACTCCACTTTCATTGTATCCCACTCACTAGCTATTTTTTCTGAAGAAATTTCCATTTTCCTTAATAACTCTCGAATAATTCCAATACCCATTCATAAAATTCCTCTTTTTTTTAACCAGTAGGTGAGAAAGCACCTTTGTCTCATCATTACTCTGAATTTTATCTTAGTTTTTATATGTGCGTGATCTGAAATAGTTATTGAATGTATGTCATATTTTTCAATTAAATGCACTTGTGCATTCCAAGTGCCTTTTTCAAAGCCTCTGAAAATTTCAAATAAATTCAGGTTCCCAGTGCATAAAGCCACTGGCAGCAGTTCTTTTATATGTTCATTGGTGCTGTCTAGGCAATCTTTCTTTGGAAGGGATTGGCTCATCCCACTTAACTCTTGTCCTCTTTCCCTCCCAGATAAATTCCTTCAACTCTTTATTAATTGTTGTCCACAACTTTTCCTCTGGTTCATAAAAATATGTCTGACCTGTATATAAACCTAGAGGGACTAAAAGCAGTTTCACTGCTTGTGTCTTAACATCCATGATGATAAACAAGAACTTCCAGTTTCAAAATGTTTGTATTATCTTCTGTTCAGTCTCTTTCCACATATCCTGAGCTGCCATAACAGAAGCGTTTATAATCCGTACTCATAAATACTTCATCTTATGTCCCTGTGAATATGGGTATAGCAGAACCAAGTAATTAGTGGCTACTTTATAGACTTTTTTACTCTGTTTTATCTTTATTAATTTTAAATCCTGAAAAGACTTGAAATTGTCTCAAAATGTTCCACAATACCAAGATGTCCTTTTTTGGATTGATCAAGTACAAAATATCATCTGCAAATAAAGCCAATGTTTCCTGATTGCCGTACCAATTACATCACTGAATTTCTGAGTCCCTTAATTTCTTCACCCGCAGCTCTAAATATAAAGGAAATAAAGGGGGAAGAGGGCATCCTGCCTGGTTCCTTTTTTTTTTCCTGTTTTCAAACACAGCTTATTGCAGAGGGTCTCTTCCACTTAAATTATTGCCTTCAATCCTTCATCTATCCTACTACTTAACTTATAGCCTCATGATCAACCTTAAAATTTTATCAGGGAATGCAAATGCTTCCCGTTGTTCTACTCATAAAATCCCAGCTTACTCTATCAAATGTTTTGTCTGCATCAAGGCCCACAAACAAAAGTAGTATTTTCTTACATTCTGCTCCCCTCTGGATTATCATTTTTCTATTACTCTTGTCAAATGTTTGCCTCCCCCTCTGCAAAACCATATTCAATCATATCAATCAGTTTTGGGAACACCTTGGCCTTTCTTTTGACTGTATCAACATAAACACTTTATAATCATGATTTAGAATTGAAATGGGTGTATATGAGATTGGGTCCAATAGGTATTTACCTTCTTTGGGTAATAAAGCCCACCACAGCTTTCTTCCAAGATACTGGTGCTTCCCTCTCCTTTTATGATGCTATTAAACAAAATCTTCTAGATTTTCATCATTTTCTTCCCTTGCAACTTCCAAACTAACACAAGAATAACATCTGTTTCTGGGCACATCCCAGTTGATTGATTATACAGCACCATTTTTATCTCACCCCCTCCTAGCTTAACTATTAGTCTTTTATTCATGGCTTATATGTCTTCCACAAATATTTCCATTTCTGCTCTTTCATAGTTTCCACATACATTTTCATAAAATTTCAGTAACAACTCCAATATCTCTATAGGATCTCTGCTTATTTTTCTTGTCATAGGCTGCCCAAGTATAGCAGTACCCCCCAAGTCAATGTGCTGAAAGTTTTTGTGCTCTGGCATTATCAAACAATAGTTGCTTAACAATAATCTTACTAAACTCATGCAAATTATCCAAATACTTATTTTCCGTTTGCAGTCTACAGTTGCTCCACTTCTTTTTCTGTATGATCCCTTGTTCTGCAATACTTTAAAAAACTATTCCTATTACTTCTTAACCATATCTCTGTTATTTCCACCGTAGTTTAAACTCCACTTTCATTGTATCCCACTCACTAGCTATTTTTTCTGAAGAAATTTCCATTTTCCCTAATAACTCTTGAATAATTTCAATACCCATTCCTTAAATTACTGTTTTTTTTTAACCAGTAGGTGAGAAAGCACCTTTGTCTCATCATTACTTCATTACCCTGAATTTTATCTTAGTTTTTATATGTGTGTGATCTGAAATAGTTATTGAATGTATGTCATATTTTTCAATTAAATGCACATGTTCCTATAAAATATAATTTCTACCCAGCCTACCCAATTATTTTACCTATTTAAAACAAGAAATATCTTTATTAAATTATTACTTATGATATAGGCAAGCATACATTTATATAAATGAAAACAAACCAAATTAACACAATTTCATTTGCAAACATTTTACATCACAAACCATGTTAACACAATTTCATTTGCAAACATTATATATCACTTGTAATTTACCCCAGTCTTTGTCAGTCAAACATTACATAGCTGCCGGCTTTTAAACCTTATTCCTCCCTTGTATGTATTGCTCCCACAATTCCAATTTTTCCTATGTAATTTGCTTGTACCCTTTTCTAAAGATCCCATTTCCTGTTTTATCTCTCTTGCTATATTCACTACTTCTAGTACAGTTGGTTTAGACTTTTGATTTCCATTGTTCTTTGGCAACAACCATAATTAAGGCTCAGCAAGGCCTTACTGTGTCTAGGCAATTCTGATTCTGTATCAGTGCTCAGAAAAATAATTTCCCTAGCTATATCAATCAACTCACAGAGTATTTTTGACAGAGAAGTCTGCAGGGAATCCTTAAAGTCTGCCAACTCATTACACTCCCAGAAAATATATTCTCAATTACCACTTTCTTCTGCAGTGTACCTCCAACATTTGCTGTCTACCTGAAGAAAAATTATCTGGGGTCTACTTGGGATATCAAAATATTTATGTAAACATTTCCAGCAAAAATCCTAATTCTTCTAGATTTTGTTGCATATTTGGGCGACATGCATATATCCCGTATTGTTTCTTTGTGAATTGCTTATCCAGTCTCTCTTCCCAATCCTTTTTAACCTCCTCTGATTGATTCTTATAGTTATCATGCCCTAGTTATTGTACCTTGAGGAATAATATGCAAATTTTGCCTGAGTTTCTACTACTGAATTCACATCTGTACCAAATATTTTCATAAAGCTACCTACTGTTGTTGCTATAATTTCCCTTCTAGGACCCCTGATAAATCGTCAGTATTGCAGATTAGTTTTCAATCCCCACCTGTAACTAATAATCACTGCTGAAAGCTGATTATTTCTCCCAACAATTTCTTAAGCTCCATAATAGTAGTTTTTCGTGGAATATAAATACATGCCAGAGTGATCCTCCTTGCTTGCCGATAACCCCTTACTACCACAAATCTACATTTATTGCCTAATGTTAAGTTGTCAATCTCGCCTTCATTCTTGCTGGATGGGTTCGACGATCCTCGACGCACTTGCTAAGCTCGAGAGTCACTTTTACCAGCTCGAGGCAGCCCCATATCCCATGATGCAAGGCGGTAAGTACCCAGATCTCGTTTGCCGCTTCGCTGATGAGGTACTCCATTTACCAGCTCATGGTAAGTAATTTGTTATACAAATTTTAGTCACCCCATTCCTAATTTTTCTCTCACTTATTAGATTTTTAGTCACTTTTAGTTAGTTGTAGGGTCTTTAGCTCTAGTTTTACTGTTTCCCTAGTTGCTTTATTTAGTCGGGCCTTCAATCCCCTCCCATCCCTTCCTGTCAGGGTGTGTGTGTGGGTTTATTTTTTCCCCATTTAAGTTAAATATTTCTGAATCTGGGACTGTGTGAGTTGTGTGTTGTGTGGATATCACTATGTCCAAAAAACAGAGGGTCTCTGGCTTCAAGAAGTGTGACTCGTGCTGTCAGAAGATGTCTCTGACAGACGGTCACACTTCTTGTATCTACTGCCTGGGACCTCTCCACCTGCAGGACTCCTGTGCTATTTGTCACTCTTTCAGCCAGAGAGTCCTGCAGGAAAGGAGAAATAAATTAATATTGAGAGGACTTCTCAAACCGGAGGGCTCCCCGTCTAAGTCTTCTTCGGGCAAGCCCTCTAAGACTTCCAAGGCCCAGGCTTCTGCTAAGCCTTCGCCCTGGCTCCGACTTTGGAGTCAAGATCGCCCGCTGGAACCGATCTTATCTTAACTAAATCTTCGGCACCGATGGCTATCGGTGCCGATACTTTAACTGCCACATTGGTGTCGGCTCCGACCGGTTCCGACCACCATGTGGCTAAGGCTTCGGTGTCTGCGCCGACCGGTTCCGATACCATTATTTCCTTGCCTGTATCGGCTCCGCCGGAGCCGATACAATTTTGACCAGGCTTGGAGCCGATAAGTTGTCGGCTCCATCTGGAACCGAGGGTTCTTCGGCTCCGATGGTTCCATCGAGGAAGCGGTCCAAGTCTCCCTCTTTGGAGCCGATACTGTCGGCTCCGACCTCTCCTCTTCTTTCGGAGCGGAGCCATCGGAGCCGATCATCTAGGTCTTCCAGGCTCTCAGACCATGATTTGGAGAGAGTGGTAAGCAGATTGTTAAAATCACAGGCACTAGCCCAAATGCTTCATAGTCCATCTAAACAGACGACTACTGGTCCACACCCTCTTCAAGTTCCTCCTTCGACTCTCCTCCAGAGCTCGGAGACGGAGTCTATGGGAATAGTCACTGCTACGGCTGCGGGGCAGATACCACCCCTTTCTGCTCCTTCAGATTCTACTCTTATCTCCTCCTCAAGACCTTCCTTGGAGGGATCCGGTGGTCGGGCTTCCCTGGTCTGCTCCGAGGGGGTGAGTGGCATCGGACCCTTGTCCGACCCCGCTCTTCCCTCGGGTTTCGCCTTGGTGAGCTCGGCCCGACATCTGCCTTGAGCCTTCCCTTCGGTGGGCCTGGGAGTCCCTGTTTCTTCGGAGCGGGGTCTCTCGGATCTCCCTGGGAGGGGAGCCTTTGAGGTGATGAGGAGTGTGCTGGCCCCTGGGCTCAGTCAGCAGTCTATCCCCATAGCTCCTCCCTCTACGGTGCCTGTAGATGTCTCTTCCCACTCTCTTGCTCCCGGACCGAGAGATCCACCGCCTTAGATTTCCCCACTGGGAAGAACCCCCTCTTCCGAGGATTCTCCTGATCCGTCAGGAGATCCTCCGCGTAAGAGGACTTGTAAGAGGAAGCACTTGGACTCCCCTGAGTCTACTACTTCAGATACCGACTTAGATGAGTCGGAGGGGTCCCCAAGATCCCCCTCTGAGGATGTCTCTTTTTCAGACATCTTAGAACTCCTAAAACAGAGGGGAAACTGGCCCTCCATTAATCCCTCCGAGGATGAGTCGGTATACCTAGAGGCATTTGGATCTCGACCCTCCACCTCCTGGGTGTCTCTGCCTTTTGACCCCCTCATGGAGGTGATAGCTCGGAAGGCGTGGGCATCTCCTGATTCCGTAGAACCAGTTCCCAGGAGGCCTTATAAATTTATAACAGCCCCTTGGGAGAAACTTTTTCTTACAAAAGGTGTCCCTGTTGATGCCATGGTGGTGGCGGCCGCCACCAAGAAGGAACTCATGAGATCCTTCCGTACCAGTCCATCCTCCTAACAAGGATTCTAGGACCATGGACAGGTATGGGAAGCGGATGTTCTCCTCAGCGACCTTTGCCATGCGTTCGCTGAATTACTTATGTCACTTCACCAGACTTCAAAGGGACATCCTTAAAGAATTAGGTGAAGTAGTACAGGATCCTACAGCTGCAGGGGCTCAAGACAAGATTGCTACTCAGCTAGGAATCCTTAATTCCATAACCAACTCCTCCATGTGGCTGATTTCGTATGCAGCAGATGGAGCAGTGAAACTGCAGGGACAGGAGTGGCTCTCAGACGTCAGTCCTGGATGCGGCTCTGTAATTTTGCAGATCCCTTTAAGGCATCCTTCACAAACTCTCCCTTCGATGGGTCAACATTGTTTGGTCCTCAGGTGAAGGATCGTTGACCAGGTGTGAGCAAGACGGCAAGACTCTTTCTGTCAGGAGTCCGTTTTTCCACCCCTTCTAGGCCTTACCCTAAAGGACAGAAGGGGGAAAGATGTGTTCCGTAAATCCCAGGAGTCACGCCGGACACACATGGTCAGTTTACTCCTAGAGGCAGAGGGGTAATAATAGATGCCCCTAGGGGCAGAGGGGTCCAAGAACCAGGGCAGCAGAGAGCCTCTCTGACAAGCCCTTCCAGCATCCCTGAGGTGTTGCCCGACTGTCCATCCTTGGAGGCAGTCGGGGGAAGATTATCGCTGTACCCAGAAGCCTGGCTTTCCCTTTCACAAGACAAATGGGTACAGTTGATTATATCCGAGGGTTACAAGATTCCTTTCGAGGAAGGTCCCTTCACTCTCAAATATTCCCTTCCAGATGTTCCACCCGGTCTAAGGGAAATTGCAAAATTAGAAGAATCAAAGCTTCTACAAAAAAGAGCCATTCAGCCAGTCCCAACAGACCATTCAGAGCCCGGAATCTACTCAAGGTTCTTTTTGGTTCCCAAAAAGACGGGAGATTGGAGACCAATATTGGACCTCAGCAGACTCAACAAGTCTGTGAAAAAGACAAGATATCGGATGGTCACACTTCAATCGATTTTGCCCTTCTTGGGCAAAGACAACTGGATGTGCTCAATAGACCTTCAGGATGTGTACTATCACATAAAAATCCACAGACGCTCCAGAAGGTTTCTCCGCTTCCGGCTGGGGTCCAGTCATTTTCAATTCAGAGCCCTGCCCTTTGGTCTCACCACAGCCCCCAGAGTGTTCATCAAATGCATGGCAGTGGTCACGGCTCACCTGAGACGTCAAGGATTCCAGGTGTTTCCATATCTCGACTGGCTCCTCTCAGCCACCACCAGGCATCAACTTCTCCAAGCCAGAGATTACACCCTAAATCTCTGCACTCAATTAGGAATTTCGATCAACTACGAAAAATCCTCCTTATTGCCCTGCCAGTCTATTTCTTTATAGGCAAATTTAGACACTGTTCAGATGTCAGCAAACCTCACAAGCCAGAGAATCCTAGATATCCAAAACCATGTGCGGATCATCCTTGCCAGCAGAAAGGTGCAAGCGAGACTGGTCCTAAAGGTATTGGGCCTCATGGCAGCGGCCATTACTCTTCTTCCCTTGGCCCGTTTTTATGCGTCTCCTTCAATGGATGTTGTTCACCCAATGGTCCTTCCAACAGCTTCCCATGCCACCAGATTCTGGTGACACAAACTTGCAAAACCACCTTTCCTGGTGGATTTCTTCTCCCCAGCTACATCAGGGCAGACCCTTTGTTTCCCGCCCCGTAGCCACAGTCACTACGGACGCCTCCCTGATCGGGTGGGGGGGGGTCATTATCAGGGCAGGATGGTTCATGGGACGTGGCAACCGTTCGAATACCACCTGCACATAAATGTCCTAGAGATGAGAGCAGTGCTTTTAACGTTGCAAGCCCTCAACGACTTTCTTCCCTTGGGAACAATTGCAGTTCACACGGACTACATGTCCGTAGTGTGGTACATCAACAAGCAGGGCGGAACCAAGTCCTACCCCTTGTGTCGAGAGGCTCTCAGACTTTGGCAATGGGCGATCTCCTCTCATCGGTTTCTGGTAGCAAAGCATATCCTTGGGAAAACCAACATTTTAGCGGACAGATTGAGCAGAGCTATACTCATGCCTCACGAGTGGTCTCTCAAACAATCTATAGTGGAGGAGATTTTTCAGAAGTGGGGCCGCCCATGTTGCGATCTTTTTGCTACTCCCCAAAACAGCAAATGCCCAACCTTCTTCTCTCTCTTCCCACTTCCGGGCCATTCCCCCAGAAACGCTCTCACCCAAGATTGGCCCCAGGGACTTCTTTATGCCTTTCCTCCCTTTCCATTGATACCACAGGTACTCCGGAAAGCTACCGTTTTGAGAGCCAAAATGATCCTCATTGCCCCGTATTGGCCTCGACAAATTTGGTTTCCGTTCCTTCATCGTCATCTTTTAGTGCAGCCTTGGCATCTGGACCCAGTGCTAGATCTTCTGATCCACCAATCGGGTCAGCTGCATCGGTCAATTCCTTCTCTCAACCTCATAGCTTGGTTGCTCCACTTCCTTCCTTAGCCAGGCTTCCTATGATCTCTAACCCTGTTAGGGATATCATAGTGGCTTCCCTTAAATCCTCTACTAGAAGGATTTACTCTAGCAAGTGGAAACGTTTCTCCCTTTGGGCAAAATCAAGGAACATAGATCCCTTTACTGCCCCTGTTCATGCAGTTTTGGATTTTCTAGCGGAAATCTTTCACTCGGGTTCTTCATCTTCCACGGTCAAAGTTCTGTTGGCTGCAATCTCGAACTTTCATGTCGGGTTTGCAGATCACAACTTTATGTCCCACAATCTTTGTAAAGCTTTTCTGAAAGGAGTTTTTCTCCTCAAACCTCCTGTCAGGAGTCCTCCTCCTCAATGGGACCTAAATCTGGTGCTGACATCCTTAATTCTTCCTCCCTTTGAGCCAGCTGCTTCATGCTCACTAAAGTTTCTTTCGTGGAAGACACTCTTCCTTGTCGCTATTACCTCGGCTAGGAGAGTGTCAGAACTTCATGCCCTCTGTTCGTCCCCCATATTTGGTCTTCCACAAGGACAGAGTATCCTTGAGAACTAATCCATCCTTTTTGCCCAAGGTTGCTTCAAAAACAAATTTAAACCAATCTATTGATCTCCCTGTATTTTTTCCTAACTATTCCAACAGGTCGGAACAAAAATTACATTACCTTGATGTTCACTGCCAACTCAGATATTATTTGGACAGAACAAAACAATTCAGGAAGTCTGATCAGCTCTTTCTTTCTTATGCTGAAAATAAGAAAGGCTTCCCTGTTTCCAAAGTGATCTTGTCTAGATGGCTATCTTCCACCATTTCTGACATTTATCTACTTAGGGGCAAACAGCTGTGCTCAAAACCAAAGGCACATTCCACTAGAGGCCTAGCCACTTCTACAGCCTTTCAGGCTAGGCTACCAGAGATACTATTTGTGCAGCAGCCACTTGGGCCACTCCTCATACCTTTGTTTCTCATTACAAATTGGATTTGGCCTCCAGGGATAGAGCCAGTTTTGGTTCTACGGTTCTCAAGAGTCTGTTCCATTGAGCCACCCAGGATAGAGGTGCTAGGGGCGGTCCCATCCAGCAAGAATGAAGGCGAGATTGACAACTTAACATTTAGAAGTTATGTACCTACCATAACGTTCCATGTTAGTTGTCTTCTCTCGCCTTCTTTCTTCGACCCTCCCTCCTGCCCCTTGCCTGGACAGACCTTGATCTCCTTGGCTCTGGTAGATTTTGTTTCTTTGGGCACCAGTTAGTTCTAGTTTTAGTTATCTGGTTTCCTTTCAGCCTTTTTAGGCTTATTGCTCTTCTTTCCTTAGTGGAAAGTTTTATGCTAGGTAGTTTTCCTCTAGGTACCAAACGAGATCTGGGTACTTACCGCCTTGCATCATGGGATATGGGGCTGCCTCGAGCTGGTAAAATTGACTCTCGAGCTTAGCAAGTGCCGAGTCGAAGCCGAGGATCGGCTCCGAACCCATCCAGCAAGAAAGAAGGCGAGAGAAGACAACTAACATGGAACGTTATGGTAGGTACATAACTTCTAATTTTTCTCTACTGGAGCCCCTTTAGCAATCAGTATTATTACTGCTTGATATTCTGCTGAATATCCATTCTGAAATCCTTTCGTTGTCAAATTCACATACTCATTTCTTTCCAAATATGTCTCCTGCAGCTTTGCTAATTGCAGACTGGATTTCTTAATATATTTCATTAATCTTTCCTTTTTCTCTATACTTGTAAGGCCATTTGCATTCCAAGATACTAAGGACAGAATAGCCATTAGGATAAAAAATGATTCCCACTCATTATACATGACTGTTTTTTTGAATGTGTATTTCCAACTTTTGTCTTACATTCACACACTGATGTTTCATAGGATGACTTTTTATACAGTTGCTTCCTCTCATATCCATTTGAACCTATGTCATATTTCTCAAGACTTTTTGTTTTAATGAAAACCTTCAAACAAAAAAACTAAATATTTTTCTGTGCACCAACATCCCCTGTAAACTTAGAAAAAAACAGATAAAACTTTGTAAATTTTTATCAAATTAAATTTACTCCTCGGGATGGGACAATTTCTCAAAATCAACAGCTGCAGCCCACAGGCATAACTTAATCTAAAATCAAGGTTACCCATGTTAAAGCACGTTACAGCCTGTGTTCCATATGTGAAAAATCGTTTGCATGCTTTCAGAAAACATTAATTCTTTAACTCTAACAATATGCACTGGCTATTTTTAAATAAGACTAAATTATGCACTCTTCTGTTAAATGTATTAATGTATTGAAGCTGCTTAGGAGGCTATGTCTTATTCTCTTCCTATAATTTCAAACTTTTGTTTGACTGAACTGCTTGTTATTATGCCTTTACCTTTTCCGTCAGCAAAGAATGCTCAGAACTCTGAAGATTAATCGCATACACCTACAGACAGCTTGTCTCCATGTAAAAGTAGTCAGCAGTGAAAAATAAACAGCTTACAACTTGCAGATACATGAAGGAATCTTTGTAAATGCCACTCAGAATCGACTGTATGGAATTCCCATGGCTAACTGCCTTCATCTGCAGACTTCTTCTTTGTCATTGAGAACATTTGATAGTGTAAAATAAAAAAACTATTATCTTTGCAGATGGAAGAAGATTAACATTTTCAAGGCTTTTATCATTTTGTCATACTTTTTTCATGCCTATTTGCTTACAAAAAAAAAAAAAAAACTTGTTCATAGCTTAAGCCAAGGACATTAATACAGACATCCACCCTTGTAAAAACTAGGGAAATTATCATCTTAGTTCTGCATGTAGAACACCCCAACCTGACCCCAACAGCCCTGATCACACCGTTATATTAATTTAAACTTGTTTCTGTTCAGCCTTCCTTCTCTTATTTATACTATAAAATGTATATTTCATGCAAGTAAGAAAGTACATGTTGTTTACTTTAATATCTGTAATAGATATGACAGTCACTGAAAATACTACCCTTACATATAAAATACCTTTTGCTGCACACTCTACAAAACTGCTTTACAATATAATGTTAGTTTATATCATGAATTATTTTATACAAATACGAAGAAAAAACATTTTATTTACAGTCACTTTATATCTCTTTAGTTGTCTTCTAAACATTAAAGATATAATGTGAGGTATATACTTTGCAGTCCAATCACAAAGCTATCAAACTCAACAAAAGCCCATTTGATTCTCAGCCACTTTTATTTGCAAAGCTATATTTTGCCATTGTAATTGATGCCTTATAATCTTACTTTTATTGACTTAAGTTCAGTGTTGCCCTTCTTCTTGATCACCTCAATCTCCCAGCTAGACAATCCTTGTGCTTTTTTTTTCTGTCACTCAAGTATTTTCCTTAGCAACATTGGAAAAGGTGTCATTAGCTAAGTCTCTATGAGCTTTACTGTCAGAAAAATGAGAAGTGGTGTCCTGTTCTGATTGCTGGCTCACATTTTGTTGGATAAACTTTATTTCCTCCTTAGCCTATTCTGCATCAAAAATGTCTTTCACCATCCATGAAAAAATGCTGTGAAAAATCTCCCACCTTCCTCTCGACATTCACTGATTGCTGGGACAAATTTGCTTTTCTTCTGCCTGGTATAATGTGAATAATCATTTTCCACAAACAGTTTACTGTCTCCAGTTTTTAATACTTTGCCATTCTACCACAGTTTGTCAAGCATAACTCTTTCTGCTGGTAAGATTGCATCTTTGCTAATATAGGTCTTGGCTGCTTTGTCATGGACAGGTTTGGAGCATACACTTAATGTGCCCTTTCAGTTAACAAATTCTGATGTGGAATACCATTCCCGGTACTTACTTGTGTTTTCATAAAATTTAATATAGTCTGATGTTCTTCATATTGATCATCGCTTCAGTAGCTTTACCTATATGGGGTTATATCCTGCCAAGGATATAACAGCCAGCCAGCTCCCAAAGCTTCAGGGAGCCTTGCATGTGCCCAAACTGTCAAGCAGCTTGAGCTGAGTTGACTAAAAGACAGGTTTGAATGAAAAACACTTCAGAGCTTTATTGCTTGTGAAGAGTATGGTTCTCTGATCCTTTTGAGAATCGACAGTTGGCTTGAGCTTATCTTTGCTGGGCAGATAAGTTCTCTTTGGGGGAAAAATGTTCCATTTTCTTAAAAGTTTACTTTTTATTACTTTCCTCTTCAGTAAAGTTATTTTAAAGCTAGGAGTGTTGTTATTTAATGGACTGTCTCAAGATTATAACATTCTTTTAAACAGAGCACTTGTTTCTTTCTTTTCTGTGGAGCAGTTGTGTTTATTTTTCCATTGTGGGGCTACCATAGCACATAAGGGTGCTTTTTACTTTTTTTTTTTCCTGTCAAAAAAGTAATTTTTGAGGACTCTTACTTTTGCCAGCATTTGTTGCTTGTCTTCCCTGGAAAAGAGGTACCATTTTCGATTTGACAATGAAACAAGGGTCAGTCCTTTTACCAGCGACAACAAGAGATGGTTAAGCAAACCGCCTTTCCCAGCACTGTAGGGTAGCAATTTGAATCAGCCTCAGGTGTCTGACTGTACTCTAGCTATTTGTTATTCCTCAGGCCACTCATCTTTTACCCTGGATCCCTGTGGTGTAGCACTTATAGCCACTAAGGACTGGGAGTTAGCCATGTCCTGTGTAGCTTTTGGAGTCCCCTCAGTGCGCAAGGGAGAGCCACTCTTGTAGGTCTTGTGAGAAGGAACAGGGAAGGTTTCCCTGTTGTGTTAGAGTGCTGTTCCTATCTCTGGGAAGCAGCTGCTGCCATTAATAACACAGCAAGCCCCACTTTTCCTGTCAGAAAAAAACAGAAAACCAGGCATGTATCTACCTCTCCTCAAATTTCTTTGTTTAGGAGTAGTTTACAGGGACTGGCTCAGAGTTTTATTCATGCTATTGATCCATCTTGTAAAGTAGTTTCTGGTAAAAGGAAGCTGAATTCTTCTTTTCTTGAAAATATTTACAATTCTGAATCTGAACAAGAAGATGCAAGGACAGATTCAGGGTTTTGTCCTTGGATTTCTGATTCAGACTTCAAGTAGAACTCAGTTTCTCAGTCTTCATTTATGAGGGGGGGGGAGGTCTCTTTCTTTGAGACTATTGCTGGAATGTCCCAGTGTTTTCAGTGGGAGAAAGCTGAGGTTTCCAAGTCCCTCTTAAAATATGAGTAGTTACAGAAGCTTTTCCAGAACCTATACCCATTTCTCCTGTCCTGTGTGCTTTAGAGGATTTGTGTCTTGCCTATTAGTCAGCCTTCTAGGGAGATAGGATGAGTCAAGTTCCTCAGTATTTTAAATTTTTATACGGCATTTCCAAACTTGACCAGCAGCCATAGCTTTAGGTGATTTCACTGCTGCTAAGCACTTAATTCCAGTCCTACTCTATTGGGAAATTATTGATGGGTATCGGGAAAAGTGCATTGAATTGTCAGGCTGATATGTTAAAGTTGGTTCTGACAAACTCTGAAAGTATGAGGAATATTTTACCTAGATAACTTTGTTTCTTTTATTGTACAGGTCACTACTCATTGTTTGCAGTGCATGTACATATGTATGACTCTGACAATACTTCTTTCAGGGTAATGGCCACTGATACTGTTTTAAGGAGGTTTGCTTGACTGCATCCTCAGGACCTCCAGATGATGTAAAAAATTAGATTTTTAAATTCTCCCATGGATAGAAATTGTGTTTGGCTCCTCCGCTGCAGACTTGATCAAAAGGTTTATAAATGGGGCATGCTGATCCAGGGAATCTTTTAAGATTTTTCAGCCCTCCTTTTCCAAATTATCCAAGATATTTTCTTTCTCCTCATCCCATTTAGGAAAAAAAAAACAGAATAAACTGCCTCAACACTGTTCAGGTAAACATGCATTTAAGAAACAAATCACAATGGGGGTTCCGAAAAGAAGGCTCAAACCTTCACAAACCAAGTTCAGTCCAACAAGTCTGAATGACTTTTCAAGAGACCTTGTGATCACCTCCCACCCTGGCCCCTTTAGGCTTCCAGAACATGTGAATCTCCATTTTTTTTTTCTCTTTGGCAACAATTTGTGTCAAAGAAATGGGTTCTGAAAATCACTCCGCAAATTTACTGATGGCAGTGGGAGGGTACCTGTTCTTTTCTTGCATGATATTTGAGGTATTGGTATTAGTTGTATTGCCACTTTATGTTTTGGTTGTGGCCAAAGTTGTGAACATCAGCTGTTGGATTGCTTATTTGATGGATTAACATCCAACAGCTAGTTTTAGGTTTGTAATTATAGATAGGATAATGTTCAATAGTAAAGACAGAACAGGTTGCCATGATATTCTAGATAAGAAAGAGAAAACAATGATTATTCAATTAGGAGTACTTTTTCCCCAGGCCTTAATGAACATCTTTGATTAACCAATAGTATGTGTTTAGATGATTTATCAAGAAAGGGGTGGAGGTATATATTAATGTTGCACTGTAGAAGGCTTTGTAACCGAAACTGGTATGCTACCGGTGTTCCTGATTTGATGTGAAATAAAGATTTTTGGCTGACTTTTGAGTGCTGGCCTTGCACCTATTTACTTGTGTGGTATTTGAGTTATTGGTGTTTATTTTAAGAAAAATAAGGGAAATGTAAATGATGTAATATTAAATCATTAAACAGCACTCCACAGTGCTTAACGGGACCGGAGATGGCAGGTCTCAGAGCAGCCATTATCTGTTAGCTTTTGTAAAAGGGGGGGGGGCTGTTGTGTTTCTGGCTCCTAGGCACTGCCATAAAATCCCTAAAAGTGTATTGTAGCAGTCTGCTAAAGTCCTGTCTCAAACTGCAAAAGGAGATATTGTTGGAACCTCGAGTGAGATGACCAGATGATGTCATTCTGCAAGTCATCTTGGATATTATATTTTACAGGGAGTAATCCCAGAATAGAGTATTCTGTTTTGGAAGCCTGACTAGAAAGATCCTCATCCACAGCATCTTGCCTAGTGGTAGTAAGTAACTTAACTAGAGAAGAGTGATTCTTTTAGATTTAGTCAGGAATATAGTGAAGCATAGTCTAGATATTGTTTTTCTTTATTTGTCTGAGTCTGTCCATCAGTGTTCTTTTCAGTCTTACCTGTGATCTGAACTCTGTGGTTTACTGTGAATATATATTCATTGTTTTCATGCTCTTTTATTATTTATTATTAAATGTATTTAAAACTTTTATTGTGGCTGGTCCTTGTAGAAAGTATCTAACCTTTGAGAGTACTTATATTTATTTGGTGACATTGTGTGGCCCACTCCAGAAGGCCTAGCTATCTTGGTCAACTACTACCATTTGTATTAGTAGTAATATTGCACCTTATAATTGGATGCTGTTTGTAAGAGCCGTATAGTAACTGATTGGTGGCAGTGAATCTACCTTATAGTCTGGGCAAAGCTGGTAGAGTGGGTAATCTGTGCCAGCCTTTCCCAGGTGTGTGAAAATTAAATCTTGAAGAGTGTGTGTGTGTGTCAGCTACTTGGGGCAGGGACATGAAGCACTGGGTTCACAGAGAGGGTGCTGGGAGACTTGGCTTGGGCACTCCGCTGAAGACCTAATCCTGCAGCTGTACAAGTGGGGAGTCTTATTGGGGATCTGGAGGGAGACAGATATAGAGATATCCAGACCCCGGGCTGTGTGTGTTCTCTGTGTGCTCTTAAGGGCAATTCTATTTGATGCAGATAGGTCTGCTTTTGGAAATATTGAGTGTATCCATTTGTATTTCAAGTGCATGTCTCTCCCCTATGTCAGTGGTGATGATTCAGGCTCCTTGATTACTGGCTGTGAGTGGGGACAACACATATGGATGACCATCGCATACTGGTAGCCGTGGTGGGCATCACAGAGACAATAGAGATCCTTAAATCCAGGTCTTTCATTATTTCCCTTGCTCCAAAGCATTCGGTCACCAGAAATTCTTTAAAATTTGCTTGGGGAGCTGCTTAGCGGATATAAAAATGCAGGGAGTGTAAACACCAAAAACATATATGAACATATAAATATCAAGGAGATGCTTGCTCTAATCAAGGCACCCAAATCTCTGAACCATCTTTGGACCCTGTGACCTCTTTAATTAGTTACAGACAATGACACACTCGTGGTACATCAACAAGCAAGGGGGAACTATGTTGTACCCCCTTTGCAGACTAATAAACGTAAAAAAGAGCAAATTGGCACCCACTAAACACCAAGAAACAAATCCAAGGTACCAAGGAGTCAAAACCAGCCAGCAGAGTCCATAAACCAATTTTAATAAAGAATAAAACAGATGAACGAAGCCACATAAAACATAGTGTTTTCATTGTAAAACTCATTTGACTCCTTGGTACCTTGGATTTGTTCTTTGCAGACTAGCTATGTTAGCATGTCACTGTACAGGCAACCTATATTCCGTCAGAGTAAAATTGTGTGGCAGACAGTCTGAGCAGGACCAGGGCAGACCCTCATGAATGAAAACTAGATCAGGGGGTCTTCCATGATTTGATCTGTCCGCAGGCAATTCCTCAAGCAGATCTATTTGCCTCTTCTCTGATCAATCAGCTGGCAAAATTCTATTCCAGGAATTCAAGCAAGAAGGCCTGGAAGATGGCCACCTGTTCTTTTATTTGGACAGGAATGTTCCTATATGGCTTTCCACCTTTTCTACTAATATCCAGGTTACATATGAAGATTCAGAAGGAATTCCCCCAAGTTCACTGTGGTGACTACTTTTTGGCTCAGGCAACCATGGTTCTTCCTTCTTTCTGAAATGGCCAGGGTCAGTAACCAAACACTTCCTCACAGACTGGCTCTGCTCTCACAAGACCCAAAGCTGTTTGTTACACCCCAACATCAGTCATCTTTAGTTGACTGCCTGGATCATAGGGCCTTAATTCCTTATAGGCACCTGTTTTCTGAGGATGTGAAGCAGGTGTAAATGGAGGCTTGAAAGCCTACTACTTCAAAATCATGTACAGTATTAGCAAATGGAAAAGTGTTTCTAGTTTGTGCCAACAATGTAACCATTAACCCATTCAGAGCTAGTTGTTCTCTGGTTTTACACTATTTGTGTGAGTTACTTATTATGGCCTTTATTATTCCTCTGTCATTTATCATTTATAGGCCTTTTCAGCATGTCTGCCCATGGATCGTCCTCTTTCAATGTAGTCTAATGTCAAAATGTTCTTGAAAGGAGTTTTACATAGGAGGCCTCCTAGAAAAACAGTGACCTCTCTTTTGGGGTCTTAATTTTGTGTTCAAGAAGGTATCACTTGCTCCATTTGCTAACTTGAGGTTCATAACATGGAAAATGGTTTTACTATTGCTTTGACCTCTGTAAAAAGGCTGTCTGGGTTGCAGAATCTTATGGTGAGTCAACCCTATCTCATTTTCCACAGGAACGGGATTTCTTTGAGAACAAATCACACGTTAATGCCTAAAGTGGTGTGCGAGTTTACTTTAAGCCAAAGTATCCACCTCCCCATTTTCTTTCCTGAATCTACAAATGAGTGAGAAAGGATACTCCATACCTTGGACATCCACAGACAACTCAGGTACTTTCTTGACAGAACTAAATCTTTCAAGTCTTTAGGTGAATTGGTCATTTTTTTTGTGAAAGAAATAAGGGACAACCTGTGTCAAAGCAGACTATTTCTAAATGGTTGTCTAAGGCTATAACCTTTTGATCCAATGTCATTTTCATTCGTTCTTCAACAAGTGGGTTCAGATCCGACCCTGCCACTTTCTTTAAATTCTAGGATCCGACTGTCAAGCTCCTGTCTTACTCATAATGCCCCTGACTACTGTAATACCCTAGATCTCATTTGCAGCTCTTCAAGATTGGTTGGGATTGTGATTTTTTGAGCTTGTAATGGGCTTAGTGAGTGAATTTAACTGTTTTTTTTCTTCTACTTAATTTTTCTTCTTCTTTGTTATAGTCAGTAATATCTCCTTTATATCTTTTATAAATTTTTCATACCATGATAGGTATGTTTCTTGGTAATCTTAGTTACCATTACTGGTAACTTCACCCTTTATTACCTCGTTCTGATGTAGCCGCTTTCTTAACATAGTTGGTATTAAAACTTTCTGCTTTCCTTCTATACCATTATAGTTGGAAAAATATGTTTCTCTTTTTCTCTGAATGCTTCCCTTTTGCTAGTTTTCATTATGGCTGATAAGCCTGCTGGGTTCAAAAAGTGCACTTCCTATGGGCATAAGATCCCCAACTCTGATGCCTACAGGGAGTGCATTTATTGTCTGGGCCCTGCACATTTGGACACCTTCTGCTTCATTTGTGAGGGTTTTAATGCCAGGGCTATTAGCAGCAAGTGAAATAAACTTATATCAAAAGGCCTCATTCTAGCTTCTGCTCCTTCTGCTGGTACTTCTTCATCGGGGACTCAAACCCCCTCTCAAAAATCTAAGGAGCCCATGGAGCACCAGAAACGCTCCCCTATGCGGTCTCCCCATTCATCACCTTTTTATGAACCTCCTAAGAAGGTCTCAAAGAGCTCATTCGGCCCTGATGTCTACTGTTGCAAAGTCTTTTAGGGTCTGTACTCCAAGGTTTTCCCTGGGGCCAATATCCCTGAGGTTAAGGTCTCCCTTTCTGCAGGAGATGCCTAAAACCAGAGCACCATCTACTTCTTACTCCGTTAAGTCCTCTTGAAGTCTTTCTGAGTTGAAGATGGATGGGGTGATGAGAAAAATTTTTGAGAACATAGATGCTGATGGGGTCTTGTCAGCCCTGTCTCCCATCTGACCCATGAGGCTTAAACCTTCCTTCCAGACTGTTGTTAGTCAGTCTTCAATCAGACCTGCCATTTCAGAGCCCACTGATCTGAAATCTGTGAGAGTCAAGCTGTCAAATCCAGAGATCCTTCTTTCTTCCACTCCAGCAGCCTCCCTAATCCAACTGGCTCCTACCTCTTTGAGCCTGGTGGTTCCCAGAGCAGAATCATCAGCATTAGATCCAAGGGGTTAACTTTGACTCTGAAGTTTTTGGAGCTGTTGCCTCCCCTTGGAACTTCAGCGTTGGACAGCTCAGCTCAAAATCCTCCCTTGGAGTGGAGGGTCAGGGACTGTCTGCGCTGAGAGTCTCTGTCCCAGTTGGATTGTCCATGAGTTGAGGTGGTGGAGAGGGTTTTTCTCTCACCCCAGAGCAGTTTTGACTCTTGCATCTTTGGATTCAATTCTTGTTCCCTCATTGGATCCTGTGTCGTCTCATCCTAAACATCAGGGACAGCCAGCCTGTATGGCGACTGTTCAAACATTTCCCACCAGGGAACTCCCTGCTTCTTTCGACACCTCTCCAGAACGCCCCACTGAAGAGGTTCTTTGGAAGAAGATGTGCAAGAGGAGGCACTTGGATTCCCCACAGGAATCCCTCGCAGAAGACATCGATTTTTATGAAGGGGAAGTGTCCCCTAGATATCCACCTGAGAATGTCTTCTTTGGAGACATCTTAGAGGTCCTTTGCCAGAAAGATGGTTGGTCTTTCCAAACCCCTTCCCAGGAGGAATCTGTGTTCTATGGAAGCCTTCTGTTCTGGACCATCTGCATCTTGGGTTACCCCACTTGCTTATCTCCCACCAGGCATGGGAGAAAAAGGAATCTGTGGAACCGATCCCCAAATGCCCAGACAAGATTTTTCCCTCCAACAGACAACAGTGGACCAAGGGAATTCCTGTAGATGCCATGGTGGTTGCAGAAGCCACTAAAAAGGATCTGGCTAATCAGAGTTCCACTGTCCATTCCTCTAATTGGGAGTCTAGGGCACTGGACAAGTTGGAAACTGAGCATATGCATCAGTGACCTTTGCCTTACAATCACTGAATTACCTGGCACGTTTCCATAAGTTACAGAGGAACTTAGATTTTATGTTGTCCATATCTCGCCTTTGTTCTTGCTGTTTGGGTTCAGAGCCGATCCTCGGCTCCAACTCAACCATATATTATAGCTCAAGAGCTTTTACTGGCTCGAAGCTAGCCCCTATCCCACCATGCCTAGCAGTAGTTACCCAGATCTTGCTTGCCGCTTACAGCGTCGCGATTGCAGATACTGGCTCAGGCTAAGTGTTTTTTCTCTTCTTATATTTTGAGCAAAAAATTTCTAGTTTAGCTTAGCTAATTTGTTAACAGTAGTTGTCCTTAGCACTTCTATATATCCCTATCCCATCTGAGTGACTTGTTTTTTGTGTACATTAATCGTTTTTTTCTCTCTGGCCTTCCCCCTCTTTCAGACCCATTTAAATTAGAGGGTTCTTCTTCCTCTTCTTACCTTTAGCTTTTAAGGAGTTGCCATTTAAGTTAGAAGCTCTCCTTAGGTGGGGAGTTAACCGTTTAAATTAGAGGCTCTCCCCCCTTTCTCTTTTTTCCCTGTCTGTTTAAAAAAAAAAAAAATATATATATATATATATATATATATATATATATATATATATATATATATATATATATATATATAGGATATTGTTTGTCTGTTATTGCTGTAGTTTTTTCTCTTTGTCTTACTATACAGAATGCTTCATAATGTTATTGCTTAGTCTTCTTACTAGCAGTCTATAGCCTTAGACATAGTGCTGTTTCCTGTTATGTCCAAGGATACTGCCAAGGGTTCGAAGCCTTCAGGCTTCAAAAAATGTGACTCGTGTTGCCAAAAGATGTCCCTTATGGATGGGCACACGAGTTGTGTATATTGTTTAGGACCTCTTCACCTGCAGGACTGGTGTTCTATCTGCCATGCCTTTAGTTCACGAGTTCTGCAGGAGAGAAGAAACAAGCTAATCTTGAAAGGTTTGCTGAAGAGCCCCTTTGATGCTGCCATGGAGGGGAGTCAGCCAGCTACAAAATCAGATAAAGTTAAGCCTTCATCATCTTCAGCTCCGAGTTAGGACCCATTTAAGGATAAGGATAAATCACAAGCTAAGTCCGACCCGACTTTCGGTTCTGACAAGACATCTTCACCTACGGCTCCATCAGTGTTTTCAGAGACAGTAAGTCCCATAAGCATTCCAGGTCATCTGCCTTGGAACCTGGTGCGGTCTGCTCCACAATCTCCATTACTACAATCTGTGGCGAGCAGTCACCAGTCTTCAACACATTCCTCTCGGTCATCCAGGAGCCTCTCGGATGACGATGATGTGGAGAGGGTGGTAAAGAGGCTTCTTAGGACACCAGCATTAGCCCAAATACTTTCGGGCCCATCCCAAAAGGAAATGGTGCTGACAGCCCAAACAACACCTGTCTCAATTCCGAGTTCGGAGCCGGAGTGTATGGAAGTCGTAGTGGTGGAACCATCGGTTCTAGTAACCTCCTCTGGTCTTTCAGTTTTGACTACTGCTCTGATTTCCTCGATACCCCCTTCTGTCGAGGGATCTGGGGGCCGATGCTCTCTCATCAGCTCTGAGTGGGGGGAGCGGCATCAGACCCTTGTCCGACTCTACTGTCCCTCTCGGAACTTCGGCACAGGTCAGATCAGCTCCTACATCGGCCTCGGAGCCATCACCCTTGGCTCAGAGGAAGTCTCCTGCTTCGTCGGAGCCGGAGATTCTTTCTGGTCGGGACCGTGACACCTTCAAGGTGATGAGTGTGCTGTCTGCTAAGACAGCTCCACCCTCGGCTCCTTTGCCATTGGTGCCGGTGTCCACCTCTGAACCTCCCCTCCACCCCAAGAGTAGGGAACCCATGCTCCAGGACGCCCCATTGGGTGATCCCACCCCATCCGAAACCTCCCCTGAGCATCCCTCTGAGGAGGTCCCTCGGAAGAGGACTTGCAAGAGGAAGCATGTGGACTACCCTGAGTCTTTGACATCAGACACAGACTTGGATGACTCAAAAGGGTCCCCATGGTCCCCCTCTAAAGATGTCTCCTTTTCAGACATCTTAGAAATCCTTAGACAGAGGGGTGACAGGAAGTCCCTTGCCCCTTCTGAAGATGAGTCGGTGTACCTGGATGCATTCGGTTCCCGACCCTTCACCTCTTGGGTATCTCCTCCTTTCGTCCCACTATTGCATGTAGTGAGTCGGAAGGCTTGGACCTCTTCAGACACGATAGAACCAGTTCTGCTGAGGCCCAATAAATTCATTACAGCCTCTGAAGACAGGCTCTTCTTATTTAAAGGTGGTCCTGTTGATGCTATGGTGGTGGCAGTAGCCACCAAGAAGGAATTAGTGGAAACTTCTTCATCTGTCTATCTGCCTAATAAAGAGTCTCGTACAATGGATAGATACAGGAAGCGTATGTTTTCATCAGTGACCTTTACACTCAGGTTGCTGAACTGTCTGTCCCACTTTACAAGGCATCAGAGGGATCTCCTCAAGGAGTTAGGAGATACCTTACAGGATCCTACAGCTGTGGGAACCTCGGACAAGGGGGAGTCTCAGCTCAGAACCTTAACTTCAGTGGTTAACTCCTCCATGCGGCGTATTTTTTATGCAGCTGATGGGACAAGCAGGGCGGCAGGCACAGGGATAGCCTTACACAGATTTTGTGGAGCCCTACAAATCTTCCTTTAGCAATGCCTCCTTTGATGGCTCATCCCTGTTTGGGCCTCAGGTAAAAGAGACTCTTACCAGGTGTGAACAGGATGGCAAAAATCTCTGCTGTGGGAGTACGTTTTTCTACTCCATCTAGGCCCTATCCTAAAGGCCAGAAGAGTGGAAAAATGCGGTTCCGGAAATCCCAGGGAGCTTCACCAGACATGTGTGGAGAATTTTCCCCCAGGGGCAGAGGGGAAATAACGGAAGGTGCCTACCTTGCAGCAGGGGGGATCCACACAACCAGGGCAACAGAGATGCCTTCTCTGGTAGGCCCTTCCAGTGCTCCCTACCCAACCGTCCGACTCCGAAGACAGTCGGGGAGATTATCCTTGTACCCAAAAGCCTGGCAGACAATCACAGAAGATACATGGATATTATCCATAATATCTGGAGGTTACAATATCCCCTTCTCTCTACTTCCCTTATCAAAAAGACAATACTCTATCCCAGATGCTCCACCCAGTCTTTGGGATCAAGCAAACCTGGAGGTTCAAAGGTTGCTAAGAAAGAGTCATCCAGGAAGTCCCCGCAGACCAAATCTATCTGGAACTTACTCAAGTTTCTTTTTAGTTCCAAAGAAAACAGGGGACTGGAGACCCATTTTGGATTTCAGCAGGCTGAACAAGTCAGTCAAGAAAACAAAGTTCCGGATGGTAACACTACAGTCCATTCTTCCCTTTCTGGGATAGGACAATTGGATGTGCTCTATCGATCTCCAGGATGCGTACTACCATATAAAAATGGACAGGTGATCAAGGAGATATCTATGCTTCCAACTGGGAGCCAGTCACTATCAGTTCAGAGCTCTGCCCTTTGGTCTCACCACAGCCACCAAGGTGTTCACCAAATGCATGGCAGTAGTTGCGGCTCGCCTGAAGCATCAAGGATTCCGGGTGTTTCCATATCTAGATGACTGGCTCCTTACTGCCACCACCGAGCATCAACTAATCAGGGCAAGGGAATACGCAGTCCGCTCTTGTTCTCAACTTGGGATCACCATAAACTACAAAAAATCTGCCTTGTTGCCTTGTCAGTATATTACTTTATAGAGGCAGATTTAGACGCAAGGGCCATGATAACAAAGCTGCCTCAAGAAAGAGTATTAACGATCCGTCGCCAAGTTATCATACTGTTCACACAAAAGAGGATTCAAGCAAGATTTGTCCTCAAGATCATGGGTTCTATGGCGGCGGCAATCACTCTGGTCCCTATCGCTCACTTTCACATGAGAATTCTACAGTGGCTTCTATTTGCACAATGGTCATTCCAGGATTTACCCATGTCACATCAGATTCTGATCACGGAATCCTGCAAAAGGCATCTGGAGTGGTGGCTTCACTCCCCTACGGTGACAATAGGCAGGCCATTTCTACCCCCCAACCTGTAGCCACAGTGACCAGGACGCTTCCCAGATAAGGTGGGAGGGGCATTATCTGGGACAGACCATTCAAGGGACTTGGCAGGAACATGAGTACCACTTGCATATCAATGCCCTGGAGATGAGAGCAGTGCTCCTGGCGTTGCAAGCACTTCAGGACTCTCTACCTATAGGGACTATAGCAATTCAAACGGACAATATGTCGGTAGTATGGTACATCAACAAACAAGGTGGAACCTGGTCTTACGCTTTGTGTTGAGAGGCTCTACGAGTTTGACAATGGGCAATGTCTTCCCAACTCTTTCTGATTGCAGTGCACATCCTGGGGAAATCCAGCGTAATAGCGGACAAGCTCAGCCCAAGAGTGGTCCCTGAAGCAGGAAGTTGCAGACTTGATTTTTCACAAATAGGGTCAGCCGTGCTGCGATCTGTTTGCCACCCCCTCAACAACAAATGCAGCAGCTACTTTGCCTTAGTCTCACCACCAGGACAGTCACCCAGGGACGCACTTGTTCACGATTGGCCTCCGGGACTGCTTTCCACCTTTTCCCCAGATCCCCAAGATTCTTCAGAAAGCACAGTCATTGGGTTGCAAGTTAATCCTCATTGCCCCTTACTGGCCCCGTCAGATATGGTTCCCATTCCTTTGGCCTTACCTGCAAAGGGAGCCTTGGATTCTGGACACAGTGCCAGATCTTTTGAGACATCAGTCAGGGGCTCTCCATCCTTCCATTTGAACTCTCAAGCTCACAGCTTGGTTTCTCCACTTCTGGTCTTAGCCAGGCTTGCTGATGTTTCCCCAGCAGTTCAGCACAATTTTGATTTCCTCCCATAAGCCCACTACTACGAGACTTTATGCTAGTAAATGGAAGAGGTTCTCTTGCTGGACAGGCAAAAATCAGGTTGATCCTTTTACTGCTCCCATTTCAAAGATTCTTGAATTTCTCACTGAAACATGTAACGAAGGAGCAGCTGCAGCTACTATCCAAGTTCAGTTAGCTGCCATTTCAAATTTCCATATGGGAGAAATGGGTTCCAATATCATGCCCAATAGGTTATGCAAGGCTTTCCTAAGAGGTTCTACCCTGTTAAGACATCCGATAAGAGAACCTCTTCCCCCCTGGAATCTAAATTTAGTTTTAGACACACTGATTCTTCCTCCCATCAAGCCATCGGCTTCTTGTCTGCTCAAATTTATGACTTGGAAGACCCTTTTCTTGGTTGCAATCACCTCAGCTAGAAGGGTCTCAGAATTACAGACCTTATCTATTCATCCCCCTTATTTGATAGTTAGATAAAAATCGGGTTTCTCTCAGAACCAACCCCTCTTTCTTACCCAAGATATGTTCTGACTACAATCTGAATCAATCCATAGAGCTTCCTGTGTTCTTCCTCAATCATGGCAACAAGGCAGAGTATAAGCTTCATCAATTGGATGTTCATAGACAGTTACATTTCTATTTACACAGGACCAAGGACTTTAGAAAATCTGATCAATTGTTCATATCCTTTACAGACAATAAAAGAGGCTGTGTAGTCTCAAAGGTGACTTTATCAAAGTGGCTTTCAGACACTATAAAACATGTCTATGAGTTGCGTAAACAGACACTTCCAGGGAAAATTAAAGGGCACTCAACAAGGACCTTGTCTACCTCTATTGCCTTTCGTGCCAGATTGCCTTTGGATTCCATCTGTGCAGCAGCTACATGGGCTAATCCTCATACCTTTGTCACTCATTACAAAGTAGATGTGGCATCCCGGGACAGGGCAGCCTTTGGTTCCACGGTCCTAAAGAGTTTTTTCCAGTGAGCCACCCAAGAATCAGGTGCTGGGGATGCTGTCCCGAATAGCAAGAACGAAGGTGAGATATGGACAACATAACATAAAAAAGTTATGTACTCACCATAACTTTCCATGTTTGTTGTCCTTGATCTTGCCTTCCTTCATGCATCCCTCCCTCCTTCCCCATTCCTGGAGGATCGAGAGGAATCTCTTGTTTTATTGGCTATACTGGCTGGGTTTCCTTTATACCATACCTTATGGTTAGTATTAGTCTACTACTATTACTATTGTGGAGTGATCACACCTTTATATGTAGGTGTCATCGGATATGTGGAGTAGAGTATATCTCTTGTCTATTTATATAGTCTAGTGTTGGGTTATCACAAACGAGATCTGGGTAACTACCGCTAGATATGCTGGATCGGGGCTAGCCTTGAGCCAGTAAAAGCTCTCGAGCTATAGTATATGGCCGAGTTGGAGCCGAGGATCAGCTCCGAACCCAAACAGCAAGAAGGAAGGTGAGATCAAGGACAACAAACATGGAGCGTTATGGTGAGTACATAACTTCTTTTTAAGGAACACTCTATACCCCTGGGTCCATATCCACAGAGGAAAAGAAGTCCTTTTTCTCATGACTGACCACCCTGCTATCCAGTACTAATATATCCATGAGGTTAATCTCACATGCAGCTGAAGGTTTCTCACAGGCAGCCAGTTCAGGGATAGCCATTAGGAGACATGCCTGGATGCGGTTGTGTGATTTTGTGGAACCCTTCAAGGCATCATTCATCAGTGCTCCTTTTTATGGATCTTCTTTGTTTGAGCCAACAGTGAAAGAGACATTCTCCTGCAGTGAGAAGGATGGAAAGACCATATATGTTGTGGGAGCTCCCTTTTCTACCCTACAGAGACCCTTTTTGAGGAACCAGAGTGGTGGTAAAAAGTTGTGGTTCTGAAAATCTCATGGACCTTTCCAAGGGTCACGCAGAAACTTTTCCACTAGAGGCAGAGGGGGGACTAAATACAAAGAAAGACACCGCCCACATGGCAGAAGGGGTCCGTAGAATCAAGGGTCTCAAGATTCATTCTCGGACAGATCCTTTCAGCACTCCTGAATGGTTGCCTGACTGTCCCTCTCCGAAGGCATTCAGAGGGTGCTTGCCCTTTCATCTAAAACCCTGGATAGCCATCACAAAAGATTAATGTGTGCAAACGATCATATCCAGAAGATATTTCATTCCCTTTTTACAAGTTCCCAAAGACAAAGGATATGTCTCACCGATAGTTCACCCAATCAGTGGGAGTTATCAGCTTTAGACATTCAAAAGCTTCTGGACAAGAGAGTCATCCAAGAGGTTCTACCAGACCAAAGAGGATCCGGAATCTATTCAAGTTTCTTTTTTTAGTGTCAAAGAAAACAGGGGACTTGAGACCTATTTTGGATCTCTTATCTGAACCAATTTGTAAAGAATTCCAAATTCCAGATGGTCACGGTTCAGTCCATTCTGTTCCTCCTGCGGAAAAACAACTGGATGTGCTCTATCAATCTTCAAGACACATATTATCATATGAAAATGAACAGGTGCTGTCAGATACCAACACTTTTGGCTGAGAGCCAGCCATCAGTTCAGAGCCCTGCCCTTCAATCTCACCACAGCCCCTGGGTGTTCACCAAATGCATGGCAGTGGTAGCAGTTCATCCAAGACTGCTCAGATTCAGATTGTTTCCTTTCTTTGATGACTGGCTCCTTATTGCACTGACCAGACATTTTCTGGAAACAGCCAGGGATTACTTATTGTGATTATCCCACTCTCTGGGAATTATGATCATTCTGTTCAAGTCACAACTTACAACCAGTTCAAGTCTTGGAGTTTATAGGGGCTTGTCTAGATACAGTCAAGTGTTGGCTCTTCTGCGTTGAAACAGAGTTCTTACTTTGAAATTGTATGTCAGACAGGTTCTTTCTCATCCATCTCTCCCAGCAAAATCTGTACCCAAAGCCCTAGGGCCAATGGCTGCTGCAGTAACCTTAATATACCCACTGCTTGCCTTCATATGAGAATTCTTCAATGGACTCAAGCAATGCAATGGTCTTTTCATCAACAACCCTTATGACTTCCAATAAAATTCTCAGGTTTGCAGGAAATCCCTACTGCGGTGGATACACTCTGAAGAGATATGTCAGAGATGTCCATTTTTTTCCTTTTTGGAATGCCACATTGACCACGAACGACTCCCAGTTAGGGCGGGAGGGTCATTACTTTGGAAGGACTGTTCAAGACATGTGGTACCCAGAAGAGAGCAATTTACATATAAAGGTCCTGAAGATGACAGCGGTGCTTCTAGTGTTGCAGGCCCTTCAGAACTGTCTTCCACTGTTCAGACGGATAGCATGTCAGTAGTCTGATACTTCAGCAAACATGGGAGGAAACTGATCCTATCCCCTGTGCTGAGAAACAGTGCAAGTTTGGCAGTGGGTGATTTCCGCCAACTGCTTTCTTGTAGTAAAGCACATACTGGGGAAATCCAACATCTTGGTGAACAAGCACAGCAGGATCATTCTGTCACCTCACGAGTGGTCTCCCAATCAATAAGTGGCAAATATGATCTTCTACAAATGGGAGAAACTTTGCTGTGATCCATTCATCTCTCCCATCAACAACAAATGCAGCAGGTTATTTGCCCTAATTCCCCCTCGGGGACATTCACTGAGAGATGCTCTAGTCTACATTTGCCCCTCTGGTCTCATTTAAGCTTAACCCTCCCCTGCCTCTCATACCCAAGTTTCTTCAGATAGCTGTCTGGTTGAGGAGCAAGGTAGTCCTCAATGCCCGCTTCTGGCCTCGGCAAGTGTGGTTTCCCTTCCTATGATCTCACGTAGTATGTCCTCCAGGGACACTGGACCCTGGATTCATCCAGACACTGCAGGGCTCAAGTTGACCGCATGGTTTCTCCAAATCCGTTGATGGCTAGACATTCCAGGCTTTCTTTTCCAGTTCAACAAATTATTTTATTGTCTCACAAACCTTCAACCAGAAAAATTTTATTAGAGTAAATGGAGGAGGTTTTCCTTGTGGGCTCAACAGAGAGAGTTGGACCTCTGAAACAAAGATCATTTTACCAGTTTTCTTTCCCAAATTTGGCAATAAGATAGGACTTTATCCTTTATCTTTCAGATGTAGATAGGCAGTTTTGCGTTTACCTTCACGGGGCTAAGGAATTTAGGAAAACTGATCAATTGTTTGTCTCCTTTTCTAATTCTAGGATGGGGAGACCAGTCTCAAAAGTTTCTGTAACCAAATGGATAATGGATTGCATTTCCTGTGCTTATTCTTTAAAAGGTTTAAACCTGCCAAGACCATCAAAAGCTCATTTAACTCGATCAATAGTTTTAAAGGATGATAGGATGTTACTAGTCTAATGGCCCTGAGGCCCTTACAAGCCTAGCTAAAAGTTTATCCCCAAAAAAGAAACCTCAGTTAGCACCTGTCACCCCTGTCATTGAGGGATACAGGTGGAACCCCGGGGACAAATTTGTGGTTTCCCTTCCACTCATCAAGGTTGTGTTTGGGGTGTTAGTGAGGTATTCTGTTTGACTTGTATGGGAAGTCTGTTCCAGAGACAGGGCATCCTCTGGGTGACAAATCTCTCTCTCCAACAGGTTTTGTTGATATCGTATACTAGATTTAGGCCTTTCAAGCGGGTAATGCGAAAGGAGTTAGACTTACAGATATGGAGCATCTCTAGCAGGGCAGGGTCCAAAACTGCATTGTAGGTGGGACACATATCACCTCTGAACAATCTGTACGATACCGAGCAGAGTAATAGTGGCTTGAGCTTGCCCACATAGGACAGGTGTTGAAGGCCATGGATTCTCTTTGTGAGTTATTTCTGTGGCTTTTCCAGTTAGTGCAGGTGTTTGGAGAGGTACATACCAAACGGGGCATTATACTCAATTATTGGCCTAATGAGGGAGGAGTATAGAGAGGTAATAACATCCTTTTTTTCTGGATGCAATCTCTTTACTTATGAGATGAACTAAGTAAAAGGCTTTTCTGACCACTGCTGCTACATGATGGTCGAATTTGAGATTGCTGTCAACCTGAGAACCCAGGTCTCTCATGTCAGGTTGTGTGCTTAGGGGGTTGCCATTGATGTTTTGGCGAATGGTATGGAAATATTTTTTTTTTGCATTTGATCTAAGGCCATGACTTTGGCACCAGTTATTTGTTGCTGTGAGACCCTCTTGCAGTGTGTTAACATCATTTGGGGAGTCAATGACAGCACCCAACTTAAAGTCGTCCTCAGACTTGGTCAGCCACAGGCCTTTTGTCTTTGCCTGGACCTCTGAGAACTAGATGCCAAATAGTAGGGGTCTTAGGATAGATCCCTGGGGAAAACCACTAGTGACAGGTCTGCTGTCGGAGGTGGGGGTGCCTATTTTGACCTTGTGGGTTCTACCAGTGAACCGGTTGGCCACTCACCTGATGAGATAGGGATTTACGCCAAGTTGTGTTAGCTTTTCGATGATGCCCGGGTGGGGGATTGTGTCAAAGGCCTTGGCCAAGTCAAGGTAAGTTGAATGTACTGACTTTGCCTCATCCAGGACCTTGGTGACATTCTCAAAGAAGTCAACCAGATTCAACAGGCAAGATCTGCCCTTGACAAATCCAAACTGCATGGGGTCAAGTGCTTAGAGATTGCCTGTGTCCTTGTTTATGAGATCCATACTAATATGCTCCATGGCTTTACAGATCAGACTTGTCAAGCTAATGGTGTGATAGTTTCCAGGGTCAGTAGTGGCACCACCTTTGTGCAAAAGGATGACAATGACATTTCTTCTCTCTGCTGGAATGAAGCCTGTACTTAGACTTTGGTTGAATAGGATGCTCAGTGGCAAAGCTAGTTCTTGCTAGAGATGTGCAGAATACAGCCTGGGATACTATCAGGTCCCATAGAAGCTGTGTTCTTTGCCTTGGATAGGGCCTTTAACACTTGATCTGTGGAGATGTGAGGTGCAGGGCAAGTATCAGAAATGTCGAATGGGCCTTTGGGGTGACGGGGGGTAAGGTTTGTGGTAAACCTATCTGCTAGCAGGTTGGCTAAGTCAACAGGATCAGTGTAAGTGATACCATTAAGTACTAATTCGGAACAAACCTGGGCTTTGCCATGGAGGTTTCTGACGTAACTGAAGAAGGCTTTGTGGTTTCCCTTTGTTTCAACGGCTAGTTTCAATTTATAATTGGCTTTGGATGTTTTCACTAGTGATCTAATTTGCTTGTTAAGACTAATGAATGAGTTTGTCCAATTTGGAATTTGTTCCTTTTTACCCTTGGACAACAGTTTTTTTCCTTTTATTGTAAAGCCTGTTGATGGCGAATGTCTACCAGACAAGTTTGTGTTTCCTTGAGGAGCAGGTGTTAGTTCTGTTGGGTATGGCTGAGTCCATCCAGTTGTACAGGTGCTTGTATACTGCATTGGCATACTGTTCAACATAGTTGTCTGCATCCTCTGAGGGGGCAGTGGTGTGAAACTACTGATACCCTCCCTTAGGAGGTTGTAGTCGCTTTTGAGAAGTTTTTTAGCCTAGTTATGGTGGGGGGGGGGGTTGTGTGGGATAGAAACTTCAAATGAGACAGACTGATGATCTGATCGCACCAGAAAAGAACATAGTATGGGAGTGGTGCAGTGGTCATCCATGTTGGAGAGAACCAAGTCCAGAGTGTTATCTCCCCTTGTTGGAGATGAGACGAGCTGGTCTTGTGTATTAGAACTGATGAAGTCAAGGAATCATTGGATGAGCACATTAGTGCAGGAATAGTTCACCCAGTCTGTGGTGGGGTAGTTGAACTTACCCAAGGATCAGGGTGTTAGGGGGTACCTTGATGGAGTCAAGTAGGTCCAGGTAGGAGGAGAGGGAGTCCTGAGTCATGGAAGGGGGGGGGTCTGTATCTGGCTATAACTTGGATGGGTATCTTACCAACTGTCGGCTGCACCCGGAGTAGTTCCAGTGTGTCATGCTGGCAAACCAGTCTGGAGGTGTGCCTGTCCTTAATGAAGATAGAAACTTCCCCCACCCTTAGTCTTCCCAACCTTGTTTTGGGGTCAGAATGTGTGGCTTGAGTTATAGCCAGGTAAGGCAGGGGTGAACAAAAGTAAAATGACAAGGACAATGCACATACTAAGAAAAACTTTAATATGAGTGCTTTCATAGAGTACAATCCCTACTTCATCAGACATCTGATGAAGTAGGGATACTATACTCTATGAAAGTGCTCATATTAAAATTTTTTCTTAGTACATGCATTGTCCTTGTCATTTTTCTTGTGTTCAGGCAGTAAGGCAGGGATGAGCTCCACAGCTCTGAACCAAGTTTCCATGACCACATAGATGTCACCATCTTCCAGTGTGAGGAGAGCCGCCAGTGAATGCAATTTTCAGGTTAAAGCTCCTAGCGTTAAGTAGTATGACCTTCAATTTGCTTTTTGACAAGTCTTTTATGTTGGAAGATTTGTCTTTGGAACATTGCCTAAAAAAGGCACAATGGGGGAGGCAAGAGCCTTGGACAGGATGTGGAATACCAGGGGTGACAGGCGGAGGCCATCTCTGACAAAGCATTGAGGCCTGTCAATCATGTCATCCCAGGCAGATATACTAGATCCCCTTGGATGAAACTAAGCCAATTGTTGAAGTCAGTTATTTTTTGTTGTACTGTGGTAACATTCTTGGTGAATGTAGGATGCTGCTTAGGGCTAGGGTCATACCTGCATGGGACACTTACTCTGACAGCTCAATCATGTCTCTCTTCATATAGTCCAGGGAGGTACATCTCAAGTCATTCATGCCAACATGGACAACGAGAGAGTCATACTTGCACCTGTTGTGGAGAGACTTAAGTGCGTGCGTGATGTGGCAGATTCTGGCACCTGACAGACAACTGACCATGACCTTCTGTTTGTCAAGCCTGGTGAAGGGGGCATTGGTGTGTCTCACAACTGAGTCACCAATGACTAGTATGTTTGGTTTGTTGCTATGCCTTATGGGCTGTGTTGGTTTATTGTTATGCCTTATGGGCTCTGTTTGTGAGACACTGGTATGTTGTCTGCTGTGGTTTGACCCATTTGGTGTTGTGTGTGGAATGTTTGTGAGTGTATTTTGGAGGTCTTTGCAGTTTAGGTAAGTTTTTATTGAAGATCTCTGCATAGGTGGGTGTGTGGTGTGCTTGGTTATGTGATGTGAGTGGTGTGGTGTCTGTGTTGGCAATCTCCTCTTTGTCAGGAGTACTGATTGGGTGCTGGAGAGCATGGATTCCAGGTTACTGATGTAGATGCATTTCTCGCAAGTAGAATAATTATGTGCTAGGAGATGAGGACTGTCAGTTAACATAAGCCAGTTGCTACATTGTCTCAGTATGCCCATGTCGACCAGGCTGGTAGGAGAAACTGATGAGAATTGTCCAGATATAGTGTTCTGAATAATTGGGCAGACTTATGGAGAGAAGGTTTTGATAAGTGTTTGTCCACAAGAGTGTAGACCACAAAAACCTTCTTAAATGTAAAGTAACTGGCCTGAAGCCCATGTGCTAAAACGAAAACTAACATGATTAGAATAACAGATACATTTAATTTAGTGCTAACAAGCAGTAATAAATACATCAGAATAGAAGCACTAGAACAAGTAAGAGCATGCAGCAAAATTCAGTGAAGCAAATAAAAAATACAGTACTGCTTTAACAAAATGCAGACAAAGACTAGCAAAATTCAATGAAGGAAATAAAAAAATGCAGTACAGTTTTAACTATCACTGAAACAGATCAAGTGCAGAAAATTATACTTATATCAGCTTGGTATTTCCAGGTGGATATAGAGTCAACCACAGTCAGCTAATCAGCTCTGCAACTGGGCACAATTTCACAGAAATGTAAATCTTTATGACACTAGTATAGAAGACAAGATAAGACACTCAGGCAATCAGATAAACAAAAAGAGGTGTTGAGCAGTAGCTTACACCTTGGGTGAGATGACTTCACAGAATATAAAGCAACCCCCACTGTGAACCAGCTGGCTTAGAGCTCAAGTGCTGAACTAACCCTAAGAACCAAAATGCAGACGGAGACCAGGAAAATTCAATGAAGCAAGTAAAAAATACTGTACGGTTTTGTTAACTATCACTGAAACAGATCAAGTGCAAAGAAAGTATAGTTGTATCAGTTTGGTATATCCAGATGGTTATAGAACCCACCTCATCTGAGCACAATTTCACGGAAGTGTAACTCTTTACAGCAGTGGTATAAAAGACAAGATAAACCCTCAGGCAATCAGATAAACAAAAAGAGGTGTTGACCAGTAGCTTGCACTTTGGATGGGCTGACTTCACAGAACATAAAGTAACCCCCTCTGTGAAACCAGCTGGCTTAGAGCTCAAGTGCTGAACTAACCCTGAGGACCAGAATGCAGAAAGAGACCAGCAAAATTCAATGAAGCAAATAAAAAAAACACAGTCCAGTCTTGTTAACTATTACTGAAACAGATCGAGTGCTAAAAAGTATACTTTTTTTTCCCAAAATCTCTTTATTTCAATTTTCTTTTTTCAAATAACAACAACAATACGGTAACTCAAAAACACAAATAAACAATGCAAATACCTATCTAAAGAAAACAGACAATAATTATAAATATATATGTGTGTATATATATATATATATATATATATATATATATATATATATATATATATATATATATATATACACACACACAATATATACACAAGAAGTCACTACATCGTCAAGTAAAGTATGAGAATTCTTATGTTAATTTCGTCTCATAAGGGATATTTTCCCTAAACATACAAATAAATGGTTAAATTTCTATTTTTACTTTATATATAGGGTAAAAAGTATACTTCTATCAGCTTGATATATCTTGATGGTTATAGAATCAACCTCTGCAACTGAGCATCAGCTGCTTTTTGGTCTAGAGCTTCCATTGATGACATTTGTGCAGCTGCCACATGGTCTAATGCTCACACTTTCATTTTTCATTACAAATTGCACATCATTTCCAGAAACAGAGCAGCATTCGGTTATGTGGTTCTCTGGAACATCCTTCCATGATGGCCACCAAAGGTCTGCATAGCTGGAGACTCTATCCCATTCGTTAAGGAACGAATGAAAATGACAACTTCAGATTTAAGTTATGTACTCACTATAACTATGCATCTGTGTTGATTTTCATTCTTCCTCAACCTTCGCCCTAGTCATGTGTTTGAGAGAGACTGAATGCAATGGTTATTAGGAACCATAGTTCCTGTTTGAGCTCCTGATCTTTCAGCTACCACTTTTCTGTCATAGCTCTGTTGAGATACCTTGTTGTGGTATTGTATAATAGCAGCAAACTCGATCTGAGGGCAATACAGTAGTCAGGGGTGTGATGCCCGTGCACTGGCCCAGCAGTCAAGGAGCCTCAATCCTCACAACTATCACCAGTGAGGGACATCCATATAGGGAAAAGATAGTAAAGTAGTAGTAAAGTAGTTTCCCTTAAGAGCACACAGAGATCACATTCAGTCTGGGGCTGGTTTCTCCCTTTCTCTCCAGGTCCCCAATAAGACTCCCCACTGGCACAGCTATAGGGTCCAGATTTCAGCCTAGTGTGCAAGCTAAAAACTCCAGCATCCTCTCTGTCCAACCAGTGCTTCGTGTCCCTGCCCAAGTAGCTGATACACACACTCTTTGAGATAAGGGTTTATACAACCACACAGACACTCCTGGGGAAGGCTGGCACAGGTTCTCCAGCTGTAATCCTTTTACCCAGACTATACAGTAGAAATCATTTCCACCACCCAGCTAATATTTATCAGCTACTCAAAGGCCCTTATGAAAGACTGTCCAATTATACTGTGCAATATTATTATCTAAATGGTAAGTGCAACTGAACAGTCAAGGCTTATTTGGAGTGACTTGGTACAGTATCACTATATACATGCAATGTATGCTTAGAGCTTAAATTATCGCTACACAAAACAGCCACAGTTGAAAGGTTTAAAAATATTTAATAATAAATAATAAAACCACAAGACGATACTTCTTACTACGCAGTGCTAGTCAAGAGTTCAGAGATCACAGAGAAATACTTAAAATAATACAGTAGAAAATTTCTGACATAACAGAAAAACAAACTAGTCTAATCTTTCTATTTCCTAGCTATATCTAAGAGAAAACACAGTTTTAAAATCCTACTTACATATAGACACAGGCAGAGTGGTGAGTTGTATGTTCTCAAGAGAAATGCTCTAATGATCTCATTCTTTCTGCTCTTAACACAGTACCACTGATTCATTTCAGATTACACCATTTCTTTCTGGTTCCCAGACTAACAGACTCTCCGAGGGTAATAGCCCTTTTGATCTTGCAGCTGGTCAGGAACCAGAGCATTAAAAGAAATTATGCATGCAAATTCTAGCTATTAACTCTGGCCTCAAAACAATAGGCAGAATGCCTTTATCTACACATCTTGGCTCCGAGTTTTGACATCAAAGAATTGACTTATCAGCTTTGTTACAGCAGAGTGCACTGTTGTTACATTTTTGCAGTTCCACATTTAACACCATTTTTTCCCTTTTAAGAGAACAAGCCTGTGGCATATATTAATATTTACAAATGACAGAATTATCTACAAAGTTCTGTCTGGCTAGGCTGGCAGACTTCACCTGTCTTCACAAGGGGCATTATGGGTAAGGGAAGAGCTCGAGAGTTTCATCCTAGTATCTAAAGAATGTGGCCAAGTTGGATCCAAGGGTCGGATCCAAACCCATTTGTTGAGGGGAAAATGAAAATGGACAGCACAGATGCATAGTTATGGTGAGCACGTAACTTTTATTTATGCTCTGAATAACAGATCTATTTCAGACAGGGTCTAGCACACTGTACTAGGGTCTTGGCTTCATCTTTGTCTTTTGAAAGTGATGGACTTCTAGACGTAGTCTAGAAACTGCTGCTTGGTCCTCTGTGCATAGTTTTACAAAGCACTGTAAGCTTGATTCCTTCTATCTGTGTAGATCAAGCTTTACTAGGACCATTCTCCAGGGCCTCCTGGAGTCTTAGTTTATTGGCCTTCTCCCTTTTTTCTTTTTCTTCCATAGGCTGTGGTCATCTGCAACAGTGACCTTTGTTTGAACATAGTACAGATGTATAAGTAAAACTTACCATAACACTAGATGTTCTAACAGATCACTGTTGCAGTAGCCTCCCCTCCTTCCGTCTCCCATTTTTTATTGGTCATTTTTTGATGTTGCTAAGGTGAGGATTTCTCCACCCTTTTTTGTGTATGATTACTGTTTGGCTCATTTCTTAGTATTGGCTTTAGTACTCTTACCTCCTTCGTCGTCTAAAATGCTTTTTGCTCTTGAAGTGTACATGTCCTTACATTCATTGCTGCAGTATTCCTTTCATAATGGTTTTCCCTGCCATGAAAGCTTGACGTCAGCCAGTATACCAAAGCCTACTAAAGTTTTATGGGACGCCGGACATCAGATGTAGGGTACCCATGTTGCGTGGGCCATAAAAGTGATGTCTGGGTGGGCATTCCTCAACTTCTTTGCTGCCAATCCAAACTCATCTCCAGATCATCTCCCTGAATGCCTGTGTTATTTTCCACCAGTTTTAAGGCATTGTTTGTTCTTTGCTTTCGTCTACAGCCTCCTGCTGGTACCAAGCCAATTCAGATAAATACCCCATAGGGGTTTTGTCTCTGTGTTTTTTTTTTTGTTTGTTTTTTTACTCTGGGGGAATTAATGACATCCAGAAAGGGTAAATGTCAGTGTGGGAGACATAATCCTTCTAAGGACCGCCACAATAAGTGTCTTTTTTGTTTAGGAGCCTTTCACAACCTAAGTCCTCTCCAGTTTATCAGGCTTTTGTTCCTAAAACCCTCCACAGTAGGCTGTCTTCCCTGTCTTTGTACCTTGAGAACCAGGACCTTAAGCTTCTCACAAGAGAAACAATGGAAGAAACTTCCCGCCCTGAGGGTCAGCTGTTCCTGAAGAAAAAAGGTGAAAAAGTTAAAACCGAAATCTTCTGTTGTCCAGCCTCTGTCTGCCATTCCTCCCAAGGTCGTTGAGAACCCAGAGGCCCACCTGGCCTTGTCGTCGGATCCTTCTGTCATGACTGGTGTATAGGCTGGAGAGGAACCAACTGCCAGCAAGCCCACTGAGGCTATGCAGACGTCCATTTCATATGTTGAGGGAGAACTACGGCTGATTATTCCCAAGAAGCCTAAGGGAGTTTGTCAAATTTTAACCAGGGAAGAAGTGCCTACTACAGTCATTGAATGCTGGCCAGCGTTGGGGCCTTCACAATTCTGTAGGACTGATGTACCTTTGAAAAAGAAACAAAAGACTAAACATATTTCCCCTTGTTCCTAGAGATCAGCAGTCTGAGTGCAGGCGTTTACTCAAGGTATATTTAATGCTTTGATGGCCTTATAAACCTCCTTCAGCAATTTCTATTCCTTCTGTTGCTGGCTCATCCTCTCCACAGAAAAGGCCCAGGGAACAAGATTCCTGTAAAGAAGATTCAGACTCTGAGGAGGAATCCCTTGCTTATTCTTCCCAAACACATTTTCCTTTGGACTATGGGTCAGAGGAAGAGGAATCTAATAGTCCTGATACTCCCTTTGAAGAAATTTCTTTTGGGGACACCATCACTAGAATGAAGGAAATTTTAAAATGGAATTTTGCTCAAGTTTCTGATATTCACAAAAGGTACTAGGAGTTGTTACAAATGGAAACTTCTAAGCCTTCTGCTATTTCTCCCATTTTTTCTACCTTGCTGGATGTTTTCTCTAATGCATATTAATTTCATGACTCTCTTTCTCTTGCCTCAAGAAACCAGACAGATTTTATAGGATGCCTGAGGACTGCAACTTTTTGTATATATGTCCTGCTGACCCCTCAGTGGTGTCTGGAGCTTCTGGGAAATCTTCACAGTTGTCTCCTACTCCTAAGCTGCTGCCTTCCAACAAGGATAGTAGAACCATGGAAAGGATAGGCAAGAAGGTATACACCTATGCCACCTTAGCTTTTAGGGCTATTAATTATCAGACTTATTTGCCCATGTATGTCCTGGCCCTCCTTTCTCAGGCTTTTCAACTTATCTCAGATCTTCCAGACTCAGAGAGTAAAACTTCTGCTCTGTCCTTGGTAGGGACTTCCTCACAAGTGATCTGGCATTCCAGCAAGTGCAGCTGTGCTACTACAGATGCTTCTTCTAGGGCTGCTGCTTTTGGTCCTGTGATGAGAAGGCACTCTTGGCTTAGGATTCAACCTTTACCCGATGATATGAAGGTAAAATTGATGGATGCCCCTGTTGACAATAAGCTTTTGTTTGGTGAAACTGCTGCTGGCTTATTTAAGTCTCTTCAAGTTAAAGGCAAGGCCTTGCAGGAACTCAAACATGTCTTTGTCTCTCCTGTGCCTAAATTCCAAAGAAACCATCCTAACAAACCTGCTTTTGTTCGCAGGCAAACTTGGCCTTCTTCTAAGAGCAAAAAGAGTGGTAAGAGGCCTCCTCCTGCTAAGGCTACTCAGACCTTAAGGATTCAGAAGCCTTCCTTTCCTGATAAACCAGAGGCTGTGTGACTATCCATCTCTTCCCAAATTCCTCTTTCTCTACACCTTTCTCTTTCCCTTCCTATCTGGCTTCAGGTTTACTCAGGATTCTTGGGTTCTTTCCATCATTTGCCAAGGTTATTTCATGGTATGGAAATCCCTTCCACCTTTTATGGGCATTCTTCAATCACCTCAGGAACAACTCCCCTTTTTCCCAGAGGTGCTTTAAGAACTTCTGACTCAAGGTACTATGTCCCAAAGGGGGGAGGGGATTTTACTCCAGTTTCTAGTGCCCAGGAAAGAGGGTAGTTAGAAACCTAGTCTAGAGCTATCCCATATAAACAACTTTCTGAAGGTACCCACCTTTAGAATGTCTCTTCAAACTCTTTCCTCTCCTTTTCCTCAGGCTTATATTGTATCGCTGGATCACAAGGATGCGTATCTTCATATTCCCATTCATCCTGTTTTCAGGAAGTTTTTACATTTCTCTGTTGCTTCCTGACATATTCAATTCCCTGCTTTGCCCCTTGGTCTTTCCACTGCTCCAAGGGTATTCACAAAATGCCTGGCTCCTGTGTTAGCCTTTTGCAGGCTTCTGGGATCCAGGTTTTTTTCTTAGTTAGACAATCTTCTAATTTAGGCCTCCTTTCCAGAAATTCTGTTGCTGAATCTTCAGATGTGAGGTTGTCCTATCTCACCTTCATTCTTCACTGGCTGGTTCCGGAACCGCACCTCTGTTCCGACTCGGCCTTATACAAAAGTTTGAGGTCTTCCATTAGCTCATGGCTGTAGCCCTATCCCATCATGCCCTAAGAAAGCTCCGCAGATCTTGTTTGCTGCTAAACAAGATTGAATGCTTCCATATTGGCTATGGCTAAGTGGGAAATTTCTTTTACTTATTATAGAAATAATTTATTTTTTGCCTTTTCAATATTTAGCTACTAGAGTTTTATTAGATATTCAGTTAGAGTGTTCGCTGTTGTGCTTTTTTTGCTTCTGGCCGTAGTTTCTCTGGTATGCCTTTGTTTCCTCCCCTATGCTGGCTTTAATTTACTGTTTTAAGCCCATTTTAGTTAGAGGGCTTCCTTTGGTATAATTTAAATATAATACAAGCTTGTTTAAGTTAGAGAGTCTTGTTAATTGAATTATTTACTCATGTTTTCCTGTTTAACTTAAAGTGTCAGCTCGTTTGAGTTGGAGCTACCTTTGTTTCTCCTTCCACCACCCCCTTATAACTTAGGCAGCTTCATTTAAGTTAGAGAACTGCCTCCCCCTTTTCTGCTGTAATTTTTAAGTTGTTCATTGGTGTTCTTCCTGTTGTTTTAAAAAAATGTATATATAATATTATGGTGCTATTATTTTTTTTTTTTGTTATAGTGTTAAGCTGTTATTGTTATCATTATTGTTGTTATTGGATGTTGTATAAAAGAATGTCTAAGGAACATAAGGAAACTAGACCCTCTGGGTTCAAAAGGTGTAGCCAGAAAATGTCTATTACAGATAGTCACACTTTTAAGATACAACCAAACACCCTAATACTGGGTGATTTCAACTACCCTGCCACTGGGAAAACTACTCCTGTACCAACACCTTTGCCCAACGGTTCTTGGAATTCATAAATTCCAACGCCCTGGATCAACTAATCCATAGTCCCACCAGGGGCTCCAATATCCTAGACCTGGTCATTACCAAAATGGGAAATCAATGCTCCACACCTATGGTCACCCCCTCGTTGGTCAGGTCTTGACCATAAGCTAATCACCCTTAACATCCATATCCCACCCCCACCCCCCAGTAAGGAAACCTCCATAAAAAACTTTTCCAAAGCCAACTTCATGCTGCTCAAGTCAGAAGTGACAAACTTCATGACACCCATGCAGACGGGAACTGAAAGTTCAACTGCTGAATCCTACACTAAGGCGACTGTATGAGCACATCCACTCATGCATGAATCGTGCCATCCCAAATAGAACCAAGATGCTGTCCTCCAAAAAAAGGAAGCCAATCTGGTGGTCCCCTGCCATAAACAAACTTTACAACAAAAGAAAGAAACTATTGCAGAAAAGAGGAAAATCCCAGGATGCGAAAAACTCCATTACCAGCCTTAGTAAGAAGCTGAGATCCCTCATAAAATCCTCCAAAGCTAGTTACGAAAATAAAATTGCCAAAGATTCCAAAGACAACTACAAGGCATTCTATAACTATGTTAAGAATCTAAATGGCAATGCTCAGATCTGCTCTGAGCTGCAACAGAATGGCATTAAATATACTGATCCCAAGGATATTGCCAATATCCTGGCAGATCAATTCAGTGCCAACTTCACCCCCTAAACTGCCCATCTCAATACTGGAAGATTGCCAAATTCCAGTAATAATGGCCACACAGGTAAACAATGCACTGTCCAAAGCTGAGTACAGCATCCATGGGACCAGATGACATCAAGGGCTGTGTATTACATGAACAACAAAATGAACTGGCACCTCACCTAAGTGTCATGTTTAATCAGAGCCTCACCTCAGGCTTTGTGCCCACTGAGTGGCGCGCATCTACAGTTATCCCACTCCACAAGGGGGGATCCACCTTGGATCCCGGGAACTACCGCCCCATCAGTCTAACGAGCCTGATCTGCAAGGCCATGGAACGTATTATCATGGAACTTATAAACAAAGACATTGTCAACCTTCAAACACTGGACCCCCACCCAGTTTGGGTTCGTGAAGGGCCGATCTCATCTCCTGAACCTGATTGACTTCTTCATATCAGTCTCCAGAGCCATGGACGAAGGTAAGGTGGTCCACACAGGCTATCTGTACCTCACCAAGGCCTTTGACACCATCCTCCACTCTGGAATCATAGATAAACTTACTAAGCTGGACATTAATCCCTACATCACTCGATGGGTTGCCACCTGGCTTACTGACAGAACCCACACTGTAAAAGTAGCCGACTCCAAATCCAGCTCCAGACAAGTGACAAATGGAGTACCTCAGGGTTCAGTCCTGGGACTGCTCTTGTTTGGCATCTACTTCCCTGATGTACAGGCCAACACTAAGGGGCTCTGGCTAACAAAGTTTGCAGATGACTGCAAACTGGGAGCCATTATTGAATCCCCAAATGATGTGGATACTCTGCAAAAGGGCCTTACAGAAACAGATGCTTGGTGCCAGAGCCATGGGCTCAAGCTCAATGCTAAGAAATTTATAGTTATCCCCTTTGGAAAGACATGTACCTGTGAATTACCACATAGGTGGCAGTACACTAAACACCGAAAGTGTGATAAGAGACTTAGGGACACAGGTTGACAGTGGTCTCACCTTCGATAATCACATCACCACAACAGTCAGGAAATTCTTCTATGTGGCACACTTCATCACTAAGGGCTTTTCATCCAGAAAAAAGGAGGTCATTGTCCCACTGTACTCATCCCTCATTAGACCCATTATTGAATACAATGCCCTGTTTGGTATGTACCTCTCAGGACATCTGCAACAACTGGAAAGGCTGCAGAAATACCTCACTAAAAGAATCACAGGCCTAAAGCAGATGCCCTACGCTGACCGCCTTAAAAAACTCCAGCTATACTCTGTTGCATATCGTCTACTCAGAGGCAATCTCTGCTTAGCATACAAGGCCATGACAAACCCAGAACTGTTGGACATGCTACACTTAAAGAAATCCCAATCTCTCAGAGCCACATGCTCCAGGGATCTAAAACTTGTCATCACAATAAACAAAACATGCTGGAGGGATAGGTTCCTGACCCAGGGACTCCCCAGACTCTGAAATAGACTGCCCAAACATGTCAAGCAGAGCACCTCTTTGGCTCTCTTCAAATGGATCCTTGACGATTGGATGGGAGAAAGGAAATTCACCCTGGGGATCATGTCAGTCACCCTGCTAGACAGGGGTCCAGGGAAGTAAATAGTGTGGGAAGAAATAGCCAGGGAATTGTTATGGCTAGGCTTGTATAGGCCCTATGGCTGATAGCCTAGTACCAACCTATGAACCTACTGCCTTGGGCAGTTCATTTACAAAAATCCTGCGCCATTTGTCACTCATTCAGCCATAGAGTGCTGCTTGAGAAGAAAAATAAACTTATTGTGAGACATTTACTGAAGACCCCCTTCTCTGAAGCGCTTGAAGAAGGTCAGGGCACTCCAGAATCAGCCAAGTCTCCTTCCTCAAAGTCCAACAAGTCGGGAAAGAGGTCATCTCCTTCTTCTGGTCAATCAGAGCCAGCTAAGAAATTCTCAAAAGTGGCATCTCCGGAACCGAAGACTGCTGGGCCTGAACAATCATCCTTCATCGGCTCCTTCTGTGTTGGTGCCGATGGAGTTTCACTTACAGAGCCGATCCCTGGGATTGGAGCCAGTTTTTCAGACCTTGAGATCTCCTCTGCTGCAATCAGGCAGATCTCCTGCTCCCTCCTCTCGCTCCTCCAGGAGCCTTTCTGATGATAATGTGGATTGTGTGGTGCAGAGGCATTTAAGGACACTGGCGCTTGCCAAACTGCTGTCGGCTCCAACCCAGAGGGATTCGGAACCGACCAAGACTTACCCCTTCAGTATCGATTCGTCCTCTGAGCTGACCTGGGACCTCGGAGCCGGAATGTCTGGAATAGATTGTAGTGGAACTGCCGGTGCCAAGACCAATCCCATAATCTTCGGGCCCGACTTCTGCTCTAACATCCTCGGTTCTGTCTGAACTCTGGGAGTCTAAGAGCCGACGCTCTCCAGTCGTGTCCGGGAGGGGGGGGTTCAGATCGGACACTTGTCATATCCAAACTTGCATGGTTGAGCTCAGCTCCTGTATCGGCCTCGGAGCCAACCCTCTTGGTTCCAGGGATGCCTTCTGGCTCTTCAGAGCCGGAGGTTTCCTTTGACCAGGGGTGGGGGGGCTTTCGAGGTGATGAGGAGAGTGTTGTCTTCACAGGCAGCTCCACTCTCGGGTCCTAACATTCTTCTCCCGAAGACGTTTGTCTCAGCACCACACCATCCACAGACACGTGGAGACCCTAGGCCTCAGGATACCCCATTGGGTGATTCCCCTCTCTTCCAAAACCTCCCCAGAATACCCTTCTGAAGAGGTTCTCTTGTAAGAGTCTTTGCTAGTGGAAGCATTTAGACTCCCCAGAGGAGTCAGTCACTTCTGAAACAGATCTTGATGAGTCAGAAGGGTCCCCATATTTGCCCTCTGAGGATGTCTCCTTTGCTGACATCCTGGAAATTCTTAAACAGAGAGACGGCTGGAAGTCCATCAACCCTTCTGAGGAGGAGTCTGTGTACCTGAAGGCTTTTGGGTCTCACCCTACCACCACTTGGGTGTCCCTGCCCTTCGAAAAGCTCATGTAATTAGTTAGTTGACAGGCGTGAAGTCTCCAGACCCAGTGGAACCTGTTCCTCGGAGACTAAAGTTTATTACTGCACCATCAGACAAAGATTTTCTTACCAAGGGTGTTCCAGTAGATGCTATGGTGGTGGCGGCGGCAGTCACCAAAAAGGAACTTTCAGAGACATCCTCGTCTGTCCATCTGCCGAACAAGGAGTCTTGTACGATGGACAGATATGGAAAGCGCACATTCTCTTCAGTGACATTTGCACTCAGATCACTGAATTATCTGATTTACTTTACTAGGCTACAAAGAGCTCTCCTAATGGAGCTAGGAGATGCTCTCCAAGGTTCAGTAGCTGCAGGGGTATCAGACAAGGTTTCTTCTCAGCTCTCCAGCTTAAACTCCATGGTTAACTCCATCATGAGACTCATTTTTTATACACCAGATGGAGCGAGTAGAGCAGCGGGTTTAGGAATTTCCCTAAGGAGACATTCCTGGATGCACTTGTGTGACTTTGCGGAACCCTTTAAATCTTCCTTTGTGAATGTCCCTTTTGATGGCTCGCCCTTGTTTGGGCCAAAAGTCAAGGACACATAAACAGGTGTGAGCAAGAAGGAAAAACTCTCTCTGCCGTAGGAGTCCATTTTTCCCTGCCTTCTAGACCTTACCCAAAAGGTCAAAAGGGAGGAAAAATGTGGTTCAGAAAATCCCAGAGAGTTTTTCAGGACACGTGGCGATTCTTCCCTCATGGGCAGAGGAGGAAGCAGTAATGGAAGATGCTGTCCATGTGGTGGAGAAGGGGTCCGCAAAACAAGGCCGACAGGGAGTCATTCCATGGTAAGTCTGTTTAGCGCTCCAGAAAGCAGGCCCATCTGTCCCTCTCTGGAGGTAGTCGGGAGTCGCTTCTCTTTGTGCCCAGAAGCCTGGCTAGAAGTAACAAAAGACAAGTGGGTACAAAGTATTATATCAAGAGGCTACTCTGTGCCTTTTTCCTTCCCTGTCCCAAATGGTACATCCCAGATGTTCCAACCAGTTAGAGGGAACAGGCAACTCTAGAAATTCAAAAGTTGCTAGACAAAAGAGTCATCCAAACAGTCCCTGCAGACCAAATAGGATCCGGATCTTACTCAAGGCTTTTTTTAGTGCCAAAGAGAACAGGAGACTGGAGACCCATACTGGATCTCAGCAGATTAAACAAATCAGTAAGAAAAACAAAGTTCCGGATGGTAACACTGCAGTCAGTATTCCCCTTTCTGGGAAAAGATGATTGGATGTGCTCTGTAGACCTCCAGGATGCGTACTACCACATAAAAATGGACAGGCCATCCAGGAGACATCTGCGCTTTCGGCTGGGAGCCATTCACTACCAGTTTTGGGCTTTGCCCTATGATCTCACTACAGCCCCCAGAGTGTTCACCAAGTGTGTGGCAGTGGTCACAGCTCACTTGAGATGTCTAGGATTCTGAGTGTTTCTATATCTAGATGACTGGCTCCTAACCTCCACCACCAAGCATCTACTAGTAAAAGTAGAGACACCACATTGCATCTCTGCTCTTATCTAGGAATTACGTTAAATTATGAAAAACCTGCCTTGTTGCCATCTCAGAATATCATTTTAATAGGAGCAGATGTAGATATGACAAAAATGATGGCAAAACTTCCCCCAGAAAGAGTTCAAGTACTGCAACATCAGGTCTTAAACCTTCTTTCCAGAAAATAAGTACAGGCAAAAACAGCCCTGAAAGTCTTGGGAACCATGACAGCAGCAATAAAGTTAGTTCCATTAGCATGCCTGCACATGAGGATTCTGCAGTGGCTACTGTTTACTCAGTGGTCCTTGTAAGAACTTCCCATGTCCCACCAAACTTCAATAATGGAATCTTGCAGGAAAGACCTTCACTGGTGGCTTCGCTCCACTCATGTGACATCAGGTCGACCCTTTGTTCTTCCACAGCCATTAGCCACAATAATGTCGGATGCTTCCCTGATGGGGTGGGGGCATTATCTGGGAAGAACAGTCCAGGGCACTTGGCAGGATCACGAGGGCCCATTTCCACATCAGTGTCCTAGAGAAGAGAGCGGTGCTTTTAGTGTTGCAAGCATTTCAGGACTCTCTTCCACTGGGAACTATTGCAGTACAAAGGGACAGCATGTCAGTTGTTTGGTACATAGACAAGGAGGAACCAGGTCCCTACCCCCTTTGTCGAGAGGCCCTGAGAGTATGGCAGTGGGCAACCTCCTCCCAACACTTCCTGATAACAGCATACATCCTGGAGAAATCCAATGTGATAGCAGATAAACTCAGCGGAGATGATTTTCCACAAATGTGGCCAGCCTTGCTGCGACCTTTTTGCCAGATCCATAAATGCCAAATGCAGTAGCTTTTTTGCCCTAATCCCCCCCTCCAGGGGAGTCACCAAGGGATGCACTTGTACACGATTGGCCCTCGGGTGTCCTGTACGCCTTTCCTCCCTTTCTGTTGATACCCAGAGTTCTTCAGAAAGCCAGCTCATTGGGAAGGAACTTAATACTTGTTGCTCCATACTGGCCTCATCAAATCTGGTTCCCCTTCCTTTAGCCTCATCTTCAGGAGGAGCGGTGGGTTCTGGAGCCGGTTCTGGACCTTCTGACATGTGTCAGGTGTGCTCCATCCCTCTCTTCAAACACTCAAATTGACAGCTTGGCTGCTCCGATTCCAAATAGCCAGGCTCCCTAACCTTTCTTCATCTCTTGATGTCATCCCATAAGGCTTCAATGAGGAAATTATACATGAGCAAATGGAAAAGATTTTCTTCCTGGGTATTAAATAACCACATTGATCCGTTTTCTGCACCTATAGTTTCCATTCTTGATTTTTTGACAAAACTATTCAATGAAGGAGCAGCTGCAGCTGCTATTCGAGTTCAGTTAGCAGTGACATCTAATTTTCATACAAGTGAAACAGGCCCAAATCTGATGTCTCGCAGACTATGCAAAGCTTTTCTGAAGGGTACTATTTTATTAAAGCCACTCATTAAGACCCCTCCAGCACCATGGGACCTAAACCTTTGTTTTATCTTGTTTGATTCTCCCCCTCTTTGAACCTGCATCATGTTGTGATCTGAAGTTTTTAACATGGAAAACAATTCTCTTGATTGCCATCACTTCTGCTAGAAGAGTTTCAGAGCTGCAATGATTATCTATAAAGCCCCCTACATGCTTTTCCACAAAGACAGAGTATCCCTTTGACCAAACCCAACTTTCCTACCAAAGGTATGCTCAGAGTCTAATTTGAATCAATCCATAGAACTACCAGTCTTTTCCCCCAACTATGGCAACAAAGCAGAATATATGCTACACCAGCTGGATGTACATAGACAGTTATGTTTGTACTTACATAGGACAAAGGACTTCAGAAAATCTGACCAATTATTTTTTTCATTTTCAGACTCTAAGAAAGGTGCTCTTGTATCTGAAGTCACACTTTCAAAATGACTATCAAATTGTATTACTCTTACCTACAAATCTCACAACAAAGATCTCGCCTTTAAAGTCAAAGGTCATTCTACAAGAGCCATAGCAACCTCTTTGGCCTTTCGGGCTAGACTACCAATTAACACTATTTGTGCTGCAGCAACATGGGCAATGCCTCATACCTTTATCACTCATTACAAAGTGGATTTGGCCTTCAGGAACAGAGCCTCCTTTGGGTCCAGAGTTCTGAAGAATATTCTCTCGTGAGCCACCCAAGAAATATGGTGCTAGGGACGCTGTCCCAACCAGTGAAAAATGAAGGTGAGATAGGACAACATCACATAAAGAAGACAAGTGCTCACCATAACATTCCATGAGTGTTGTCCATCTCGCCTTCATTCTTAGATCCCACCCTCCTTCTCCAAGCCTTTGGCTCCTAGAGGACAGAGCGGTCATAATTGGAAACAAATATTCTCCGACCTTCTTCATTGATGTCCTTCAAGGATGCATCTGCAGTCATAACATATGGGTTGTCCTGCCTCAGGCAGCCCTTGATCGCCCGGTTCCAAGTCTGGGGTCTGGCCTCGGCTGATGTCGCCTTTCCCCCCGCCGCCTGGGGTATGGGTATAGCAAAAGCATCAGCCCATTTTTCCTCCAGTCTCTTGCCGCGCCGGTGCCCAAAGCAGAAGCTGTTCCGCAGTGCCGGTCGGTCAGATCCAGTGATTTCAGCTACACTCTTTCTACCCTAAGCCGATGTCAGATAAAGTAAATAATTGTTTAACTAAACAAATACCTCATAAGGATTTCCATTCCTACTGCCTTCCTTGCTTAGGCCCAGACCACGATGTATCGTCCTGTTCAGCCTGTGCTTCCTTCAACGGCGAACTCTTGGCTGAGCTCTAGTAGAGGAATTTTTGGGGCTAGGGTCGGGTTCTGAAGGAATTTTTTCGGGCTAGTTTTGCATATAAAATGCCGGAGACTCCGACATCACATTTGGTGAAAACGGAAGGACAAGCACCGACATCACTGCGGTTTTGGCGTTTCTGAAAAAACGGTAAGGGCTTCATCATGTCTCGGTCGGTCGCTGAAACCGAGTCCTCAGAGATTCCTTCATCTGAAATCTCAACCTCAACACCCGTGGACCACGTCCCCGAGGAGGTCGACTACCGGACTACCACCGAACGAGCCAGCAGGAGGGATGTCCGGCCACCATACTTTAGACATATATACCTCCGCACGTGGGCAGCTAGCCCCCTGCTTCCATGTCCATTAAGGCCTTTTCTAGGGCTAAAGCTGCTAAACATTCTAAAGCTTTGCCTCCCAAGACTACCTCCGTTCTCAGATCCTCAGCCTTGCAGAGGATCTTATTTCTAACCTCACCCGGACAGGGCCTCTCACCTCCACCAGACAAAAGGCCCAGGACTGAGCCTTCTGACCCACACTCTTCAGATGAGTCCACGGATGGTTCTGAGTTGTCAGACCACCAGGAGGAGGCTTATTCGCCCTATGAGGATTCTGAGGCTGAAGAATCTATCCTTGGCTTCGGCCTCCCTCCTGAAGAGTTTTCCTTTGGTGAGACTCTACACTCCATGAGAGAGCATTTTCAATGGCAAATTCTCTGATTCTAGAAAAGATTAAGGACCTTTTACATTTTGCCTCAGCATAGGCCCTTAGCTATACCTCCTGTTTTGAATGTAATTGATGATGTGTACAATGATGTCAGTACAGCCCCTACTCTCCCCCGCCCCTGCCAAACCTGATAGATACATTTCCATCTGTATAAAGCCCATTCTGCAGACCCAGAAACTACTCTGGGCCCTAAAGGGTTTGACTGCCACTGCCAAAATCCTCTACCTTCTGAAAGAGAGTCTAGAGCTTTAGAGAGATGAGGAAAGAAGGTATATACTTCTGCAACTCTTCCCGTCAGGGCACTAAATTGTCAATTTCATATGATACAGTACCAAGAGTATTTGTTAGATGAACTAAACAAGAAGCTCTCTTCTCCTGAGCCCCTTGACCGTAAATCCCTTCAGGATTTGGTACACAACTCACAGCAGGTTAGTAATCATTTCTTAAAGTGTGGTTATGATGCATTGGAGGCTTCATTTAGGTCAGCTATGACTGGGGCAGTTATTCGTAGGCATGTCTGGCTGAAGGAACAATCTTTGCCAGACCATGTTAAAGCTAAACTCCTGGATGCTCCCATGGAGAAGCAAAATTTATTTGGCTCCTCTGCTCAGGAGGTCTTAAAAAAGTATGAAGAAAAGGCAAAATCTGTGCAAACAGTTAAGGATTTCCTACAAGTCCAACCACCGAGATTCAGCAGAAACTGGCCTACTAAGAAGTGGTCCTTTCCAGACTCGGATAGAGCCCAGAGAGGCAGGAACAGACGCCCCAGAGGCAGAGGCCAATCTAGGGGCTCTTACAGAGGCCGTTAGTGGCAGCCTGCCAACCAGAGAGGTAGTGCAACAGCAGCAACAACAACTATTACACCAGGACAGGCTCAATGACGCACCCTTGGGCAGAAAGCTTGCTTTATTCTCAAAAATTGGCATTATATTACAAGGACACATGGACACTGCAAATAATAGACAAAGGATACAGGTTCCACTTCCACACTTTGCCAAAAAGAAACGGAATGCCAAACCTACCACCAAATCAGAGGGCAGAGGCTTTAAAGCAGATCAACAACTTGCTTCAAATGAAAGCTATAGAAAAGGTACCACTTTCAGAACAAGGCCAAGGATTTTACTCCAGACTATTCCTTGTACCAAGAAAAGAAAATCAATGGAGGCCTATTCTCGACTTGTCCGCTCTGAATACTTACCTCATTGTGCCAAAATTCAAGATGCTGACCCTACAGCAACTTCTTCCCATGTTGGGCAAGGAGTCTTGGCTGGTGACTCTAGATCTCAGGCATAGGGTATACCCACGTCCCCTATTCACCAAACTGCAGAAGACACCTCAGATTTCTTGCAGGATCAGAGCATTATCAATTCTCAGCATTGCCCTTTGGCTTATCTACTGCGCCCAGAGTATTCACGAAATGCCTGGCATCAGTAATTGCACACTGCAGACTTCAGGGGATTCAAATCTACCCTTATCTGGATGACTGCCTTATACAAGCGGACAACAAGGTAAATTTGATAAAAGACTTGGCCTATGCCATCCACCTACTACAGGCATTGGGATACACAGTCAGCATCCAAAAATCAAGACTGGGTCCATCCCGAAGGATAACCTTTCTGGGTGCGGATCTAGACACAACCACCCAAATGGCCTTTCTCACAGAAGAAAAACAAAAACAACTTCCGGATTACTTCATGAATCTGACAAGACAAGCTCAGCTTACTGCAAGGAAAATCCTGCAGGCCCTGGGTTACATGGCATCCTGCATAATTCTGATACCACAGGCCAGGCTGCATATGAGAAAATTACAATGGTATCTAAGGAGTGTATGGTCTCAACACAGTCACAGTTTGGAAACTTTGATACCAATCATTCCTTGCCTTCAAATGGAATTCCTGTGGTGGGCCCAGGCCTGCCAGTCCAACAGAGGGTTGCCTTTCAACAAACCAAAAACAAAACAAACCATCACCACGGACGCTTCAGACCGAGGATGGGGAGCACACATGGAGGGCAAATGTATCCAAGGCCTATGGTCTCAAGGACAGCTACACATGCACATAAACCAAAAGGAAATGCTGGCAGTGATGCATGCAATCGAGGCTTTCAAACCCTTCCTCCATCAAGGCCACCTTTAATAAGGACAGACAACACCACGGTCATGTGGTACAAAACAAGCAGGGAGGCACACACTCCTACCCTCTATGCCGGCTGGCTATGAATCTATGGGAGCTATGCCTGAAACTCAATATCCAACTGCAGTCCCAGTTCGTGCCAGGAAAGGAAAATACACTGGCAGACAGCTAAGCAGAACTACCATGGATGCACACGAATGGATGCTGCACCCAGACATCTTCAACTCATAACAAGGCAGGGGGGAAGCGGAGATAGATCTGTTCACCTCCCCTCAACCATCAACTGAAGACATTCTGCTCAAGGACATACCACCCACAAGCATGGAGGGTGGACTCTCTCTCTTTCAGCTGGAAAGCTCTAAAAGTGTATGCCTTCCCACCTCTCCCTTTAATGTACAAGGTTCTACTGAAGATCAGGGAGGAACAGCCAAGAGTGATTCTGATAGCTCCAGATTAGCCGAGGCAACACTGGTATCCACTATTGAGGAGCATGTCACAGGCAAAACCATGGCCTCTCCCCCTATGGCCTCTTCTTCTAGCCTAAGAACAATTTCAAGATCATGCATCCCAACTTAAAAACATTGCAGCTAACTGCCTGGAAAATCCCTTAAATCCAAAACAAAATGTTTTATCACAGAGTGAAGGACATTATCATGGAAGCTCATGGCCTTCCACAAGGAAGACATACTCAGCTAAATGGAAAAGATTTTTCATTTGGAACACATCAAAAGGCTTAGATGTGACAGTGGCAAGCATGACACATATTCTGGAATACTTAGCAGAACTGTTCCACAATGGCCTTTCCTATTCTTCCACTAAGATTCATGCCTCAGCAATTTCAGCAGAATACAATGTGGACCCACCTATCTTCTCACACCCTCTCCTCAAGCAATTTCTGAGAGGGATCAAAAATATCAAACCTCCAAGAAAACCCCCTTTACCTGCTTGGGATCTCAACTTTGTCTTGGAGAAACTAACACTTCCTCCCTTTGAACCAGCAGCATCAGCGGATCTACAGTTTCTGTCTTGGAAAACTGCATTCCTTCTGGCCTTCAGCAAGAAGAGTATCTGAGTTACAAGCATTAATGGCAGTACAGCCATTTCTTATCTTCCATCAGGACAGAGTTACACTAAGAACTAATCCTACTTTTATGCCAAAGATGGTATCTAGGGTATCCTTGAACCAAGCTATTCACTTGCCTACGTTCTTCCCAACTCCACAGAATAGAGGGGAAAAACTTCTGCACACCCTGGATATACACAGACAACTACGCTACTACTTGGACAGAACTAAAATTAGCAGAAAAACTGACCAACTATTTGTAGCATATGCTGCTGGGGTGCAAGGAAAAGCAATTTCCAAACAGACTATTTCAAGATGGATAGGAAATTGCATTCTATTTTGTTACTCCTTTCATGGAAAGTCAGTTCCTGCAAACATCAGGCCTCATTCCACAAGGGCCACGCCACCACTACAGCCTTCCTACGAGGGGTGGCTACCAAGGACATTTTAGAAGCTGCTACTTGGAGCTCCGTGCATACATTTACCAAACATTACAATCTACCTCTATACTCCAGATCCAGAGCAGGCTTTGCTACTGCAGTCCTGCAGGGGATCTTAACTACACCATCTTTTTCTTAGTACCTCCTCCCCCAGATTGGCTATGGTATTCTACCCATATGTTATGACTGCAGATGCATCCTTGAAGGACATAGTACAGTTTTGTACCTACCATAAATGTAGATGTCCAATAGGTATGCATCTGCAGTCAGGTTTACCCTCCCTCCTACCCCTCTGTGGTATTCCTAGGGTGTTTACCCCTCTTTTAGCTAGCTGGGGGACTCTGTTATGGTGTATTTGTTTGTATATACATGTATATATATATATATATATATATAATTTTGCAAATGTTTGGAATTCTATTGCATTTATCCAAATTTAGCCTTCCTAGAGCCACCTGGCATCTGGGGCAAGAAAAACTGAGGAAAATGGCGGCTGATGCTTACATCAGCCGAGGCCAGACCCAGACTTTGGAATCCGGCCGACCGAAGGGCTGCCTGAGGCAGGATAACCCATATGTTATGACTGCAGATGCATACCTATCGGACATCTACATTTATGGTAGGTACAAAACTGTACTTTCTACAAGTTTAGATAAGTTTTATTGTTACCTATTGTTATATCAGCAAACAAGATCCGGGGAGCTTTCCTAGGGCATGATGGGATAAGGATACAGCCACGAGCTAGTCTAAGACCTTAAGCTTTTGTTTAATACCGAGTCGGAACCAAGGATCGGTTCTGAACCTAACCAGTAAAGAATGAAGGCGAGATGGGCAACACACATGGAACGTTATGGTGAGTACATAACTTCTTTTTTATTAATTACTGTTCTTCTAAGTCTGGGGTTCACAATAAATTTCAGAAAGTCCTCTCTGAAACCCTCCTAAGATCAAGTCTTTCTAGGGTGCAGGATTCAAACAGTGCTGATACTGGCATCCCTGCCTCCTCCAAAGGGATTAACTCTCATTTTGTTCTTTCAATCTTGGATTCCTCTGGTGTCTGTTAGACCCAGAGAGTTTCGCAGAGCTCTGGGTTTCATGGCATCCACCATTCCTTTGTTTCCTCTGGCCAAACTCCACATAAGAAAGTTTCAGTGGTATCTGAAGTCAGTTTGGCTTCAACATTCACATCCCCTTGAATTTGTAGTTCCTGTTCTACCTTGTCTAAAGAAAGAACTTCAGTGGTGGAGTCAGCAGTTGTCTCTAAACCCAGTGCTACCTATTCATCCTCCTCTCCCCTTTCAGGAACTCTTTACAGATGCCTCAGACATGGGATGGCGGCAGCTTTGCTTCCTTAAACGTCCTGCAGGTATGGACGCCTCATTAGCAGAAAGAGTACATCATTGTCAGGGAAATGAGGGTCCTTCTGCTGGCTCTTCAGACCTTTCACCCTCTCTTGGACCCTGGGCATCTGAGGGTATTCACAGACAATACCACAGTGATGTGATATATCAACAAACAGAGAGGGACAAGGTCTTACCTCCTTTGTCAGTTCTAGTTTGGAATCTTGATGTCCAGTATCAAGTGACTCTCCAAGCAGTGTACATCCCCTCAGGTCAGAATATTGTGGCATACAATCTGATCAGGTCCATAACTCAATCCTGTGAATGGATGTTTCACAGGGATGTATTTCTGGACATTGTCCACTAGTGGGGTACTTCTCAAGTGGATTTGTTTGCCTCCCCTCTGAACATACATCTTCCTTGGTTTTGTGCCAGAGTCCCAGTTCCTCTGGCGTGGAAGGTGGATGCCCTCTCCTTTTGCTGAAAGGGAATGTTTCTGTATGCTTTTCCTCCCCTTTCTCTAAGTCCAAAAGTCCTCCGCAAAATTCAACAAGACTCTCCAAAAATCTTGTTGTTGACTTCTTTTGGCTGCGATAGCATTGGTTCCCTCTTCTACTGCATCTAGCCTAGGGCAATCATCACAAGTTACCTCACAGGGTGGACTTACACAAGACAAGGGATCTCTCATCCATCCCCACCTGCCCACTCTACAACTGACACTGTGAGTGACAGGATTTTAATTTCTCACAGGCACCTTTTTCCTGAGGATGTGCTGAGGGTTCTGCCAAAGGCCAGCAAACCCACTACTAGGAAATCCTACTTATCCAAATGGAAGAGGTTTTCTATTTAGTGTCCGTCTTGTAACCTGGACCCACTTACTGTGGATGTGCCTTTGGTTCTTTCTTATTTGTGTGAGTTGCTCAATTCTGATTTGGCCTATTCTTCTAATAAGGCCCATTTATTATTCTTGGAATACAGTTCTTTTGCTAGCCATTACTTCTGCCAGACCAGCATCTGAACTGCAAGCCCTTATACTTGCCCTCCTTTCTTGGTGTCTCACAAAGACAGGGTTTCCTTGCATACTAATCCTTCTTTTATGCACAACGTGGTTAATGAGCTGTCAATCAGTCTACTAATGTGCCTACTTTTTTACCCTTTTCCATGATCTACCAGTGAGAGGGTGCTGCATGCCTTGGATGTGCACAGATAACTTTGATATTATTTGCATAAGACCAAGTCTGTTTGGAAATCTGGTCAGTTGTTTGTTTCCTTTCATCCTAGGTCCCTAGGATTACCTGTATCCAAGCAAAATATTTCCTTTTGAATTTCAAAAGCTATTTCCTTTTGTTACACCTTTCATGGCAACAGCTTTTCTTCTTCAGTAAAGGCTCATTCCACTAGACATGTGGCTTCTTCTAGTGCCTTTTCCAAGGGATCAGCTACTACCTTTATTTTAGAAAGAGCTACCTGGACTTCTTTGCATACTTTTACCAAGCACTACAAGTTAAATAGTATTTCTAGATCTAGAGCTGGTTTTGCTAGAGTCATTCTTCATGGTTTTCTAGAAAGCTCTACTGCTCCTTCTACCTCCCAAGTCTCTTTTTAAGCTTTTCTACTCTCCCATATGAAAGGAAATACTGCAGCAGTGAATGTAAGGACATAGGACATTTGTGTAAAATCTTACTATCACAGTAGATATCCTTGCCTTCACTGCTGCAGTGTGCAATCCCTTCCTCCGCCCCCCTTAGTTCTTTCTTTTCCTTTCCTGGATGTGCTAGTCACCTCCTGGGGCTCCTTAGACTGGTATTCCTACTGGGACAATCAGTTCTGAGGAAGACGCACCCAGATGTCACTTTTATGGCCCACGCGATGCAGGTACCACACATCTGATGTCTGGTGTGCCATAAAACTTTAGTAGGCTTTGGTGTACTGGCCAACTTTGGGCTTTCATAGCAGGGAAAACCTAATGTAATGAATACTGCAGCAGTGAAGGGAAGGACATCTACTGTTATGGTAAGGTTTTACACACCTGTACTTTTTATACTTTTTGTAGAACTTTACTCGAACTTCTCAGCTAGAGCGTCTTCTGCGTGGAGACATGCATGAATGGGCGTACCTTCATTGAAGGTTGTGCATCAGGGCTGGTAACTTGGCACGTAAAAATCAACTACCAGTCATTAGCGGACCAGAGTTCCGCTATGGCGACCCCTAATCGGGAAAAGCCAAAAGACACAACAACAACAACTACTCGAGCTTCTGACAGTTGTGAATACCTCCAGTTGACAGAGGGAGGACAGATGGTAGGACCCATATAGCTCAGGCTACTGCAACATTATTCTAGTAGAACATTTACTGTTATGGTTAAGTTTTATGTATGCTTTGCTTCTGATATTTTCAAAACTGCCATGTAAGCACTTTTTTTGAAATATTTGTATTGTCATTGTTTATTAGCATGTTCTTTTGGGTCAGTATGTATCTCTTCTGCTTTCTTTACTAATTTTCTAATTTTGTAAAGTACTTGTATTTTTCAGTTTTCAGTAAAATACGTATTTGATGCCTAGCTTTCACAATTTTGTTAAACATTGTGTGAAGATGAATCTCTACCATGAACTGCATTAAAGTGCTGCTGCAAAACATACCCAACGATTGTATAAAATGTGTACTGCTGAATATTCAATTAACATTAATTGCAGTGCATGAGGTTTCCATCAGTTAGGAAAAGCTAGTAACTTTGTTTTAACTGTGCAATGATGTTAAGAAGAACTGAAATGAGGTGGCGAGATGAATGTGCATTTATATTATTGATGAATGTGTTATGACTCTTCTCATCTAGGTGCTACATGACTTTGACTACTGCTCTACATTTGCACCGAGGTGGTTCTCCTAAAGGTCCTGCTGGGACAGGGAAAACAGAGACTGTAAAGGATCTTGGGAAGGCTTTGGGAATGTACGTCATTGTTGTCAACTGCTCTGAGGGGCTAGACTACAAGTCTATGGGGCGCATGTATTCTGGCCTTGCCCAGGTAAGTTAGCACTTCTTTTCTCCTCTGCTTTCTTCTCTAGCAACTCTGACTTCATGCTTTGTGGACTGGCCATTCTGTAGGCTGTTCAGCTCACACTTCTTTCTTTGCTGCTAAATTGTGTCATTCTTGTTCTTGCCAGCTTTCTTATTTTCAGCATATGCGTACATGTATAGCTTGTTTTTCATATATATCTCTAAGTATAATGCCCAACTGTATAATTCATATAAATGCTTGCATGCACACACTGGGATGAGTACCAACACAATAGTTACTCAGTTCCTTGGTTGTATACATACTGTTTTGATTTGTCAGTTCTTATAAATAGTACACATACCTTTCCTCATACAGTCATTTATTTCCATATTTTGTGAGGTAAGTATTCATATGAAGACTGCTAATACATTTATTTATATGTAAACTTCCATGTGTGCATTTGTTGCGCATTTATCCCTGTGCTTTCTCCCCACACCTTTATTATAAGTGCTGTGATGCTTACTATATGATACCAAGTGCAGAAAACATGGGGGATCTCATACCTGGCAGCATAGGTTTTTACTGTGTTTCTGCAGTCTGTAGCACAGATTATCACCGATATGTTTTTATTCTGTTTCTGCAGCATTGTCTATGATTAACACTGTTCCTTAATCCTATAGACTGGAGCATGGGGATGCTTCGATGAGTTTAACAGAATCAATGTCGAGGTGCTGTCTGTCGTGGCTCAGCAGATTCTTTCCATCCTATCTGCTCTGGCTGCCAGTGCTTCTCGCTTTGTTTTTGAGGGGCGTGAGATCAACTTGGTCTGGTCATGTGGCATTTTCATCACCATGAACCCAGGTTTGTAACACTATCCATTTTGCTTTGTAAAACATTCGAATGACAGAGTATGGAATAGCAGTGCTGCAAGGTAGGACCAAGTTAGTGTCAACTAGAATCTCACAAATTTCTCTTAGAGATTATCTTAATTATGTGAGGCTGTTTTTGAAAGGAGAAGGGGTTGTCCTAAAAGGAGACTGTGATACATAGCAGGTGTTTGTCTAAGGGGAATGTGGAGGCTAAGCATGTTTGAACTGTACTTTCATTGAGCCAGGCATTGATGTTTCAACAGCATTGTATGACCGGGGGTAAAAACTTGTTGGCAGGGATAGGTTTGGTGTTTAGAGGTAAGGACATGCAGGATGATAGAGTTTGATCTTGGATAGAGCTAGCATATAACAGGGCTTGAGCGAGATTTTAGAAACAGATGATAAACTGGAATGCTGTATGGTTGAACTCTAGGGAGGCTACTTAGTGACATTATGAACATGGTGTATTAAAATCGAGACAACCTAAGTAGTTATTAGTAGCTTTTATCTAATAAAAACAAAACACGACAAACAAACTCTGTAATCCACAAACCAACAGCAAAAGAAGTTAGTGTTAGCGTGACAATCCAAAACCTTTTATTTTACTATAAGCGCTTTCGTTCAGATAATGTTTGAACTTCATCAGATAAAACCCAATTCAGTGACAAACAGCCCTATGTAGTAGCGACTGCATATTTGCCATAGTGTGTTATTGTATGTCTAGTTGTTAAGAGTTAGTGCAAGTGTTAGTCAAGGTCTTCTATACAGTTTCATTTGTCTGCTAAAACTCTTGTGCAGAAACAACGTCTTTACTACTATAAGGCAGTGCTATTGATGAAATCTTAACAGCATACGTATGATCCATTTTCAGACATTAATTATTCTCAGTTATTTTTTACTTTTGTGGATATTGTTCCTGTTTTTCCAGCTTGCATTCTCTTTACTATCCTGTCTGTATGAAATGCTTAATTATTCCCCCTCTCTTATCTTCATTACAGTTCATTAATACACTGCATGTAGACCATCTCTGCTCCCAAACTAACCTTATTGCTTGGACCCCTCCAACCACAGCATCAACTTTAATGAACGCAGTGAGCAAAGTACCCTAAGAACTTTCAGTGTATGCCCACAAGTTTTTTTTTTTCATTATACACATTTTTATGTTTTTTATCCATTCCCTGATATTGGTGTACACACTACTGGGACCCCTACTTGCTTAGTCCTCCCCCTCCCTTGGCTCACACATAGCTACTTAGATCCGTCTCTGCTTTTTGGTCCCAACTGAAAATTAACCTGCCCTATAGTCCAAAGTTTGCCATACAAGATCATAAAAAGGAAAAGTATATAAAGAAATATACGCTCACAAGAAATATAGTGTTAAATTACAGAACTGATTACCCTAGTCCAGCTTAGTGATTGTTTCTGAAATGCTCCGATTGGCCGCATGGTGTTTTTACCCATTCAGTTCACCCTCCCTATGCTCGGGCTTACTCCGCTGCCCTATCCCCAATTCCCACTCACCCCGACATCAACTACATTTGTACTTCAGCAAAACACTCCCCTTACTTCAACCTTTCAGTCAAAACTTGATATTGACCAACACACCCACTGGACAATCAAAAAACTACTACTAACTTACACTCCTTTTCCAATAATATACTGTGCACTAAATAATTGTCTCTCCTCTAAAAACTAACCACCTTCAACCAAAGAAATAAAAATAGCAGTAGCCACACTACCTACATTATGCTAGCCTTATACTCCTCTCTCCTTATTCTCCTCAGTCTCACTGGCCATTTCATTTCCTATCATATTTGCCTAAATCTCCCCTTCTCCCCCTATACCATACACTCGCTTACCCAGAAAAAAAACATACACAATGCTATCCTAATATCACTCGCTATGTACAGCAACGCAACAATAAATCAAACCACTCAATATAATTCTCACTATCAAATCCTCCCCACCCATCTCTTTCAAGTATAACAACTTAATTACTAACATTCTAAAACTCATCACAGATGTAGCATCCAAATTTAGCCTTAGCTTACAGCCTTAGACATACACCCTAACCCCCCCAGACCCATAACTAATGCAACTCACATAACCTCCCAACCTCTTTAATAAACCTAGGAAAGCAACAGACCTACTAAGCCTTAATATCAGTATCAGAAGTATGCTCAACAAAATACAAGCATTACATGCCTCCATAGCATCACATTCATAATAAAAGAAATTTCTCTCCTTCCATCTTCACAGCACCCCTAAAACAATGTAACTGGTCACCTGTCAAGTACCTCCCCCTTGAAGAAGCCATAGAGTTCTGTAATTCCACTTTCCTAAGGATCCTGGATAATCTTGCTCCAGCCAGGACTATAAGAATAAAGTCCAACTATGCACCCTGACTGACTAAAGAAACTAGATCTTTCCTAAAAACACGAGACAGAGCTTGGGACAAGTGGAACTCCAACAAAATCCCAATAAATAGGCAAGCTTACCTTGAACTATGAAACAAAGCAAAACAAAAACAAATCAGACAGGACAAAATAAACCACTACAGCAATAATCAAACAAAATACTAAAAAGATCCACAAAAATTCTGGTCAGCTATAAAAAAAATTCTTCAACCAGGACAATCTAGTACTCCTTCTCTATCAATCAGCAACAGTAAAGAAAGTATCAAAACACAGTTCAATAAATATGTCACAGAAAGCGGCCTGTCCCTCACAACTAGTAGCAAATCTACACCCAAGCCACCATACCAAAAAACTACACAGAACAATAATATATTTTCTTTTAAACCTGCATCCACAGATACTATAAAGAAATACCTCAGAAAACTGAAACCTACAACACTAGCAGTCGATTAACTACCTGCTGAATATCTAAAAATATCTGCTGAGGCCATCAGCTACCCACTGTCCAGCCTCATTAACAGATCCATATCAGAACAAAAACTGCCACCCATTTGGAAAATATCACACATTATCCCACTGCATAAAGGCAGTAACTCAACAAAACTAACCAGTTGCCATCCTATTGTAATACTATCCCCCTATCCAAAATCTAAAGAGAAGTGCATCCACTCACAATTACTCAAGTATCTCTTAACCAATAATCTCCTCTCTAATACTCAGCATGGTTTCTGCCCAAAACATAGCACTACCACTGCTTTAATGTCCTTCACTAATAGTCAGTCAACTACGAAACAGGGCAACCTTTTCTTAACTCTATTTCTCCACCTATCCAAAGCTTTCAATAACATTTTTCACAAAAAACGTCTAACAGTTCTTTACAATCTTAATTTCAGCCATTCTGCAGTAACATGGTTCCAAGACTATCTAGCCCGAAGACAACCATCTATTACTTTGGGAGTACTACAATGTTTCATCCTGGGGCCACTCCTCTTCACCTTGTTTACCAACAACATCCACTCTGCAACCCTGCATGCTTCCCTAGACCATTATGCAGATAACACTACCCTAATATGTGCAGCTCCCACACTTCAGCAATTAAAACAAAAAACACAACAGCCATTCCTAGAAGTAGAATGATGGCTAACAAATGCCCAACTCATACTGAACCCCAGTAAGACTAAACTCATGCTTTTCCAACCAACAAGATCCAATAACCCAACCATCCTTTAAAATATCATCAGCAAATAAAACAACCATCACCCCTGTAACTCATACCAAACTATTTGGAGTAATCATAGACAACATGAAATTTGACGTATATATATATATAGAGAGAGAGAGAGAGAGAGAGAGACCAAACAATGAAGAAAGTACATAAAAAACTTGGCACTCTGTATAAACAAAAAAGATTCCTGTAATCCACAAAAAAGCACTGAAGGACCATGCAAACACGAAAAGGAATACTATTTTAATAAACCCAAAGCAGGAAACAAACTTTAAAACACAACAGGTCACCAAGTTTTTGTTTCCAGACTTCATTATATGCAAAACCTTAACACACAATTCTCACAATTTATAAGAACACTAATTAAACAACAGCCAATGAAATAAGACCATGCAAATATATATATATATATATATATATATATATATATATATCAAAGCTGTTGTCTAGCCTCTAGGTTTATTAAAATAGTATTCCTTTTGTGCTTTTTTGTGGATTACTGGTTCTTGTTTGCCGCTGTTACCTCCCTGGTTTGTTTACAAAAAAGATTCCTCACAAATAGCACAAAAGCCACCACTGGTAGAACTCCTCTTGTCTCTATACTACTCTGTGCATCTCCTTTTCTTACCACCATTAAAAAAAAAATCTGACCTAAACAAACTCAATAACCGGTACAGTAAAATTACGAAGTTCTCCACTGATGCTGCATTAAAATCTCTCCATTGCTTAGCAAAAAAAAACAATTATCTTGGTTAGAACTGCCCAGCCTCCTAGCCTACAACTAGCTGTCCATGGGTACATCAACTGCTTTACCACCCTGACCAAACCTCTGCTCTCCAACATCTCCTTCAGCCATACACTGCCAATCGTAACTTTAGATCCAACAACAAATCACTTTACAGATCACCAAAGCCAATAATTCCAACTACATAGCAAAATCTTGGAACTCCCTCCTCCAAAACATAAAAACAACCCCCAACACCACACAGTTCAAAGAAATTCTAAAAATACATTTAAACAAAACTTGGATATGCCCTTGCTCTAGTCCTACATACTTTAAACACTCCACTCCATTAATGAATCTACCTCCCACTGGGGGAGTTGGGAATTTTCTGAATCTAAAAAGAGGCTTAGGGATTTCCTTCTTCTACCGCAGCATAGGCCTTTGGCTATACCTCCTGTGCTAGACATTGTTGATGTGTTTGCGGAATCCAGTATGGCCCCTGATTCCCTGCCTCTGGCTCCTAGTAAACTTGACGGATATTACAGGGTTCCTGAGTCCCACAAGTTCCTTTTCAAAAATCGTGTTGCGGATTCAGAAACCATTTCTCAGGAGCCCAAGGGCATTAAGGCTTTTACTGCTAAAAATCCTACCCCTTCTGATAGAGACTCCAGGGCGCTGGATAGATGGGGTAAAAAGGTTTATACTTCTGCAACCTTGGCAATCAGGGCTTTAAACTGCCAATTTCATATGTTAAAATATCAACATCATATTATTGGACTGCTTAAGTAGAAAATGATGTTGATTTCTGACTGTGTGAAAGATAAAGATTTACAGGATTTATTGCATTCTACTGAACAAGTTGGAAAACATACTTTGCAATGTGGTTTTGATTCTTTAGAGGCCTCTTGCAGGGCTGCTGTTACTGGGTGTGTATTTAGAACGTATGCTTGGCTTAAGGAGCAGTCTCTGCTTGAGCATGTTAAAGCAAAATTGTTGGATGCTCCTTTAAATCAGGACCGTCTGTTTGGCAATAAGGCTGAAGAAGTTCTAAAAAAGATGGAAGATAAAGCTAAATCTATGCAAACTGTGTAAGATTTCTTACAAGTGCAACCTCCAAGATTTAGTAGGCACTGGCCTACTAAGAATTGGTCCTTTCCAGCTCCAGCCAGATCCTCTCAAGCCAAACCCAGACACACCAAAAGCACCAGGTTTCAGTCCCAAGGGATTCTCAGAACTAAGCAATGGGGGGGGCTCCACTTCCAAATCTGGAAATAACAAGACACCCCCCCCCCCGCTATGGTAAACAATCTCAATGACTTGCCTTTAAAATTACCAAGCACTTACCTTTTAGCCGCCCCTCTGAGGGGGGGAGATTGCTCTTCACGCACGAAACTGGGAACTCATAACCCAAGACAAATGGGTTATAAATGTAGTGTCCCAGGGATACAGATTTAATGTCCACATGTTGCCAACACCAAACGGGTGGCCAGACCTGCCTCCAAATCAGTGGGCAGAGGCTCAGAAATAAGTTCTTTCCCTCTTAAACATGGGGGCTATTCAACCGGTACCAGAAGAGGAAAAGGGTCAAGGTTTCTATTCCAGGCTTTTCCTGGTACACAGAAAAGACAAATCATGGCGTCCAGTTCTGGACCTGTCTACTCTAAACACCTTTCTGGACATTCCAAAATTCAAGATGCTGACTCTTCACCAGTTACTTCCTATGCAAGCAAAGATGCCTGGCTGGCAACTCTAGATTTAAAAGAAGCTTACCTGCATATCCCAATCAGGGAGTCTTGCAGAAGATACCTACGCTTCAAAGCAGGCTACTTGCATTATCAATTCTCTGCACTGCCCTTTGGCTAGTCTACTGCGCCCAGGGTATTCACAAAGTGCCTGGCTCCAGTAATTGCTTTTTGCAGGCAAAGAAATATTCAAATATATCCATACCTGAACGATTGTCTAATTCAGGCAGAAAACCAGGCCATGCTTCTAAATCACCTGGCGTTTGTAAAAAGGGTTCTAGTTTGTCTAGGGTACACCATAAACGAAAAGAAATCACAACTGGTACCCTCTCAACAGATTATATTCCTGGGTGCAAGCTTGAATACAACTGCCCAAATGGCTTTCCTCACGCCAGAAAAACAAATTCATTTGGTGACTTACTTCATACAAGTGGCCACAAAAACCCTGTTATCCGCAAGACAAATACTGCAAGCCTTGGGGTTCATGGCCTCTTGCATTCTTCTAATTCCATATGCAAGACTGCATATGAGGGAACTTCAGTGGTACTTAAAAAGTCTATGGAGTCAACACTGTCACAGCCTGGAAACAACAATTCCTATCATACTTGGCCTACACCAGGAGTTCCTATGGTGGGCAGAGGCCTGCCACCAAAACAAGGGACTGCCATTCACACTACCCCCTGCCACCCATACCCTAACTACAGACGCATCAGACTATGCATGGGGGGCTCACCTGGCAGGGAAAGTGCATTCAGGGCAAATGGAACCCAAATCAAATTCACCTACATATCAATCAAAAAGAAATGTTAGCTGTACAGAATGCTCTGACAGCCTTCCAGGACTACATTCATCCAGGACAACTAATGGTAAAGACGGACAACACCACAGTTATGCGATACATAAACAAACAGGGGGGTACACATTCCTACCCCCTCTGCAGACTAGGCATGGCATTGTGGAATATGGCCTTGAGCTATCAAGTGCAACTTCAAGCAGAATTCCTGCCAAGAAAACTGAATACACTGGCAGACGGACTAAGCAGAAATCTCATGGACCCACACGAGTGGAAACTGGAGCCACGGATTTTCAACATGTTGACAAGCAAATGGGGGAGCCCAGACATAGATCTATTTGCCTCCCCCCAGAACTACCAGTTGGACAAATTTTGCACAAGGACTCCTCACAAAAAAGCCTGGAAACTGGATGCTCTGTCCTTCAGTTGGAAAAACCTATCAGTTTACGCCTTTCCCCCTCTGACCCAGCTCTCCAAAGTTCTGCTAAACGTCAAACAGGACAAACCAAAAATGATTTTGATTGCTCCAGACTGGCCTCGCCAACACCAATACCCACTCCTGCGCAGTGTGTCACAAATATTTCCATGGCACCTGCCTCAGACACCTTCCTTGCTGTCTCAGCAGGAGAACCAAATTCTGCACCCTCAGCTTACATCATTGAACGTTGCAGCTTGGCTAATCACTTAAATTCACCCTTAGCATCCCTCAGCAAACCTGTGATGGATGTCATCTTGGAGGCAAGAAGACCTAGTACTAGAAAATCTTATGCTGACAAATGGACAAGATTCTGTGCCTGGAACCAATCTTTAGGGATGAGCACAGCAGCGCCCAATTTACCTCAGATTTTGCAATACTTAACTGAAATGCTTCACAAGGGCCTGTCTTTTTCCTCTATTAAAATCCATGCTTCAGCTATTTCAGCTCACTATAACACAGAACCACCCTCTTTTTCATCCCCTGCTCAAGCAGTATCTCAGAGGGCCAAAGAACTTGAGACCACCTACTCCTGCCTGGGACCTTAACTTTGTTTTGGAAAAGCTCACTTTACCTCCTTTCGAGCCAGCTGCTACTGCAGACTTAAAATTTCTTTTTTGGAAAACAGCCTTCCTATTAGCAATCACTTCAGCTAGAAGGATATTTGAATTACAGGCCCTTATGGCAGTGGCGCCTTTCATCATCTTTCATGTGGACAGGGTATCTCTGAGGACCAATCCATCCTTCATGCCCAATGTGGTTTCCAGTGTGGCTCTTAACCAATCCATTCATTTGCCAACCTTCTACCCCAATCCACAGAACAAAGGGGAACGGATTCTGCATTCCTTGGATATGCACAGGCAACTTAGATTCTACTTGGACAGAACTAAATTTCGAAGAAAATTTGAACAATTGCTAGTGGCATTTGCTGCTGGGGCAGAGGGGAAGGTTATTTCGAAACAAACCATTTCTAAATGGATAAGCCATTGCATTCATTTCTGCTATAAGAACCATGGAAAACCTATCTTCCAGGTGGTCAGATTTAATTCCACCAGGGCTGCATCTACTTTTGCAGCTTTTCTCAGAGGTGTTCCTACCAGGGATATTCTAGAAGCTGCTACCTGGAGTTCAGTGCATACTTTCACCAAGCATTATCATTTACCAATTTTCTCTAAATCCAGAGCTGACTTTGCCACTTCTGTCTTGCAGGGTCTTATAGCTTGTCCTAATGCTGTATAAATCCATCCTTCCAACCATAGCTTTGGGAATCTACTCAAATGTAATGAATGCAGCAGTGAAACACGAAGAACATAGTGTAGTTGTGTACACTTACCATAAATGTAGATGTTCAAGTGTATTCACTGTTGCAGTCCTGGTTACCCTCCCTCCAACCCCCCGTTTTTCTCTTACTATACCTCTCCTTTCCTTTACTGTGCTTAACAGCCTTTTTGGTGTATTTGCTTTTGGTTGCAGGTGTATTTTTGTGTTTTTAATTTTATTTGCTCCCCATTCGGGGGGCACGTGACATCTGGGGCAAGAAAAACTGATATAATGGCATCGGCTGCATGTTTTATACCCCTGACAACCTGACGCCATGGAAGGAGGGACAGCAACTGACGCAGGACCCAAGACTTTGTTAATCAGGCCAATTGAGGCAACCTGCCAGCAGATTACCCAAATGTAATGACTGCAACAATGAATACACCCGAACTTCTACATTTATGGTAAGTGTACACAACTGTACACTTTGTCCCTGCTTCAGGATGTTGACACACACACTCTTTGAGATTTGATTTTCACACACACACACACACACACACACACACACACACACACACACCTGGGAAAGGCTGGCACAGATTTACTAGCTATGCCCCCTTCTGCCCAGACTATAAGGTAGTTACTGCAACCAGACACTCCAAAGCCAGCTACTCTAAGGCTCTTTCAAGGGTACCCAATTATACTGAGTGAAATTAATATCAATACAAATGGTAATGTTTTAACCAATGCAGTAAGGCTTTCAGGAGTGGCCACAGAGTCACCAGAAATATATGAGTACTTTCCAAGGTTAAAATATTCTCTAAAAGACCAGCCACAATGAAAAGTTTAAATATATTTATTTATTATGTATTTATTTATATTTGTTAACTGGGATTGTCCGACTGGACGAGGTCCATTTTCAACGGAGGCCTGGGGAGAAAAGCTCCACAAAAAATTAACAATACAGGGAGGTGAAAAAAATATTACATACTTGTGAAAAATAAAATAGCATTGTTATTAAGCAGTATTTAGTACATAAGAGAACAGTGCACGGGGAATGATATAATGAACAGTTTTTACCATAGACATTAAGTTATTCATAGAGTATCCAGATAGAAAGAATACAATACCCTTACTACATGTAAGGGGAATACCTTCAGCTTAGTTCAGTTTCAGCTAAGTATCCTGATGGGACTAAATATTAGGAGTTAAATACTATGTGACACATGTACATAACCAGGAATAAATAAGATGAGTCTTAAGAGAGTGCTTGAATTGGTTAGTGTTTGTTGCAGAAATCACAGAGAGAGGGAGATTATTCCAACGTTTTGCTATGGTATGGGAAAATAGGGCGTTACCTGCAGTGTTGTTAGCTGTGGTGATGGTTAGGAGTGATTTGTTGGCAGAGCGGAGTGGTCGATTTGGAATGTAGTTAGTTAAAAGTTCCTTAAGGGCTGGAGTTTTGTCAGGATATTTTAGACTATTATATGCAATAACTAGTTGGTGATAGGTTAATAGTTGTGGGAGCTCAAGCCACTGAAGTTGCCTAAGTGGTATACAGTGGTGGGTTCTAAGGTGTGAATTTCTTGCAAACTTGGCAATGTTGTTATAACAAGACTCAAGTTTATCCAGGTTAGTTGTTCTAACTTGGGTGAGAATTAGAGCAGCATACAGTAGTGTGGAGAGAAGGTGGGTTTGTGCTAGGGTAACACATGCCTTGTCAATTAAGAAGTCTTTTTGTCTATATAGGGACCCCGTGTTTTTGTTTACCTTTTTAATAGTTTGTGAGATATGTGTGTCAAAGTCTAGGTTGTTATCTATTTCGACGCCAAGGAGTTTGGTGTGGAGAGAGGGAGACGATAGAGAAGGAGAGTGGAGTAGGCTTAGATTTGTTAGGAAAGAAGATAAGTAATTTAGATTTGTTAGGAGAGAAGATAAGTAATTTTGTTTTGTTGGGATTTAGGATAAGTTGAATATTTGTGATCCACCTTTCAACTGAGGCAAAAGATTCTTGGGCAAGGAGTTGTAGAGCAGTAAGAGTTGGGGCAGAGCAGGTCAGGGTGGAGTCTATGTATTGTATGAGTGAAGCTTGTTGGGTAGAGGTATGTAAGTCATTAGTAAAGATAGAAAAGATAAGTGGACCCAATATAGAGCCTTGAGGTACACCAGTGATAGATGGGAGTAAATATGATATGACTCCCTGCCACTGGGCAGCTTGTTGATGACCTGATAGTTTTTAAACCATGCAATAGTGCTAGGGGCAAAAAGTAATGAAGTGAGAGTATCTGTTAGAATGGAGGGAGACCATGTGAAATGCCTTAGAGAGGTCTAGGAATATAGCAGATACAAATCTATTGATATTTCTGTGTTGGTTCAGCAGGTTAGTAAATGAGAGAAGGGCTGAGGTTGTGCTGTGGTGAGGGTGGAATCCATGTTGAGTTGGGGAAAAGAGATTGTTATAGTTCAGAAAGTGCATTCATTACCTGCGAGTGTATACATTTCTCAAGTATTTTTGATAAGGGAGACAGAATGGCTATGGGGCGATAGTCTGAGAAATCTTAGCAATTTCCACCCTTATGAAGGGGAATAATGTAAGATTTTCCAAAGTTGAGGTATGTGGGATTGTTGTATGGAGCGGTTGATAAGCATTGAGACTGGGTAGGAAAGAGATTTGGCGGCGAGTTTCAAGAAGTGAGCAGGTATGCCGTCTGCTGCAAGAACAGTGGGTTTGAGTTTTAGGAGGTATTTTTTTATTGCAGAGGTTGGAACAGGTGAGAGGATAAAGGGTAGTGGGTTGTTAGGGGTGGTTGGTTTGGCTGAGTTGTTATTTTTGGAGAGTTGAGTAGCTAGTAAATTAATGGATTCGGTAAAATGATGATTAAATTGGGAAGGCTATATCACTCTTTATTTATGTGGAGGTGGGAGCTGGTGTAGAGGTTTTACCAGGTTTTAGTAGGGAATTTATTGCATACCAGAACTTTTGTGGGTTATTGGAGTGTTTTTTTGTAAATTTAGGAAGCAATTCTGTTTATCAAGTTTTGTTTGTTTTTTGGCTTGATTTCTAAGGTGTTGATAGTTTTGTTTGGATATACAAATGTTCTCTTTTTTCCATGCTTTCCATGCCTTATCTCTGATTTGTAGAAAGGCTCTTGTGGATTTGGTGAGCCATGGGGTATAGTTATACTTAGCTCTAATTTTTCTTACTGGGGCAACTGAATCGAGAATGTTAATATGACTAGTATTAAAATAGTGCACTGCTTTATCTAGGTCAAGGCTACATAGCGGTTCCCAATTACAAGCTTTCAACATATAGTTGAGTTCTAGAGGGTTGAGTTTTTGATCATTTCTGACTTGTCTGAAGATTATGGGTTTGGGAAGGTTAGTATGTTTTCTTAGGAGGAATGTTGGGAGATGGTCGCTAAGTTCATCTGGTAGATGGCCTATTTGGTAGTTTTGTTTAGGGTAGTTTACTAATGTCCAGTCTAGTATAGATTCCTTATGGAATTTTTTGTCATTTCTTGTAGGTTCTTGAATGAGTTGAGAGAAACCGAGCAGGTTTATGTGATGAGTGGGGTTTTCAGAGTTGTAGGCTAGCCAATCAGTGTTTAGGTCACCTAGCAAGATAGTCTCTTGTTGGAGATTATGTTTTAGCCATTGTAGAATTTCTTCTATTATTGGGGAGTTGTTACCTGGAGGGATGTATGCACAAACAACATTGATGCTCTTATTCTTATTTACCAGTAGTACAGAGCCTATGATCTCAGTGGTATTGAATTTGGGTAAAGGGGTAATAGAGGTTGGAGCAAGACAGTATTTTTATAAATAATTGCAATGCCCCCACACTTTTTACCTATTCTGTCCAGTCGTAGGATGTTGTATCCTGGAGGGAGGATTTCTTCATTTAGTGTGCTGGGCTTTAGCCAGGTTTCAGTTATGGTGAGAATGTCAGAGGTGTAGTGAGATATGAATGTGTGTAAGTGAGAAGTTTGTTTGATATACTACGAGAGTTAAGATTAATGATGAGTAGATCTGAAGAGTGCTGGTAAGATATTGTTTGGTCCTGGATTTGGATGTATATCCCGAGCAATGAGGAATAATTTTTTTTAGATAAAGTTGAAGCTTTATAGTTTGTAAGATATCTAGGTGTAGTTTGCAAGATGTTTTTCTGGTGGGGGATACAGATATATACTTGTTGCATAGTGTTAATATAGTGTTATTAAATAAGGAGGGAGCTATGGGAAAGCTTATGTGGGTGGTAGGTGTAAAAGTATGTGTTGTTTGGTATGTAGTGTGTGTTAGTGGTGTGTAAGTGTGCATGGATGTCATGTAGCTCAGGGTTATGAGGGAAAGTAGGATAAATGAGAGTAAGGCCTACATAGTTTGAGTTTTATGGTGTTTGGAAGTAAGGGGTGGTTATAGAGGATTTGTTAGTCAGGGGGGTGGTTAGGTTGGAGTGTGTTGAGTGGCTTTTGGGAGTGGTCAGCTGAATGGGGTTAGAAATAAAAGTAGGAGTATTGGGGTGGGTGGGGAATGAGTGTGAGGTAGGGGAGCGGAGTGAGCCGAGTGTAGAGGAGCCTAGCCACCTTGGGACTACTACAGAATCAATCATTAAGGTCTGATTTGGGATAGTGGTAAAAGAAATACCAGCCTTAGTGGGATAAGTTCACAAAGTCTCCTTAGTTATGCCTTCTAGATTGAGCCTACAGTATGTACTAGCAGGGAGGTAGTGAAGGTAACTAAGGATTACTGGTGCTGTGAGCTCCCAAAGCAGACCACTGCATTGATGTATACAATTGAGTTGCAATGAATTAAACAGAATAATAACCTTGTTTGTTTTATCTTTTCTTTGGGAATGTCCAAGTTTTGTTAATGTTCTTTTTTAAAGAAATGAAGACTGCGGGAGGTCTGACAATAATGCACAGCAGTCCTTCTAGATTCTGAGCCGTTCGTGGGTTGGGTTCAGATAGGTAGGTAGATTAGGTGAAGCGATACCACCACAGCAGGGGCTCCGCAGACACTAGCACCTAGGGTGTTTGCAAGTAAGAAAAAATATTTAATAATAAATAAAAAAAAGAGCATGAAAATACTAAATATCTATTTCTATTTAAAATTAACACCAGAGTTTCAATCACAGGAAATACTAAAGTATCACAGATGAATAGATTCACACATATACAAAAAAAAAAAAAAAAACAGTACTTAACTAATCTCACTATATTTTCTTGAGTGATGTAAAGAATTACTATTCCCTGGTTCACTTATTAGAGCAAGACAAGATGAAGTGGTGAGAGGTCCTTCTTTGTCGGGTTACAAATAATGCCATGAGACTTCAGTCTCATCTAGTATTAAAACATTTTTGTCCTAGATTACAAATGATAACATATACATCTGGTCATCTGACTTTTGGTTCCCACACTACTTCCATTGCAAGAAACTGAACCAGAATTTTGCACATATGTGTTACCATATCCACAGAGTTTTGTTGAGATGTGTTACAGCATCTGGAAGCTATAAAACCATAAAACACTTCCACTCTTCCTACAGGAGCTAATAAACCATTCTCTGGCACAGACATTGTCTCTGGCTGCAGTCAGAACTGTAAGATGCAATCTTTATCACCTGAATTAAGTAATTTAATTTCTTACTGTTTTTCAAATTTAACTGGACTTAGATTAACCTCTTCTCTTCCAGTGTCCTCTGTTAAAACATATACACTTAATCAGTTACAATACAGTCAGGACCCACTGTTGGTACATTTTTAACACAAGCAGCTTTACAAATACATTTTCAACACAATCATCTGTACAGATCAATTTGATATACAATAGTCTTAATTCTTTACAAAATTCCAGCTAGCTGTGCTGGCATACGTTATACATCCGCTGCCCTACTTCTCCTGACATAGCTGGCAATATCGCACATTGTCACACGCATCAGGTCAAACACTTGCTTAGAATTTCAACCTTGATATATTTAACAGAATTTTAAGCTCCATTAACTGGTCTATCCTTGAAGCTGTGCATAATAAATTGAACTCGCGTTTCCTGAAAACCCACAATAGTCTGGCTCCAACTAGAACAAAAAAAATTTAAAAATAACCATACTCCTTGGTTGTCCACTTAAAGCAGGCACCTACTTTATGAAAGCGATAGGGTTTGGAAAGAATGCCCCAAGTCCATACTTGGAGAGAACTCCCCAAAACCTACAACACTTTAAAGAACTACATAACTGAACTAAAAGACAGATTATCACAGACAGCTAAATCTACTTCAGTAACCCCTTACTAAATCAGTCTTCCAACCCTAAAAATATTCTGGTTTTCTGTTAATAATATACTCTACCCTGGAACATACACCACTTCTAATCTTCCCCCAAATAACAGTCTACTGAATGTAACACACATTTTATAGAAAGCATTATAGCCCTTACTAAAGATTTTCCTCCCAATAATCTGACATGTACTCTCCTCACACAGTACAGGAGACATCCCCAATTTCACCCTAAAATCCATTCCAACCTCCTACTTCAAATCACTGCTACTTAAAATGAAACCCTGTTCTCCTTCAGTAGATTATCTGTCAGCAGAATGCATCAAGCTGGCTGCCAGTTCCATAAGCTATCCTGTGTCTCTTGTAATTAACAGATCTGGCAAGAAATCATATGTTCTGTTTGCATGGGAAAAAAAAAATCATTGTCATTCCCCTTCGTAAAGGAGGAACCTCACCTGATATTACCAATTTCAGACCTATTGTTGTATTATCCCCTTTGTCAAAAATTCTGGAGAAGTGCATTACAAGCAACTTCTTCAACATATTCTTCAGGAAAAGATCTTGACCCCCACACAGAATGGTTTTAGACCTGCCCATAGCACTACCACAGTTATTAACTTTCACAGATACAGTTAACAAAGCCAGAGATGAAGGCAAACTTGTTTCCTCTGTATTCCTTGATCTCTCTAAAGCTTTTGCTCTAGTGTCTCATCAAATACTCCTCTACCAATGGTCTTCCCTTGGGCTATCACAATCCACACTACTATGGTTTAACTACTTAACCAATAGATACCAGTCTGTTAAATGGCTGTCCACTTTTTCTCCCTTACTTTCAATACCAGTGTCCATTACAGAGACAAGTGCCAGACCAGGGATACATTTCCTGTTCCCCATCCAGTTGTCCAAGTTGCACTTGAATTGGGTTAGGGAGAAACTCTACTTCACATGGATGTCATCTACATGAGGAAAAAAATCTTTGGAGTCAGTGTGGGGTATGAAAGTATCTTTGCAAACACTTCCAGGCAAGAATCCTAAATCTTCTAGATTTTATTGCATATTTGAGAGCCATACATGTGTCCTCCCATTATTTGTGAATTGCAGATCTAATCTCTCTTCCCAATCTTTTTTGACATCACCTGCATCTGATTATTCCTGTAGTTAGCATACAGTATTTTACATACCCTACTAATTATCCATTTTTTAACAGCAGCTTCTGTTCTGGATTCATTTAAAAATTCAACAAGTCCAGGTCTTTAATTCATAATTTCCCTATCACTTTTTCTTTCTCTGTACTCCTATATCAATCCCTGAAATGGAAGGCAATAACTGGCATGCAATCAAAATATGTTTTCAGCCTCTTCCCATTCTTTGACCTTTCCCTTTCAAATTATTTCTTACCAATAGCGTGGTGGCTTTGTCAGGTTCCTTCAGTATATTCTGCCCTTAGTTGCATTCATCCTTATTGGCAGAACATCCTTTCTCCATTCTCATGTTGGCATAATTCGTAGTGTACTTTCTGCTGCTTTATAAATAAAATACTTTCTGCTTTTTATTTCTCCATATCTTTTGGGTTTCTAATACCATGATGGGAATGGACCCCATTTCTAAGTCAAAGTACGATTAAACTTCATGAAATTAGAATTGTTTCAATCTTTGATGTCAGCCAGAAGTGCTCTTCTCAGCACCTGCAGTGTGCCCAGTAATGACGACTTCTGCATTTTGTACAGATTTCTATGTATTGGTAATGTATCTAAATACGATTGTAGATTCCTTTTAACAAGACCAGTTGCTCCTATTACTAGTGGAACTGTCTGCGTATCTTTCTTCCACATTGCTCTCGTTTCTGCCTGCAAATCTTGATATTTGATGACTTTGTGTCTCTTGGTATGCAGGACACTGTAGTCAATGAGTGTAGCGATTTCAGTGATCTATACTACATTTGTTTTCTTTTCATGGACCACTATATGTAGTTTTCTCGCATCTGTCTTTTGAACTGTTGGTAATGGGTGATCCCATGTGATGTAGACTTCTTCATTTTCTGTGATGCTTTGTGACTCATATTTCTAGTGTTTTTCAGTCACTTCATTACCATTATGTTTTCATAATCCACAGTGCAACAGTCTTGCCACATTATTATCCCTTTCAGTATACAATCCTTCTGCCATTAGTATGTCACAACTAGCAACAAGGTGTGCAACTGTTTTCCAATTCTGTTTTACAAAACCTACTTATTCAATGGACTTTCTCCCACATGTTCAGTGGACTTTGTAAACCAGTGTGCACTTAGCCCATTATCGTGGGCTGCCAGTATTAACCTTTCATCTTTTGGTTTGAATTCATCTCTCCTTAACCATTCCTGCTTTCGATCCTGATCAACATGAGGTTTTTCCAGACGTTTTCTATACTTGCAACTATATTTATGCATTTTCCACATTTCTTGCCTTCTCATCTGATCTTTCACCTGATATTTTCTTTTGTTTTTTTGTTTTTGTTTTTTTTTTGGCAAATTCAGTTGCTGCCTGATTTTTATCTACTTCTGGTTTGATTTCCATTCCTGCTTGAAACTGATATGCTTTTGCTAGACTAAGCAGGAAAGTCATCTTAGATTTATTCTCCTCGTGTTTCAAAACTTTCACTGCATTTGGATCTTGTGAGGTCAGCAGATGTGTGCAGTCCCACAATTGTAGATCTATACATTCAATCAATTTTAAGGAGGCCCATACCACCTTTCGAATGGGGAATATATAATCTTGGTATGCACTGATTTTTATAAATCATATGATGAGCATGAAACATCCTTTTTGTTTTCCTGTCTAATCTGTCCATCACATTTTGGGGCCAGTCAGTCACTCCAAAACTGTAAGTTAAGACAGGAAGAGCAAATTGGTTTATAGCTTGAATTTTGTTCCTAATTGTCAACACTGTTTTCAGGATTGATTTAAGTCTTCTAAAATATTCCTTAGCAAGTGTTGTTCACATTTGTTCATGTTTTATTGTTGATCCTTCATCACTTCCCATATATTTATACATTCCCTTTTGCTCAAGTTCTTTTATATCACATTATTGTCCCAAGCTGATGTTTTCATGGTGCTGCAGTTTTCCTCCTTTAAAGGCTGCTTTTGCACATTTATCAAGATCAAATGAAATTCTTATATCTGAAAAAGTTTTAAGTACTTGCAGTTTTGCTTTCAGTTCCTCATCTGGTGAGCTATACATCCCTACCCATAATATACGACCCATATAATTGACAAATAGAAGATGTGAGGTCTTTTCACTTTGTTGTTTTCTAGGAGCCAAATTACAGCCATTGCCTAATTTGTTAAGTAATATTTTGTATGACTGTTGTTATTTTCCTTAAGAATCTGCATCCAAAAATGCCATTTTTCCTTGTCCATAAGCAAGAGTTTGTATTATCTTTTATTTAGTCTCCTCCCACATATTCTTTGCTGCCATAACATAATTCTTTTTTAATCCATGCACCTAAATACTTAATTTTATCATGCCCCCATAAATATGGGCATTGCAGAACCAAATCATGTGTAGGTACGTAGTTTATAGCTGTAGCATTTGTTTTATAATAAATCTGGAATAATTAATAGGGACTCTCTCAGAAATGTTTTACAACACTGAGGTTGTCCCTTTCTACTTCCATCAGGTACTAAATCATCTGGAAGTAAAGCCAACTTTTCTTGGCCATCATACTAATTATATCGTTGAATTTGTGGGTCCCTTATTTTCTTTGCCAGTGATTCTGAATATCTGATTTCAATTTTTTTTCATTACTGATCTAATGGGATCGGATCTGACTCGACCATTATACTAGTTCATGACCTCCAACAAACTCTCAAGCTCCTTCCCTACCCATAATATACGACCCATAACATCTCCCAGATCTCATTTCCCGATTTTGTCTAGACATGGTTGCCTTCAGCTTTTGAGTATACAGTGGGAGATAAGTCCTTTTTTGTTTTCTCTTATCAAAAAAGCTTTATTTGTGACTATTTCTTTAATCTTTAATTCTATTTTAAGTAATTTCTACCCTCATTTTCTATACACTTTTGAGTGTAATCTTTCCTACCACCATTGGCAGGCCTAACCTTCCTTCCTTATCCCCTTTTACACTTAGTATATTTCTCCTCTTATAGTTTCATAGTTTAGTACTAGGCTATCTGCCCTGGGGCATTTGTAAGCCTAGCGATAGTGATGTGGCTTTTGCCACCCCATGAAATGGTACAAAAATGTACAGAATAAATTTGGAATACTGTGCCTCTGTCTAGTAGTGACACAATGAAGGTCCCCTTATATAATAAAATTAGTTTACTGTGCCCCTGTCTAGCAGTGACACAGATGTGACCCCTGGGGTAAATTTACGATCTCCCATCCACTCATTGAGATTGCTCTTGAAGAGAGTCAGTGAGGGGCTCTGCCTAATATGAACTGGGATCTTGTTCCAAAGCATGGGAAGCCTCTGGGTTATGAATCTATCCCTCCAGCATGTCCTATTCATACTTGTGCCGAGGTTTAAGTCTGTAGCTCTCGTGGTCCTAATGGATTTGGATTTTTTGAGGTGGAGCAAGTCCATCAGATCCTGATTGGACATGGCCTTGTACGTCAGGCAGAGATCACCTCTGAGCAGGCGGTATGCTACTGAATAGAGCTGAAGTTTCTTTAGTCTGGCAGAATAAGACATATGTTGGAGACCCTTGATCCTCTTGGTGAGGTACTTTTGTGGTCTCTCCAGCTGTTGCAAATGCCGGGTGAGGTACATACCAAATGGGGCATTGTACTCAATCATGGGTCTGATGAGGGAGGAGTATAGGGGTACAATGACATCCTTGGATCTGGATGTGAATCCCTTCATGATGAGGTGTGCAAGGTAGAATGTTTTTCTAACCACTTTGGCAACGTGGGTGTCAAATGAGAGGTCGCTGTTGACTTGGGTCCCTAGGTCTCTGATTACTTTTTCCGTACTCAGTGGGTTGCTGTCTATGTGATAATTTGTGGGTACTTTGTTTTTCCCAAAGGGGATGACTATACATTTTTTGGCATTTAGTTTAAGGCCATGACTCCGGCACCAGTTGTCCGTTTCTGTGAGGCCTTTTTGTAGGATGTATGTGTTTGCTGGTGTATCGACTATGGCGCCTAGTTTGCAGTCATCTGCGAACTTTGTCAGCCACAACCCTCCCATGTTTGTTTTAACATCTGAGAAATAAATGCCGAACAAGAGGGGTCCCAGAACAGATCCCTGTGGGACACCACTTGTGACTGGCTTTGAGTCTGACATTGCTCCAGCGATTTTAACTTTATGGGTTCTGTCCTTTAGCCAGTTTGCAACCCATCTAGTGACATAAGGGTTTACGTTTAAGCTGCTGAGCTTATCTATGATGCCTGAGTGGGGTATTGTGTCGAAGGCCTCAGCCAAGTCCAGGTAGGCTGTATGGACTGCTTTGCCCTCATCAATGGCTCTAGTGACTGTTTCGAAAAAGTCAACCAGGTTCAAAAGGCAGGATCTGCCCTTTACAAAGCCGAACTGGGTGGGGTCGCCTGTAGGTCCCCTATGTCTCTGTTTATGAGTTCCATAATGATTCTTTCCATAGCTTTGCAGACCATGCTGGTTAAGCTTATGGGGCAGTAGTTCCCAGGGTCTGTAGAGGTACCCCCTTTGTGGAGTGGGACCACTGTTGTTGTACGCCAGTGTTCAGGTACATATCCTGTAGTAAGGCTAAGGTTAAATAGCATTTTTATGTGCGGGTTTAGCTCCTCTTGGAGTTCATGTAGCACGCAACCCGGGATACCATCAGGTCCCATTGATGCTGTGTTTTTAGCTTTGTTGAGGGCGGTTCTCACTTGGACATCTGAGATGACAGGGAGATTACCATAGTTGGTATTTCTTTTCCTGTCTACATGTTTGTTGTAGTTCTTTAATAGCATTGTTGGTATTTAATCTTTCCCTCTCTTTCTGGTTAAAAAAAAAGTTAACTGTACTCTTCTTTTGTTATGATAAATGATAACTTTCTCTTTAAAAAATGTCTGAAAAAGGTCCGACAGGATTTAAGAAGTGCAAAAATTGGGGGCATAAGTTGCCTTATTCAGATGCCCACAATCACTGCATGTATTGTTTGGCTCCATGTCACTTAAATCAGGATTATAATATCTGCTATGAGTTCAGCCCCTAAGCACTTGCTGACTGGAAGAACAAATTGATTTTAAAAGGTTTGCTACCAACCTCCTTTTCTGAGGCCATTACTAGAGTTCAATGCCCTAAACATAAATCCAAAGACCCTACAAAAATGTCTAAGCCTTCTGATTCTCCAGCTTCTTCATCTAAACTGTGAAAGAAGAAAGCAAAATTGGATCTGAGGTTACCACCCATCGTCAGATCCAGTCAAACCTATTTGTAATCCTACACCCTCGGATCCAAACCTTTACCAAGGAAAACCTATTCTATAAGTCTGTATCCAGTCTCATCCAGAGTGCCCTCTCCCTTTTTAGACAGGCACTCTAAATCATCATCCCTAATATATTCTCGTTGTTCCAGGAGTATCATGGAAACAGATGTGGAGAGGATGATGAGTAAGTTCTTCATGGAGCAAATTCAAATGGGAGTGCTCATGGTTCCTACTCCTTTGGGTCAGGAAGTCTGATAATCTACTACTCCACCCATAACAGCTACTTTTCTAATCCAACCTGTCATTTTAGAATCCTGGGATCCGAGCATTCTGGGTCCGTCTGGTTCAGATCCAGAGAGAGCACCTTCTTCATATCTGAATATTGCTCTGAGTGCACCGCCTGCAACATCCTCAGACCCAAAAGACTCTTGGAGCAGAAGCATCCCTGTTGGATAAGGGAGCATGGTGTCAACTCTGAGGGTTTTGGAGTTGTCTGTTCCTCTGAGCTTCAGCACTGGACAGCTCTGCTCTGACTTCTGCCTCAGGTGGATTGTTCTTTTGGAGGAGTGAGGTGACAAACCAGAAACTCCCTTTCTCAGATCCGTTGTCCACCTTCTCCCCAGAAAGATCTGCCTTTGCGGGTGTGAAGAGAGTGTTCTCTGCTCTAGCAAGTCAGATGGGCCCTTCCCCCTCAGATCCACCCTTAACTTCTCAAATGACTTTGCACTGTGATCCTCAACATTCTACCTCACAGGGACAGGCAGCTCAAAGCTTCAACTACCCAGCAGGGTATCTTAAACTTTTCTGATACTTCACCAGACCACTCCACCGAGAAAGTCCCTAGGAAGAGAAAGTGCAAAAGGAGGCACATGGACTCTGATTTTGATGAAGGAGAGGGGTTTCCAAAATCACCACCCGATGATGTCTCATTTGCAGACATTTTTGAGATCTTTAAGCAGAAGGGTGGCTGGTCTTCCCAAGGCCCTTTTCTGGAGGAAACCGTATTTCTGGAATCCTTTAGGACTGGTCTGTCTACCTCATGGGTTACTTCACCTGCCAATTAACTCATTGATTTGATTTCTAGGTGAGTGTGGAAGGAACCTGATACGATTGGCTCAATCCCCCAAAAAAGCAGACCGGATTCTGACTCCACCAGTAGGCTGGGAATTTTGCCATGGCGGCAGCTATAAAAAAGGAACTCACGGTAAAGAGTTCCACCTTTCCTCTAATAGTGTGTCTAGGGCAATAGATTTGGGAAACATGTTTATATTTCAGCAACTTTTGCACTTAGATTGCTGAACTATTTGGCACATTTTACTAAGCTTCAAAGAGATTTGATTAAAGAGATATCGACATTTCTTTCTGGAACCGAAACTGCTGAAACTCTATCTTTAGTAGCCCCCTCAATTGGCTACCCTACAAGCTATATCTAGTTCATCCACAAGGCTTAACTTGCATGCTGCAGAAGGCATCTCAAGGGCCGCAGGTTCAGGTATTTCCATCAAGAGGCATACTTAAATGTGCCTGTGTGATTTTGCGGAGGTTTTCAAGTCGTCATTCATCAATGTTCCCTATGACAGAACATTTCTTTGGCCCTACAGTAAAGGACATGCTTTCCAGGTGTGAGAAAGACAGAAAGAGCATCTCTGCAAGGTTGTGTATTTTTCGACCCCTTAAACGACCTTTTCCAGGAATCAACTGGGAGGTCGAAAAATGTGGTTCCGAAAATCTCAGGGTCCTTTCCAGGACACATGTGGGTATAGATCCCCCAGAGGCAGAGAGGGAAGTGATAATGGAAGACATCACACCTGTGGCAGAGGAGGCCTACAAAACCGGGATTCTAAAGATTCCTTTTCCAACAGGCCTTTTCAGCACTCCTGAATGGAGGTCTGATTGCCTACTACTTGAGACATTCTGCAGTCACTTATCTCTACACCTGAGGGCCTGGCTAGATAAAAGAAAAGACAGTTGGGTGCAGAGAATTATTTCCTGAGGTTATATAATTCCCTTTTTCCTTCCTCCTCTATTGTCAAGAAAATTTCCTGATGTCCCACCCAATCAGAGGGAAGCAGCAGCACTAGAAATATAAAAGCTACTAGAAAAAAAGTGTCATCCAAGAGGTCCCACCAGACCAAATGATTCTTTTTAGTGCCAAAGAAAACAGGTGACTGGAGACCAGTCTTGGATCTCAGTGCATTGAACAAGTTGGTTTGACATACAAAGTTCCAGATGGTCAATGCTCACTCCATTCTGTCCTTCCTGGGCAAGGATGACTGGATGTGCTGGATAGATCTTCAGGATGCACACTATCACATCAAGATGAACAGACGATTCAGAAGATACTTATGTTTCTTGCTGGGAGCCAGTCACTATCAGTTCAGAGCACTTCCCTTTGGCCTCACCACAGCCCCCACGGTTTTCAATGAGTGTATGGCAGTGGTAGCAGTTCATTTTGAGACTGCAAGGATTCCGGGTGTTTCCATATTTAGATGACTGCCTCATTACCACCCCGACCAGGCATCGACTGGTAGAAGCTTGAGATCAGGTGTTAGAGATCTATTCACATCTCAGAATAACCATAAATTACAAGTAGTCTCATTTACAACCAGTCCAGACATTAGAATTCATAGAAACAGTGTTATAAACAGAATCTATGGTAGCTTCTCTTCCACTATCAAGAGTGCAAACAATAAGGAGGCAGGCAGGTCAGGAAAATAATTTGTAGTACCAGAATTTCAGCATGATTGATTCTGCAAGCCCTGAGTTCAGTGTCAGTGGCAATAATTTTAGTCCCTTTAGGAAGATTCCACATGACAGTTCTACAATGGATGCAAGCAACACAATGGTCAGTGCTTTCTCAACCCATGTCAGTGAAGATCAGAATAACCCAGATATGCAAATGGTACTTTTCCTGGTGGATCCAGTCACGGCAGCTGTTACAAGGTTGTCCTTTTGTCCTCCATCAGCCCAAGGCCATAGTGACCACAGATGCTTCCCAGATTGGGTGGGGGGCACTTCATATGGAAAACAGTCCATGACACTTGGTCCCCTGAAGAGGCCAACTTGCATATCCGTGTTCTGCAGAGGAAAGCAGAGCTTTTAGTGTTGCAGGCATTCCAGGACTCTCTCCCTCTTGGGGCAGTTGTATTCCAGACAGACAACATGTCAGTAGTTTGGTAAATCAACAAACAAGAGGGAATCAGATCTTATCCTCTGTGTCAAGAAGCCCTCAGAGTATGGCAATGGGTGATATTTTCCAACCACTTTATAATAGCAATGCACATTCTGGGGAAGTCAAAAGTGATAGCAAACAAACTGAGCAAATCCATCTTACTACCTCATGAGTCGTCTCTCAACAACAAAGTAACAGATGATTTTCAGCCAGTGGGGGGGGCCAGCCTTGCTGTTTTCTTTTTTGTTTCATATCCCCTAAGCAAGTGTAACAGCTTTTTAGCCCTGATTCCCCCACTGGGGAGAATCACTGAGGTATGGTCTACTACACGATTGGCCCCCCTGGTCTTCTGTATGTTTATCCTTTATTCCCTAATTCCCAAATTCCTTGAGAAAGCAACCTGGTTGAAGAGCAAATTCATCCTCTTTGCATCTTAGTGGCCTCAACAGATTTGGTTTCCTTTCCTTTGGCCTCATCTATAGTAGCCACCTTGGATTCTGGATCTAATTCCAGATGAGCTGTCTCACCCGAAAGGCATGGTTCACCCAGATATCTCAAATCTCAAACTGATAGCACAATTTCTCCAATTCATTTAATAGCCAGGCAACCAGTTCTCTCTTCCTTTGTCCATTCCATACTTTATCTTCCTATAAACCTTCCACTATTAAAATCTACAGGAGTAAATTGAAAAGGTGCATTTCTTGGGCAGAGGATAATCAGATAGACCCCTTCTGAGCTCCACTTCATTCTTTTCTAAAAAATTTAGTGAGTTTTTTTAATGAGCGTACTAGTTCATCAACTATTAAAGTTCAACTCTCAGCAATCTTAGCAATGTGAGGTTTCAAAATTCTTCACTGGTTTCCTCTAAACTGCTAAGCCTTTTTGAAAGGTGCTGTTCTGATACCCCCCCCCCATAAAGACCCCATGCCACCATGAGATTTAAATTTGGTACTGCAAGCTTTAATTCATTCTCCCTTTGAACCTGCAGCCAAATGTGATCTTAAATTAACTATCTTTTTAGTTGCAGTTACATCTGCTAGAAGAATTTCAGAAATCCAAGTATTATCTTCTAAGGAAATACGGTGGTGGTGCTGCGGTAGCGTTGTCGCCTCATAGGAAGACGTCCTGTTCGATTCTCAGTTAGTGCATCTTCTGTGTGGAGGCATATGTGAATGGGGCGTGCCTTCGTTGAAGGTTGTGCGTCAGGGCTGGTAACCCGGTACATAAAAATCCACTACCAATCATTAGCGGACCGGAGTTCCACTGTGGCGACCCCTAACCGGGAAAAGCTGAAAGACACAAACAAACAAGTATTATCTTCTAAGCCTCCATACCTCATTTTTTCTAAGGTTGTGTAGCAGTGCATCCTTCCTTCATGAGGCGGTGTCAGAATCCAACATCATTCAATCCATTAACTTACCAGTATTCTTCCCAAAATTTATGAATAGAGGGGAATGTATGCTGCACTTGCTGGATGTTCATAGACAGTTACGCTTCTACCTACACAGGACAAAAGAGATTGGAAAGACAGATCAGCTGTTTGTTTCCTTTGTATATAATAAATTGGGCAAATCAGTTACAAAAGTAACTCTAGTTAGATGGTTGACAGATTGCATTTCTTTTATCTAAAACAAATTGAATCTTCCCTTACTAAAACCATTAAAGGCTCATTCAACCAGATCTATGGCAACTTCTGCTGTATTCCACTTTAGAGCGTCTGTGGATGATATATGTGCAGCTGCAACTTGGTCAAATCCCCATACCTTTATCACTCATTGCAAACTAGATCTGGTCTCAAGGGGAAGAACAGCCTTTGGCTCAAAGTCAACCCAGGAATTTAAGTAGGTGGGGACTCTGTCCCATTATTTGAGGAATGAATGAAAATTGACTTCAGGTAAAGAAGTTATGTGCTTACCGTGATGTTCATCAGTGTTGTTCTTTTTATTGCCTGTGATTCTACTTATACTGATTGGTGTCTGTTCTGCTTATCCCCCCCACCTTTGTGAAAACAACTTGCATGATTTCAAAAATCATTAACTTTTGGCCTTGAAGAAACCAGTGTTTTGTCTCGTATTGCTCTATTATCAGTTTATCTCCATGGAAACTTAAGAGCAGCCTGACAAGCTGAAACAGGAAAAGGTTATATTTGGTGTTCTCATATTTACTTGTTTACACTTAAAATTTGTTATTAGATTAAGTTAAGGGTCTTAATCCAGACATTCACTTACGCAAAAGTGAGAAAAAAAAAACATTTCAGCTCTACATATATTATGAACTGTGTACATTTACACCCCATCCCTTACCTCAACAACCCAAGATTACAACCTGCAACTTAAACATGCTTTTGTCTAACCTTTCTTCTCTGTTGTGCACTGTGATGCCTACGTTTCTTAAAAACAAAAACAGAAGAAAGTAATAGGAAGAAAAAAAGCCATTTGTTTCCTTTAGTTACTTTATCTCATACAAGAACAGCTGAAAATATTTTACTATAAAGTATGCAATTTATATCGTGAAAAGTTTCATAGAAATTCTGTTAAGTACAGAAATAGTTTCAGTTAGTTTCCTTTTTTCCCTTCCTTCCCTCCCCTTAGAGTCCTTCCAAACATTACTGACATGAAGTTAGGCAAATGCTTTTCTGTTTCCCACCGGTTTAACAAAGTCAACAAAAGCCCACTCTTTCCACTTACTCTTATGCAGACATATTTCACAAATGCAGTTAATACTTTGCAGTCTCATATTTATTCACTAATTTCTGTGTTGCTGGTCTTCTTCCTGTTCATGTCCATCTCCCAACTCCAGATTCCATTTCAGTTTCTCAGGTACTCCCAGTTCTTTTGGTCAACTCCTGCTCCTTTGGCTGCCTGTCAAGCATTTTGCTTTGGAGCAATGGTAAAAGCTTCGCCAGCAAAGTCTCTTAGTGTGATTTATTATTAAAAGAAGGAGAAGCAGAGCTCCATTCTGCTTGATGGCTCACTCTTTGATACAGACTTTTGCATTTTCTCCTTAGCCTGTTGTGTATCAAAAAATTACTTTGATCCTCCAGGAAAAAAATATTCTGAAGACAACTGGATAGAGCAGCTTGAATCTCACTCCTGCCTTTCAACATTCCTTGATTATTGGAGTAAATGTGTTTCTCTTCTTGCCAGGTCTGCAGTGAATAATCATATTCCTCACTCTACTTTCTTTCCCTTTTGCCAGTTTTGTCAGGATCAACTCTTTCTGCTGGAAGATTTGCATCTTTACTAATAAAGGTCTTGAGTGTTTTCTCATGGCCAGATTTGGAGCATACATGCTATGTGCCCTTTCACTTAACAGTTCCTGCTGTGGAATACCAGCCAAATTGCTTACTTGCACATGAAATGAATATGTGTTCCTTCTAGTTTCTTTGGTACAACAGAAAATCTCACATTTTCTCTACATGCTCTGTCCTCCAGTTCTACATCTCTTCTTGAGCAGTCTCATACTTGGACAACTTTTTCTTCATTTCAACCTCTAATTTTTGCATTTTTTTCAGCTCATCTGAATATCTGTTTAAAGATTCTTCCCTTTTTTCCAACCTTTTGTTATTTTAGTTGATATACTCCTTCAGTGATTTGTTTATTTTAATCAGATCTACATCACATTTGACTTAGTTTTCCTCTAGATTACTGGAAGCCACGTCTTGCACCAAAGCTGGAGGTTGAACTACTTTTTGCTGAACACCGCCAGCATTCTTTCCAGACAATGTTTTCTTTTCACCTTTTTCTTCTCATAATATTTCTTAAATTTTGCTAGGATCTCTCTCATTTTGGCCACTACTGCATTTGTCTTCCCATCTTGTATTCTATAAATTCTGCTTTACACTTTCTTTTGTCTTAATTTAACTACTAGCATCTATGTTGCTTTTGGACTATTCCCACAATTTATTTTTTCAATTGCCACTTTCCTGTTCCATATTCTTTTGTCTTCCCATCCTTGCCATATCTGCTTTTATCTGCCTTTCTGTATCTTTATCCTGCTGTCTTAACCACCCTGCTCTTCTCCTCCTTTGTTTTTCTTTTAATTCCCAGCTCATCTCTCTCTCTCTTCTTGTCTCTGTTTTTCTAAAACTCCTTTCAGCATTTCTTGCCTTATTGCTTCATTAATGCTATCCCACTTACCTCTTCATCCTTCTCTTCCTTTGACAGCCCTTCTCTTAATTTGTGTAACGATTCCTCCTCCCTTTCTTGTTCCTGTAGGTACTTAGGGAGCCTTTAGTGCCTATCCATCACTTTGCCCTCTTGCAGCCCTATTTCCATTTTCAGGGCAGCATGATCTAAGAATGCTATAAGGTATAACTCCATATGCTTTATGTTGCATGTCTGCTGTTTTGTAATGTAACCTTTATCAATCCTCTACTAAGTTTTAGGTCTGTGCGAGTAAAAGGTACATCCTTCTTCCCCCTAGGCTGATTTATTTACACCTTCAATAAGTATGTCTGCCCAGCCATCCCCTGTTAGATAACCTCTTGTAAATCTTCCCACCCTGTCCAGTCTCCTCTTCCTAGAGCCTCAGCTAATATCGTTTCTGTCTTTTGCTAGGTTCCAATACCATATAAGAAGTCCTAACATGTTCTTGAAATTTCATTATCTCTGCCAATATTTCGGTGCAGCGGTAGTGTTGTTGCCTCACAGCAAGAGGTTCTTCCGTTCGATTCTCAGCTGGAGTACCTTCTGTGTGGAGTCTGCATGTCCTCCCCGCTGTTGGGTTGGCGTTCGAAAGACATGCGTAAATGTGTGTGCCTTCATTGAAGGTTGAACGTTGAGCTGGCACCTCAGCGTTTGTGAAAGTCTACTGCCAATCATTAACGGACTGGAGTTCCGCTGTGGCCACCCCTAACTGGGAAAAGCCGAAAGACAAACAACATTTTAATATTTGATGGTGGTGGGAAATATACTCACACAATTGTAAATCTCTGTTCTACCAGGGTGCCCTTTCCTTAATATCTCCCTTTCTTGTTTTCTAGTCTTCTCTCTGTCTGTAATGGTAGAAATTTTCTTATCAGTATCACTATACACCTCCTCCTTTTCGTCCCTCATGCTGTGCTGGTCACCAGCCCATATCCCTCTCCCTTCATTGTACCATGATCCTCCTGTCATGCATGTGTTTCTTGCATTATTGTTATATGCACCTTTTGTTTATGCAGTATCTGTTCTGTGTTGACTTTCTTGCCTGGGCTGTTGACATTCTGCAAAATTATGCTTAATATATGCTGCCTCATATGTACAGTATTATTTCTTTCCTTCATAAGTCCCCTTTGCCTTTTAACTTTTTCTTTATTCCTCTGGTGTGCCTTTCTGCTTTCTATCTATTTGACTCATCCAGCCCCCCAATGAACAACTAATTTAGAATTACATGCACACATAAAATAAAGCTTCCCTTTTTCAGTGCATCTTCTAGTATGGGATTATGGCTCCTTACTCATGTCATAACTTTGTCATTGTGCTCGTCACTGTAGGAGAGTCCACTCCTCTCTGCCCCCATGTATTTTAACTCTTACCCTTTATTTCACAATTTCTTTTATGTTCCTCATGCCTTCCATTCAGCAATTATTTTTTATGTCCCTTAGGTCTTTTAATATTTTAACACCTTAATACCGGGCTATTAGCTTGGGTCAGCAGTTTATTATCTAACAAGGCTTCAAAAACCAGTTGCTTAATTACCGAAATTCCTTACTTCAGTTGGTTTTATGGTCCCAGCATCTGCAGCATTGTCCATTTTAACTTAAAACCTTCAACAATTGTCATTTAGTAAGAATTGTTATACCATTTATTTAACTTAACTGCAACTTATTCATGTATATTTATTATCATGCTAGTATTCATTATTCATAGAGGTTATCCAGGCCACTTACTTTATGGTCCCTATCTCCAGTACATTGTATGTTTGAACAGATTATTAATAACAGTTAGCATTTATTAACTTGTTTGAACTTTTTTTTTTTTTTACTGTTGACATATCAAAGTTGCTTTTACCAATCTAAGAATTGTAGGCATGTAATTACTCCAGGTTTGCTGCTGCTCCTTTCCTCCTTCCACTTATTTCCCCAAACAGTCAGTCCATTAAACTTCATTTTACAGTATGGCATTGTCCTTGGCATCTGTCGCTCATCCTTCTCTTAACACATATGACAAGCAGGTGGGATATTTCGTTTAGATACTTTAATACATAAAAACACATCAGGATGGATAGCGGTATCATAAAATATGAACAAACTAGTTAACAGACAGACCTTTTATACATACATGCTTACATCTGTACAGCTAACTACAAAATGACAGTCCAGCTTACACGTGCTCAGAATTTATACACTTGTGCAAGCCCTTGGATAGCTTCTTAAAGGTACATACACACACTTTTATCTACATCCTCCCTGTTAAAAAGATTGGCCTTTGTAAAAACAATGCTAGAGTAGACATGCATTATTATAGACACTAGAAACAAAACACAATGTTCATGTCCAAGTTGCTTTTCTACCTGTTACAAGGTTTAGAGATGCGAACATATCTAGTAACATAGTAATCTGGACCAAATTTAGTAATCTGGACCAAATTTAGCAACCGGGACAGTCTTCAGTGCACAGCTCATTTCAGGAAATTCTGGATTCATCACAGGAACAGGAATGTCCTCTGGAACTTCCTCAGGAACTTGAACACCGGACAACTCACTCTGAGGTAAAGAGTCTTTCTTACAGACTATGTGCTGTGGTATAGGCTCGGACACTGGTCTCTAATGTTTCCGATTCCGCCTAAAGTTTACTCCTTCTGATTCCATAATGTACGATCTCTGCTCAGGGCAAATACTCTTTGCAACACAAATCTGATCATAACCTTTGGACGTTTGCATCCTCACCACTTTTCCTCCTCATAATGGATGGAGTGGTTTTCTAGTCTTATCGCAGTAGGACTTCTGGGTTAAACGCTTCTTCAACAGATTAGTTTTCACTGACCTGTTGTTCTTGACACATGGAACCAGCATTTGACTACTGATTGGTAATGTGGTTCTGGTTTGTCTTGACAGAAGTCTCTGAGCAGGTGAACTAAGATGTTAATCACAAGGAATATTTCTGAGATTCAAGAGATTCAGGAAAATATCACTGTTTTCTCATTTTGACTTCTCAGGTAACTAATTTTGCACTTTGAACTGCACATTCTGCCAAACCTTTTGACTGCGGGTCCTCAGGGCTACTTGTAACATGAGTAAAGTCCCATTCTTCAGCAAATTCTTTGAACTGTTGGCTTGTAAACTGCGTGCCATTGTCAGAAATAACTTTGTGCGGACTACCATGTACTGCAAAATTGCTTCATCTTAAAAATGACAGTTCTGGATGTTAGGTTAGGAAGTAAGTCAATCACAAACCAATTGGAATAAGAGTCTACTAACACCAAATAATGTTGACCATTCCACTCGAAGATATTGGTGGTTACTGTCGACCAAGTTCCAGAATCTGGTTTTGCTGAAGTGGTTCCGTCTGTTGTTGTGGGTTGGTACTGTTACACACTGAACAAGATAAAAGTGCTCTCCCTTTCTTCTAAGCTACCACCATGGAAGATACCCACTCAGTTGGAGTTGCAGCTGGACAAATCACACCTTGTCACACTATGTTATCTAACTCTGCTTTGAGACTGTCCTGCATGGCTATTGAAACTTTACATTCTGGCTGGATAACTGGACTGACCTCTGGGTCTAAATTTATGAAGTACACACCTGGATGTTTGCCTAGTTTGTCTTTGAGCAGATCAGCATAAGTAGAAAAAATGTATTGGGTGAAATCAGAGTAGTGGTCATTCAAGCTAACTTGGTGGACTTTCTTATTAAATGAAAGCAGTCCCATTTTCAAACTGTCTCTGAGCCATAATAATGACTGGATGTGTCTCTTGACCACATAAAATAATGACTTGTAGCTTCTCCCAGCAGAGTAACATGAAAGCACTACTGAGCCTTCAGTCTGAATTTCTTCACCTCCATAAGCAACAAGCTTTGCACTCTTTGCCAAATCGAGCATTTCACCATTACACACCCTAGAAAATGTTTCTGCTGACATAACATTGCACTTGGAACCTGTAGCAACTTTGAGCTGTATGGGGTTTCCTATTTTTCTGAACAGTACAAAATACTTCATTCTTTGCCCTTAAATCTGCTGCATTAACTGTTTCATGAAGCACTGACACACCATCAACATAAAGAGTAGGGTTGCAGCTTTTTGATTGATCAACTCTTTTCTTAATATATTTCCTTTTAATAAAAGAATGTAGGCCTTTTGATTTACAAACCCTTTTAAAATGATTCCATTTATTACATTTGTGGCATTGCTGACCAACAGCTAAAGATTTTTCAGTTTTAGATTTGTGATCCAGCACAGTTACAACATTTGGCAATGAAATTAGGTTGGGGCCCATGCTTTGAGTTTAATGACTCACTCCTATGCTTCACTGAGGCTGTGCAAACTCTGGAATTTGCTGGAAAGATCTGGGGTTTACCATTGGTGCTGCAGGGGCTATAGTTGCTGCCATGTGCTTGGGCATATTTCTTTTAACCATGTGTTGCATGCTATCAACATGAGCTTTATCACTGTGCCTTCTAGAGCTGTTCTCATTTATAAGAATATTTGTGTGCTTTTCTGTGAGCTCATATATCTGACAAATCTCAGTGATCTTATTCAAAGCTAAATCACTGTCACAAAGCAAAATCTTTCTCACAGCATCATCTTTTATACCACACACAAGTCTGTCCTTTAGCAGTTCATCCCTGAAATCACCAAATCTGCATGTTTTAGCTTTATTTCTGAGGTCGGTTATATATGCTGCAAAAGTTTCACCAGACTTTTGATCCCTTGTGTAAAATAAGTGCCCTTTCATTGTAGTATTTGTCTGGGGGGTTACACATTTCCCTATGTTTACGTTTTAAGCACTCTGGGTCCTTCTTTCACTCAGCCTCTACAACAATATGATGATTTTCCCCCTCTCCTGTATAGATAGCAAGTGCATACACAAATGAACATTCCCTTTAAATGGCTTCTGACCCAGCTAAATTAAGCAGAATAAATGCTTTTGTACGGCCATCTTTATCAGAAAATGCAACCTGTATGAAAATGTCATACTCTTGCTCACATACTCTCCAGTTCTTAGCACTATTATTGTCAAACACAAGTGCACTGTATTTTTGCAATCTATCTACTATGCCCCCAAAGTATACACAAACACGCTGAAAATGTGTCATTTGTAATTATATACAAACAACTGTTCTGTGAGCTTGTAATAGCATTCAAATACACAATAAACTCTTCAAAATACTGTACTTAGAGAAATATGCTCTGTAATGGCTGTATTCTGCGAAATAACTTTATTGTAACACTGCACAAATGTGAACACTTTATACACTTCTGATAACTTGGATATCTTTGCTTAATACGAAAAATACATGCCTTACAAAAGTTTGGGTTTCCCCTTATTTTATTTGTTTATGCACTTCAGACTTTATTTCAAACATTTTCCGTAGTAATTTGAATATTTTTATCAATATCGTACATATCGATTTATGCAAATATCATTTAGAACGTTGTGTATGTCCCGTTTCATATTTTGCAAATAAGAAATTGTGCTGCACAACTCTTAATAACTGAAATTCGTTTGTGACCTGTTTTGCCAAATTTACACATTGTAGGGATGATTCACTCCAGTAGTTCCAAGCAAGTACCTTAAGTCATTTTAGCCATGCTGCCTCTAACTTTATGCCCTTTAGACATGCTGTTTCTGACACCATGTCCTTTTAGACATGCCACTTCTGACACCATGTCACTCATCCTTCTCTAACACATATGACAAGCAGGCGGAATATTTCATTTAGATGCTTTAATGCATAAAAACACATCAGGATGGATAGCATCATAAAATACGAGCAAACTAGTTAGACTGACAGACCTTACATGCATACATGTTTACATCTCAACAGCTAACTACAAAATGGCAGTCTAGCTTGCATGTACTCAGTTTATACACTTGTTCTTAAAGATAAATGCACACACATTGATCTACAGTATCTTTCTACTGTACTGTTAATTTTAACATGGTTTTCTTCTTGCTCAAGCATCTAGGTCAGTCAGCTTCCATTCCATACATTTGGCCATGCCCTCCATTGCTTCCATACTTGCCTGCATTACTGTGTTCCCCTCAATCATTCCTTGAATAATGGTTGAGTGCTTGGCAACCCCTTGTTGGATAATTTCCAATTTCTTCTTCTGACTTGAGCGAGTGTCCCATACAGTCTCTATCAAGTCTTTTATATCTGACCAGATTGCAACCAAAGTAGTGTTTTCCTCAAAGCACAACCATCACCTTCCTTTTCCATAATTGTGTCTTTTCCTGCTCTTAACCTTTTTTTTCTCTTTTCAAACTCTCTTTGACTTGCAGCCCAGCAGATTAGGAAGACAAGATCATTGAAATCTGAACAATTTAGTCAAGTAATTCTACGTTTTTCTTGTTGGTGCAAAAGACTCCCTGACTACTGTGCTATTGCAATGTCGCCATACAGGAAGTCCAAACCTTCAGAGCTTTCTTGTCACCAAAGTGAGCTCTTCCTTACAGGCTTTGACTGATTGACAATCAGCTCATGCTGTTTCAAGGCTATGCAGATAAGTACCAAGTCATGGGCTTCCCTTATATTTTATCAATTGTTTTGTGACATAAATTTGTCTTCTCTTTGGAAATGTATTGCTCAGAGCTAAGATTACTGTTTAGTGTTTGTCACTAAAATTTTAGCTGAAATGTCTATATTTTTGTGAGGGTTCCATTTTGGAGAATACTTTCCAAGTTACCATTTTTTGTGAGTAAAGTTTTTACTTTTCTGTCAAAATTTGTAGCTAGGGGATGGGACTAGTAGTGTTTTTGATGGTTGTCATTAAATATTTTTTTCCCAAAACTTTACTTTATAGTCAATAATTATGACCTATTTAGGATATATGAGGTATCAGAGGCAAAAATTAAAGTGGGTGAGTTCCTCTGACAATTTCTGCTTGAGCAGAGGAGCCAGGCAAGGTTGTCCTCTTTCCCCTTTGTTATTTGCAGTATGTTTAAAACCATTGGCAAAGACAATAATGGACTCAGAAATTCAAGGATATAATTGGTATGGTAATCAAGAAAAGCCACCTGTATTTGTATGCGATATTATTTTATACCTGATAAAACCAGAAAAGGACATTTCAGTGGTGTAGAACATTTTGAGACAGTTTCATGTATTTTCAGGATACAAAATTAATAAAGCTTAAAACAAAAGCAATAGCTGTAAATTATGGACCCCCCTCACAATATCCACATTTATGGGAACATGATAAAATAAAGTACTTAGAGGAGTATGGGTTAAAATGATTCCAATGTGGCAGCTAAGGGTATATGGGAAGAGACTAAAAAGATAATACAAAAGCTTAGAAATTGGAAGCTCTGTTATAAGGATATGGATAGTAAGATACAAGCAGTTAAAATGTTTTTAGTCCCTTTAGTCTTGTACACAGGTCAGGCATATTGTTATCAACTGCAGGAGAAGTTGTGGATAGCAATTAATAAAGAGCTGAAGGATTTTATCTGAGTGGGGAAGACAGCATTGTCAAGTGGAATAAGCTGATTCTTCCAGTAGAACAAGTTAAGGCTCCTATACATATTGACATACAATCACATACAATTGATTCTCATTAAGCATCTGGTGTATAAATGGAGGTGGTTCCTAGTAATAAAATTCATTCCTTAAAGGCAAATGTCCGAGGTACCAGAATACATTTTTTGGTGACCAGTATTCCTTAAAGTCAGTGTGGTTCCTGTGTTGTGGTGCGCTTTCCAGTTGTGGCTTTGGTCTTAACCTCAGCTGCCTTTTCACATCATCTGCTGGTGAGCAACTCCAGTGTCCATGCTCCTCGGACAGCTTATCTGTTTCTTTCTTTCTCATCCTGTGCTGCTATTTGGGAATCTGATAAGGACTGAAAGGGAAGCACGTCCTCTGCAGCTGTTTACTGTCATCTTCTGGCTTGGGAGAACCACACTTGTCAGCATTAGTGAAGTGAGCGATGTTCGTTCTCTAAATTGCTCTGAGAAGCTTGATTCCTGGAGACAGGTCCATTCTTTAAGCTGCTTTTTTTTTCTGGAGGATCTCCCAGGAAAAGGAAACCAAACATAAAGTTAAGATGTTTTTCTTGTCCTAAGGCAGGTAAGGAGGATTGGCGGGTTTTGCTAAAGATTTATTTAAAGCATTTCAGTATTTAAATTCTGAGTCTTCCCTTCATTTTAAAAGGAAAAGATTTTCCTTTATCTGAGATTCTGATTCTCAGTCTGAGGGGCAGAAATTAGACTTGTATTGGGTTTCCCAAGTTTCCACTCCACAGAATGGGGAATCTGATTCTGAGGAATTTTTTTTTTATTTCAGATTCCCCATCTGAGGAGTTGTCTTTTACTGATACTGTTACCAGAATGGAATTATAGGTTCACAGGTGCTCAGGTGTACACTAGGCTAATGATCACAAGGGCCTTTTTAAGCCTAGCCATGCATTCCAAATCTCTGACAAGTTCTGGTACCCATGATAAGTGTAAGCAGGGGCCTGGGAGATGAACCATTTGCAGGTTGGCTGTGTTCATTAGAGACATAGGTGCAAACCAGGGATGAATTTCCTGTTCCCCATCCAGTTGTGCAGGTTGCATTTGTAATGGGCTAGGGAAGAACTCTGTTTGTAATGGGCTAGGGAAGAAGTCTGTTTTACATGGATGGAGAGGCCTGTTCCAGGGAAGGGGTAGTCTTTGGGATACATACTTGTCTCTCCAGCATGTCCTATTTTTATCACAGGCAATGTTATAGTTTTTAGAAGGGATAATTCTGGTGTTTGTTTTGCAGATATGCAGACAGTCTGTCAAGGTGGAGTTTGACAAGGCCTTGTGTGCCAAGCATAGATTTTTCCTCAACAGCCTGTAGGAGATACAGGGATAGGGCCTTAAGGCAGTCTGAACAGGACTTGTTATTTATGCCCTGTATTCTTTTAGTGTGGAATTTCTGTGGACCTTCCAGTTGTTGGGTGTGCCTGGTTAGGTACATATCAGAGGGGGTATTGTACTCAATAACAGGTCTGGTAAATGCCAAATGCACTGGAACAGTGACCTCCTTAAACATTGATGTCATACCTTTGTTAATACGTTGCACAGCATAGAATGATTTCCTTGCTGCTGTAAACACATGATAGTCAAAGTCTAGATTTGGGTGTATCCCCAAGTCCCTAATTACTGGGTCAACTCTTAGGAGTGTGTTGTCAGTATGATGGTTACCAGGGGTGGATGACTTATCAAAGGATACTATTACACATTTCTTGGCATTTAATTTTAGTCCAAGGTTCTGATACCAGTTATTTGTCTGTCAGCTCTTCCTGGAGAACATCTGTATCAGTGGGAGATTCTGTGACTGCTCCTAATTTGAAATCATCTGCAAATTTAGTCAGCCAGAGTTTGTTGACATTGGCATTGACTTCAGAGAAGTAAATGCTCAAAAGTAGCAGCCCTAGGACTGATCCCTGAGAGACTCTGCATGTGACTAGCCTGTTTGGAGAGGTAGACTCCTCTGTTCTAACTTCATGAGTTACATCTGTGAGCAAGCTGGCTATCCATTGGGTGCCTTAAGGGTTTATACCTAACCACTTGAGTTAGTCAACAATGGGATATTGTATCAAATGCCTTAGCCAGGTCAAGGTAGGCTATGTGAACCATTTTGCCCTCTTTCATTGCTTTGCTGACCTTCTCAAAGATGTCCACCAGGCCGAGTAGGCCTGACCTGCTTTTGATGAAACCCAGCTGATTTAAGTTATTTCACTTGGAACAAAAAGAAATATAATCTCAGCAAAGATGATATGATTTGTTACAGGTGGGTTTTCCTCAAAGTGCAACTGTTTCTCCTGTTTTGTGAACCTTATGCTTTTCTTGCAGCCAACAGTTTGGCTGACAGTCAGCCATCTGCTCCCAGAAAATATGATATGTTGTATAAGGTTCCCAAAACTGTACCGTAATTTCTCTGTCAAAATCAACAAATCTGTCAAATACCTTATGGCGATTAACCGTATTCCATCTGTCATCCTTTGGTCAAACTTCACATCAAGAGAATTCAGGGCTTCATCATATCAGTTTGGATCCAGCACAAACACCCCCTTTCATTTCAGATTCCAGTGCTGAGGTTTGTTAAAAAGGAATTATTCTGGTGGGTGAATTAGTTGTCTCAGAACAGATCTAACCTTTAACCTTACAGCTCCTACTTAGTCTGTAACCACAAACAATTTGCTTAGGAAGTTGTATCCAAGGGGGTGAAATTCCAGGGGCTGCGGAACAAACACAGCAAATTAAAAAAAACGTAAATGTCAAAGAAATGGTGATTCTAATAAATACTCTCATATTTATTTATTTATTTTACATTTGTTTACCAGGAGAGTCCAACTGGGCATGAGTCCCATTTTCAGCAGAGGCCCGGGGAGAAAAACTCTACAAAGAGTAGTACAGAAAGAAGATATATTACACAATATACAAGCTGTTAAAATACAGTACAGAAGACAATTAGGAGCTTTTACAATGCACTGATGTACTACTATAACATAAGGATAATATAATTGTACAATATAAAATAACATTATGTGAGGAAAATACACAAAACAGTTGGGCGGCATTACAATCCGTTATTTGGACACATTCCTACAATGATTAAAATAGTGCACTACGAGATATTTGAGAATGGCATCTAGAGGGGTCCGGGTTAAAGAGTTGCACAAAAGATTAACATGGGAAGTTATCCAGGATCAGAACAACTGAATGTCCATGAGTTTAAATGTGCCCATAGGAGTTTTTTTGAAGGTATTTCTGTTTTCATTGGGCCTAATATCTAGCAGGATGGAGTTTCATACTTTTGCGATTCTCAGCTAGAGCGTCTTCTGTGTGGAGGCATACGTGAATGGGGTGTGCCTTCGTTGAAGGTTGTGTGTCAGGGCTGGTAACCCAGTACGTAAAAATCCACTACCAATCATTAGCAGACCGGAGTTCCGATGTGGCGACCCCTAACCGCGAAAAGCCGAAAGACACAAACAAACAGTGTACAGAGAGTCACCAGAGCTATTTCTGCTTTTGGATATGTCAACCAGTGCTTTGTTGGTGGATCTTAGTAGGCAGTTGTTGGAATAACTTTTTAGTAGGCCATGTAATATTGGAATTTTATTTGGATCATAAATGATTTTATGGGCTATTAAAAGTTGGTTGTAGGTGAGCAGGTTGGGTAGTTCTAGCTAGGATAAATACGTGATAACTTGGCAGTGGTATGTAGTGCCGGTGGACTCCGTTGCAAACTTAGCTATTTTATTGTAGCAGGTGTCAAGTTTCTTTAAGTCTGCTTTATTTAGGTTGATGAATATAGGGGAGGCATAGAGAAGTGTGGAGATTAGGTGGGTTCTTGCGATGGTAGCTTTGCTGCTGTTGGTGAGGTATTTTCTGCATCTCTATAGTATTCCGAGATTTTTGTGGACTTTTTTATGTCTGTGCAAGATGAATATCGAATTTCATATTGTGATCTATGATGACTCCTAGTAGTTTGGTGTTATGGACCAGTGTGATAGGGATGTTATTGGCTGAATATATTATGAATGGTGGTATGGGATCTGGGGCTCTTAGGGGATGGAATATCATTAGCTGGGTTTTTTTGGGTAAAGTATTAACTGAGAGTTGGCTAGCCAGGTTTCAATAGATGTAAAGGACTCTTGTGTCAATTTCTGGAGTTGAGGGAGTGATGGTACTGAACAGATTAGGGATAATCAAAAAATAGCATTCAGTCCACACTATAAAATACAACGAACCTGTGGTAAAGGAACGCCAACGTCTGCTCATCCAGAACACAGCAACAGAACAATAAACTGCCTTCAAACTGAGTAAGAAAGTGAAACTCAGAATGAATTCACCACAATAAGTGGTAAAAATCAAAACACATTTATTGTGACAGAAAATCGTAGAACTGTTAAGTGCTTTCACTCATACACAAGTGAGCTTCATCAGAACTGTAAACCAACTGATACAAGTTGTTTAAATAGTATCTTTGGCGCCAAATTCATTTAAAGTGATATTGCACTTATTTATAAGTCATACGAACATATTATATACGAAGAATTGTATATACTATAAAAACATTTACAACAGTGTACTGCACAATAGGAAGTTAAAAAGTTAAAAAATACTAAAATGAAACAGGACAAAAATATAATATACTATTAAATGACAAATGACAGCCACTACATACACTGTCTAGTCCAAATAATATTCTGATGATGTACTGAAAGTACTAATAAAACTATCTATCAAATATTGAGTAGGGGTTTAATGAAAATATTGTCATTCACACCTGGTGGTGTTGTGGCGTCTGTTAGCAACTGCCACCAAACTTTATATGCAAGTATACTTTTATAATCTCCATTTCAAGGATCCAAGACAACATTTTCCAATATTGCAAATTTAAAAGTATGTATAAGTCCATACCTTTCAACGTGCCTATACAAGGCATTATTAATGTCCTTCGTCCTAATACTATAAAGGTGAGCATATATCCATTTTTTAAGATTCCTCTCTGTTTTCCCTATATAGTATCCTGGACAAGCTTCACATTTGGCCAAATAAATTACTAATTTCTAGTTAAAATTACCCTGTCTGAACCTCAATCTAGTCTTATTTATGTTATCTAGGACCATACCTTCTTCTTCACTGATAACGTGGCATTGATTACAAACACCACATTTTGAGGTATGCTTAGTACTGTTTGCTACCCCTGTATCTCTTAAAACCCTTTCCAAAAAAAATTTCATATTTTTCCCCATCTTGTATACAAATGTGGGTCTAGGACCCAAAATATCAGTCAAGTCCTGATCCACCATTAAGAAATTCCAATAATTTATTAATATGTCTTTTATTTTATTAGTATGTGGACCGTATTCTGAAACACAAGCCCTACTATAAACTTTGGGAGCCTTCCTACAGTTGATATCAATAGCCATGTTCTCACCTTTACTATAGGCTCCCAATACTGGGGTGTATTTCTTTCCCCATTCATTTATGACATATTCTGTAACATCTCTCATCATTCTCTGGTCGTATCCTCTATCTATGAATAAATCAGTGATATACCTCAATTCATCTACCATACCTACATATTCAGAAGTCATCCTTACTGCTCTGATGCACTGTCCCTTGAAAATGTTGCACATCAATTTTTTAGTATGGTTGCTGGTATATTCTAAATAAGAATTGGTAAAGGTATTTTTTCTGTATATTCTGGACTTTAAACCTTCCTTATTACTTGATATAAATGTGTCTAAGTAGGCTACTCCTTCACTACTACTTGTAGATGTAAACTGAAGGAACCCACTACTATTGTTTAAATAATCAATAAAATTATTCAAATAATCTTTGTCACCTTCCCACAAAATATAAACATCGTCTAGAAAACGTGAGTAATATTTGATGTTTCTATAATGTTCACTATTGAAAACCGTAGTCTCTTCCCAATCAAGCATTACCAAGTTGGCGAATATGGGGGCGCATGCCGCACCCATAGCAACGCCTTTGGTTTGTTTGAATTATTTGCCTTCATAGTAGATGTAATTATAATCTAGAACTATAGACATAAGTTCTAGAACTAAGCACACCTTGTCCCATTCAAGGTGGCTGTGTTTCCTAATACTGTTAGTGAAGGCTTCCGTTCCTTCTTCTTTAGGTATGCATGAGAACAAATCCACTATGTCAATAGATACAAATAAATGTCCTTGTTTCCAAATGTCAACCGGATAATTTTTTAAAAATTCCCACGAATCTTTGACCATATGGGTAACTTTCCCATATAAATGTTTAAGCATACTATCTACTACTATGACTAAGGGAAAGGTCTTTGACTTGCTGCCTGATATTATAGGCTGAAAAGGTGGGTTACTAATATCTTTGTGAATTTTGGTATACCTACCAAAGTAGCCAATTTAGGATATTCAACCCTCAGAAAATTATATGCATCTTCAGTTATCCGTCTATCCAGTAAGAATTCTGTAACATGTAGATCAATTCACCTGTAGGCAATATTTATTTCATTTAAAGAGACAGTTTCATAATTTCCAGATGCATGTAAAATGTCATGCATTCTGGAACTATATTCTAAACTTTCATAAATAACTACCCCCCCCCCCCCCACCTTTGTCGGGTTTCATTACCCGTATGGTGTTATTGGCTCTCAACCCTTTTAGGGTATTTTGTTCATCTGGGGATAGATTACTTCTCAATTTTTTACCAGTAATCTGATTTTGGATCTGATAAATCTGTTGTGTGACTAATCTATCATAAATCTGAACACTGGGGTTCATAGCTGGAATAAAAGTACTCTTCTTCTTTGGGACATCCATCTTTGTAAAAAGTTGATCATTATTGTCCTTAAAAAGCAGTGCCAGATTCAATTTTCTTATAAATAATTTAAATTCGCTTAGACAATCCACCAACCTGAAGCTAGTCGTGGGAATGTATTTCATTCCCTTAGATAGTAAGCTGAAGTGTGTTTTATCCAAGGGAATTTGAGTATAATTATATATTTTAAATTGGTTGTAATAAGAAATTGCACCTTCGGTAACAATATCTTGGTCTAATTTAGACCCCTCTGAATGGTCACTCAGAGTGTCCACTTCCAATTTCTCCCTTCTTCCCCTTCCTGATGGTAAAAATCATTATTCCTCCATTTTCCTCCCCTTTTCCAATCTGTGTGTCTTCCATATTTCCTTCCTTGGTAAAAATTTGAATTGCCCTGGTAATTAGGCTGTACTACATAATCATTGTTTTTGTCATACTGATGGTGACCCTTAGCGGGTTTGTCTATGTTATATAAATATTGTTTATCCATATCAGGCCTATCTGGGTGGTGCCCCCCTCCCCACTGATAGGCCTGACCCCTCTTATATTGTTCAGTGTCTCTTTTGATTTTTTTTACATTTCCTTTCATATGCTTTTTTAGTTTTCACATCAGCTAACTCAAATTGCTTCACATATAATTTTTCCCAATGCATGAACATTAGATCTTTAAGAATGATATCATTCAACTGTTCAGCTTCATTAATATATCTACATAATTTTTCATCATTGCATTTAATTAATTATTTCATATATTGTATGCCAAAAGAATCAAATAATTGATTAAATTCATTCTTGTTACCACTTGACAATTCTATCCCCATGGGGGTCTTGAAAAAGCGTAAACCCATAGGTACAATATTAGTATTAATACATTTGGATAAATAAGCATTGTCCAATTTGATAGAATGAATAATATTTTGTTTCTTCCCTAGCATAAAAATTAAGTCTTTCAAAGTACCGTTCAAATTATGAGGGTCAAGTTGCTGGCTATCATTGTCAACAGTAACTTTGTCAAAGGCACATTGATTATTGAAAATTTTTTTTAAAAGCGCTTCTTTGTTGTCCTCTTTCAATTTGGCACTTCCCATACATTCATTATGAATATTACAATGAACAGTACCTTTGTCACTGATGCCTTTAGCATTGGCATTGAAATACATGCGCATTCGGTTAAATTACCAAAAGAAAAATCGAAGGTGAAGTCTGTGGGTATGAGCCTGCTGTTACTAGGCTCTACCTGATTATGTGATGCTGGTAAGTCAATTCCTTTAGAATAAATCTGTTCTTGCCCTTGTCCATTAGGTATATCTGGAGATGAAGTAATCATAATCAATCCGTCCCCGGATCTTATCTGCAGGGTCAGATCCAAACATACGACCAGAATTCACAATTTTGTGGTTGAAATGACAGTCACTATTTAAATTCTTAGAGCCAAAAACTCAGTTGGCAGTATCGCATTCAACGATACCACCAGTACTAGCTCCAAAAGACAACAGCAATGATAGAAGCTTGCTCACATCGCCCCTGAGCAAGGAAACTTCCGACTGAAGTTTCCTGATTTCTTCTCTCTTAATGGGTGAGGATGCACTAGATGTGTTGTGTTCAGATTCCATGAAACCAACTACTTAATCAAAAAATAGCGTTCAGTCCACACTATAAAATGCAACGAACCTGCGGTAAAGGAACGCCAACGTCCGCTCATCCAAAACACAGCAACAGAACAATAAACTGCCTTCGTACTGAGTAAGAAAGTGAAACTCAGTATGAATTCACCACAATAAGTGGTAAAAATCAAAACACATTTATTGTGACAAAAAATCGTAGAAGTGTTAAGCGCTTTCACTCACACACAAGTGAGCTTAATCAGAACTGTAAACCAACTGATACAAGTTGTTTAAATAGTATCTTTGGCGCCAGATTCATTTAAAGTGATATTGCGCTTATTTATAAGTAATACGAACATATTATGTACTAAGAATTTTATATACTATAAAAACATTTACAACAATGTACTGCACAATAGGAAGTTAAAAAGTTAAAAAATACTAAATTGAAACAATTAGGACAAAAATATAATATACTATTAAATGACAAATGTCAGCCACTACATACACTGTCTAGTCCAAATAATATTCTGATGATGTACTGAAAGTACTAATAAATCTATTTATCTAATATAGAGTAGGGATTTAATGGAAATATGGTCATTCAGACCTGGTGGTGTCATGGCATCTGTTAGCAACTGCCACCAAACTTCTTTATATGCAAGTATACTTTTATAATCTCCACCTCTAGTATCCAAGACAACATTTTCCAATATTGCAAATTTAAAAGTATGTATAGGTCCATACCTTTCAACATGCCTATACAAGGCATTGTTAATGTCCTTCGGCCTAATACTATAAAGGTGAGCATATATCTGTTTCTTAAGATTTCTCTCTGTTTTCCGACAAAGGTGGGGGGGGGTTATTTATGATAGTTTAGAATATAGTTCTAGAATGCATGACATTTTACATGCATCTGGAAATTATGAAACTGTCTCTTTAAATGAAATAAATATTGCCTACAGGTGAATTGACATACATGTTAAAGAATTCTTACTGGATAGATGGATAACTGAAGATGCATATAATTTTCTGAGGGTTGAATATCCTAAATTGGCTTCTTTGGTAGGTATACCAAAAATTCACAAAGATATTAGTAACCCACCTTTTCGGCCTATAATATCAGGCAGCAAGTCAAAGACCTTTCTTGTAGGCGTAGTAGTAGATAGTATGCTAAAACATTTATACGGGAAAGTTACCGATATGATCAAAGATTTGTGGGAATTTTTAAAAAATTATCCAGTTGACATTTGGAAACAAGGACATTTATTTGTATCTATTGATGTAGTGGATTTGTTCTCATGCATACCTAAAGAAGAAGGAATGGAAGCCTTCACTAACAGTATTAGGAAACACAGCCACTTTGAATGGGACAAGGTGTGCTTGGTTCTAGAACTTATGTCTATAGTTCTAGATCATAATTACATCTACTATGAAGGCGAACTATTCAGACAAATCAAAGGCATTGCTATGGGTGCGGCATGTGCCCCCATATTCGCCAGCTTGGTAATGCTTGATTGGGAAGAGACTACGGTTTTCAATAGTGAACATTATAGAAACATCAAATATTACTCACGTTTTCTAGACTATAGTTATATTTTGTGGGAAGGTGACAAAGATTCTTTGAATAATTTTATTGATTATTTAATCAGTTGTAGTGGGTTCCTTAAGTTTACATCTACTAGTAGTAGTGAAGGAGTAGCCTACTTAGACACATTTATATCAAGTAATGAGGAAGGTTTAAAGTCCAAAATATACAGAAAAAATACCTTTACTAATTCTTATTTAGAATATACCAGCAACCATCCTAAAAAAATGATGTACAACATTTTCAAGGGACAGTGCATCAGAGCAGTAAGGATGACTTCTGAATATGTAGATATGGTAGATGAATTGAGGTATATCACTGATTTATTCATAGATAGAGGATACGACCAGAGAATGATGAGAGATGTTACAGAATATGTCATAAATGAATGGGGAAAGAAATACACCCCATTATTGGGAGCCTATAGTAAAGGTGAGAACATGGCTATTGATATCAACTGTAGAAAGGCCCCCAAAGTTTATAGCAGGGCTTGTGTTTTGGAATACAGTCCGCATACTAATAAAATAAAAGACATACTATTAAATTATTGGAATGTCTTAACGGTGGATCAGGACTTGATTGATATTTTGGGTCCTAGACCCACATTTGTATACAAGATGGGGAAAAATATGAAATCTTTTTTGGAAAGAGGTTTAAGAGATACAGGGGTAGCAAATAGTACTAAGCATACCTCAAAATGTGGTGCTTGTAATCAATGCCACGTTATCAATGAAGAAGAAGGTATGGTCCTAGATAACATAAATAAGACTAGATTGAGGTTCAGACAGGGTAATTGTAACTCGAAATTAGTAATTTATTTGGCCAAATGTGAAGCTTGTCCAGGATACTATATAGGGAAAACAGAGAGGAATCTTAAGAAACGTATATAGGTTCATAGGTTGGTACTGGGCTATCTGCCCGAAGGCATATATTAGCCCAGCCACATTGTGCAGTATTCACCGCCCCTTTAGTAGCTCCCTAGACCCTTGTACTAGCAGCTAGTACCCTTGGCCCCTATCTAGTAGTGCTGTTGGTATGATCCCCAGTGTGAACTTTCTGTTACCCATCCACTCATCAAGGTTCCTCTTGAAGAGTGATAGTGAGGGGCTCTGTCTTATGTAGATCGGGACCCTGTTCCATAGTAAGGGAAGTCTCTGTGAAGGGAATCTATCCCTCCAGCATGTTCTATTCATTGTTATGTTGAGGTTTATATCCCTAGAGCGTGTAGCTCAAGTAGATTTGGTTTTGCTAAGATGGAGCATGTTCAATAATTCTGGGTTGGACATGGCTCTGTACGTTAGACAGAGATCGCCTCTGAGAAAGCGGTATGCAACAGAGAACAGTCTTAGCTTTTTCAATCGTGCTGCATAGGGCAACTGTTTGAGGCCAGTAATCCTCTTGGTTAGGTACCTCTGTGGTCTGTCCAGCTGCTGGAGATGTCTAGCCAGGTACATTCCAATTGGTGCATTGTACTCAATAATGGGTCTGATGAGGGAAGAGTAGAGGGGCACCATTACATCCTTAGATCTTGATGCGAACCCTTTCGTGATCAGATGGGTCACATAGAAGGATTTTCTAACAACTTTGGCAACATGGTTATCAAAGGAAAGCTGACTATCTACTTGGGTCCCTAGATCCCTTATTTCTTCTTCAGATTTCAGGGGATTACCTCCTATGTTGTAGTTTGCGGGTACTCTGTTTTTTCCAAAGGGGATTACTACACATTTTTTGCATTTAGTTTGAGACCATGGCTTTGACACCATGCAGCAGTCTCATTTAGGCCCTTCTGGAGGATCTCCATGTCGGCCGGAGACTCTATTATAGCACTCAGGTTGCAGTCGTCCTCAAACTTAGTCAGCCACAGCCCTTCTGTGCTTGCCTGTACTTCTGAGAAGAATACGCCAAACAAGAGGGGTCCCAGGACAGAGCCCTGAGGCACACCACTCGTTACTGGTCTGAATTCGGACATGGATCCCGCTACTCTTACTTTATGGGATCTGTCTGAGAGCCAGTTTGCGATCCGTCTTGTGACGTAAGGGTTTATGCCCAGGCTGGTAAGCTTATCAATAATACCTTAATGGGGAATGGTGTCAAATGCTTTAGCAAGGTCAAGGTAAGCCGTGTGTACCTCCTTTCCCTTATCTATAGCCTGAGTAACTGTCTCAAAGAAATCCACCAGGTTCAGGAGGCATGATCTGCCCTTGACAAAGCCGAACTGTGTGGGGTCCAGTGACTGGAGGGTCCCAATCTCTCCATTTATGAGTTCCATAATGATTCGCTCCATAGCCTTACAGATCAAACTGGTCAGGCTTATTGGTCGGTAGCTCCCAGGGTCAGTTGTGGCCCCACCCTTGTGTAGTGGGACCACCGTTGCCGTGTGCCATTCTATGGGCACATATCCTGTGGAGAGGCTGAGACTGAACAGGGTATTAAGATGCGGGGTTAATTCCTTTTGGAGCTCGCGTATGACACAGCCTGGGACACCATCTGGTCCCATGGAGGCAGTGTTTTTAGCTTTAGATAGAGCCTTGTTAACCAACGTATCAGTAATAATTGGACTTGCACAGTCCCCTGGAATGGTAATAGGCCCTGTAGGTGGTGGTGGTGGGGGGGGGGGGGTTTGCACTGAACCTGTCAGTCAAGATGTTGGCAATGTCAGAAGGGTCAGTGTATTTTGTTCCATTTTGTACTAGCTCAGAACAGACCTGAGCATTGCCATTTAGGTTTTTGATGTAGCCATAGAAGGCTTTATGGTTATCCTTGGCATCCTTGGCAACTTTCTTTTCAAAATTAGCTTTAGTTGACTTGATGAGGGCCCTCAATTTCTTACTAATGCTGATCAGGGATGATTTTTCTACTTGAGATTTGGCCTTTTTTTGTATAAGTCTTCTCCTTTTATTGTAAAGTTTGCTTGTGGCCGGGGTCCACCAGACTGGTTTCTTCTTGCTTGAGGAAGGAGTCTTGGTTTTATTTGGGATAGCATGGTCCATGCAATCCTGAAGATGCCTATAGAGTGCCTTGGTGTAGGATTCCGCATCCTGGATATCATTATCCTTCTGCAAGGGAATAGTGAAGCTTTCCACTTCGGATAAAAGTAGTTTGAAGTTTCCTTTGGAAAGTTTTTGACTATGGTTTCTTTGACTGGGGAGGTGGAGGGGTGAGGATGTCCAGGGTTATCAGTTTGTGGTCGGATCTGACCAAGAAGGGAGTGATAACAGATGTGGTACAATGGGCGCCCATATTTGTGATGATTAAATCCAATATGTTGTCCCCCTCTAGTGGGGGAACATACTAGTTGTTCAAGGGCATTTGAATTTATAAATTCTATGAATCGCTGAGCATAGGAGTTGGAACATTGGTAGTTCACCTAGTCTATACCAGGGTAGTTGAAATCACCCAAGATTATGGTGTTGGGTAGGACCTTTATATTTTCCAATGTCTCAAGGAATGCAGAGTGAGCATCTTGGGACATAGTGGGCGATCTATAACCGGCTACGACTTGAAATGTGGTTTTGCCTGCTGATAGTTGCGCATGGATGATCTCTGGGGCATCATGCTGCGCTACTAACCTGGAGATATGGGTATCCTTGATGAATATGGATACACCTCCGCCCTTTGTACTGCGATCCAGTAACTGAGGCTGGAAGGTATGATATGAATTGTAACCTGGCAGTGCTGGGGTGCTCTCTTGAGCCTTGAACCAGGTTTCCGTCACTGCACAAACATCGATTTTCTCCATGCTGAGGAGAGCCTCGAGTGTGTGCATTTTGAGGTTGAGACTTCTGGCGTTGAGTAGCATTACCCTTAGTTTTTGGTTACCTGTGCTGGTTACGGTGGTTGGTTTGTCCTTTGAGCCTTGCCTAAAAAAGGCACTATGGGGACGGCAAGAGCCTTGGCCAGTATTCGAAAACCTATGGGTGACAGGTGCAACCCATCTCTGGCAAAACAGCGAGGTTTGTCTATCATGTCATTCCATGCAGACATACCCTGGATCCCCTTAGAATGACACCAGAAGCTTAGCCAATTGTTGAAATTGATAATTTTGTCTTTGTATTGTGGTATCATTCTAGGTGAAGGTAGTATGCTACTCAAGGTCAGGGTCATACCAGCTTGGGCTACATGATCAGAGACCTCCTCAATGTCTCTCTTCATGTAGTCCAGGGAGGTACGTCTTAGATCATTCACACCAACATGTACAATGACAGTGTCATACTTGTACTTGTTCTGGAGTGACCTAAGTGCCTGTGTTATGTGGCGGATCAGAGCACCCAACAGGCAACTGACAGTAACCTTCTCCTTGTTCAGCCTGGTGAGTGAAACATCCGTGTGCCTTACTATAGAGTCTCCTATTACTAGCGTGTTAGGTATGGTGTTTATGTATGCTCACCTTTATAGTATTAGGACAAAGGATATTAGTAATGCCTTGTATAGGCACGTTGAAAGGTATCGACCTATACATACTTTTAAATTTAAAATATTGGAAAATGTTGTCTTGGATCCTAGAGGTGGAGATTATAAAAGTATACTTGCATATAAAGAAGTTTGGTGGCAGTTGCTAACGGACGCCACGACACCACCAGGTCTGAATGACCATATTTCCATTAAACCCCTACTCAATATTAGATAGATAGATTTATTAGTACTTTCAGTACATCATCAGAATATTATTTGGAGACAGTGGATGTAGTGGCTGTCATTTGTCATTTAATAGTATATTATATTTTTATCCTAATTGTTTCATTTTAGTATTTTTAACTTTTTAACTTCCTGTTGTGCAGTACATTGTTGTAAATGTTTTTATAGTATATAAAATTCTTAGTATATAATATGTTCGTATGACTTATAAATAAACACAATATCACTTTAAATGAATTTGACGCCAAATATACTATTTAAACAACTTGTATCAGTTGGTTTACAGTTCTGATGAAGCTCACTTCTGTTTGAGTGAAAGCGCTTAACATTTCTACGATTTTTTGTCCCAATAAATGTGTTTTGATTTTTACCACTTATTGTGGTGAATTCATTCTGAGTTTCACTTTCTTACTCAGTACGAAGGCAGTTTATTGTTCTGTTGCTGTGTTCTGGATGAACAGATTAGGGTTGGATGATCAGTGTACTGGACTAGTGTGGTGTGCTGGGTAAATTTGTGAAGTTTGGTTGATAAATATATTAAAGAGGAGGGGGCCAAGGATAGATCCTTGGGGTACCCCCAAGGACACAGGTAGGTGGAGAGATGGAGTTTTCCCATTTTACTGCCTGTTGGCGGTTTGATAGGCAGTCCTGAAACCAGGCTAGAGTGAAGTGGCTTAGATTAAGATCAGAGAGGGTGGTAAGGAGTTCGGGATGGGAGACCATATCAAAGGCTTTGGAAGATCTAGGGAGAGAGTGGAGACAAGATTGCCATTGTTACGGTATTGATTTGCAGTATTGTTAAAACTGATCAGGGCTGAAGTAGTACTGTGATTGGGATGGAATCTGTGTTGGGTATTGGACAGGAGTTTATAGTAAGGAGATGGTTCATTATTTGGGAATATATACAATATGTCTCATATCTCTCAGCCAACGTGGGATTCCGGGCTGTCTACTTATAATCAGAGAGAACACAACAGTGATATTTTTTTATTTTTATTTTTTATTTTACATTTGTTGACCAGGATAGTCCGACTGGATGCATGTCCATTTTCAGCGGAGGCCCGGGGAGAAAAGCTCCAAGGGTAAGCAGATACAACATTACGTATTACAAACAGACTATTTACAGAGATTACATACGTAAGCAAGTTAAACAAGTTCCACAGGTTACAGTTAGTCCTGAGCACAAGTCAGGATTAAATTAAATTACACAGTAAACTGGTTAACAGATTTTTACACATTCGAGTTAGCCAGGCTTGATACATTGACATAGCCAGTTAAGTGACAAATGTTGTTTGAGTCTAGTTTTAAATTGACCTAAGGTGGAAAGTAAGGTAATATCAGCTGGGAAGAGAGTTCCAGGATCTACTTACAGAGTTTGCAAAGAGAGAATCACCGGCTGTGTTATTAATTTTGCTAGTCTGAATTAGTAGTTTGTTAGAGGATCGAAGCGGTCTAGGATTGTTATAGGGGGTGATAATATTTTTAAGTGCAGGAGTATTGTCCGGATTATAGAGGATTTTATAGGCCATAATCAGTTCGTTATACTGGATTAGGCTAGGTAGTTCAAGCCAACCAAGCTGATTTAAATTGATGCAATGATGTGTCCTAAAAGGCAGCCCAGTGGCAAACCTGGCAATGTGGTTGTAGCAAATTGAGAGTTTGTTAAGGACAGTCTTGTTCAAATTCGAGAGTAGAGGGGATGCATACAGAAAGGTTGAAAGACGGTGAGAGCGAGCTATGGCAATTTTAGCTGGAGGGGTTAGGAAGGCTTTTATTCTGTAAAGTGACCCTAGTTTTTTATTGATGGTTTTGATAGTTTGGTTAACATGTAGGTCAAATTTGAGATTATTGTCTATGATGACACCTAATAGTTTTGTAGATGGGTCAGGAGAGATTAGTGTGCCATCATTTGATTTTATGGTAAAGGTGAAAGCGGTAGACCTATGTGTTGGTGAAAATAACAGCATTTTAGTTTTTTTGGGATTTAGGATCAGACGATGTTCAGAAAGCCAGTTTTCTATTGTATTAAAGGTGGTCTGGGTAGCTGACCATAACTCTACTGGAGATGTGGCTGAGCAAATCAGAGTAGAGTCATCAGCATATTGGGTAAGCTGACTTTTGGGATGACAGTATAAAGGTCGTTAATGAAGATGGAGAACAGCAAGGGCCCTAGTATAGAGCCTTGTGGTACTCCGAGGGTGTTAGGTAGAAGGTTAGAAAGTTTGTTCTGCCAGAGGACAGCCTGCTGTCGACCATTCAGGTAGGATTGAAACCATTGGAGGGTTCCAATATCTAGACAGAATGTTTGCAGGGTGTGGATTACAAGTTGGTGATCAACCATATCGAATGCCTTGGAAAGATCCAAAAAGAGGGCTGAGGATATATAATTATTGTTGCGATTATGGTTTATGGTGTTAGTAAAGGCTTGGAGGGATGAAGTAGTGCTGTGATGAGGACGGAAGCCATGCTGAGTGTCTGCCATAAGGCGATTTTGGATTAGGTGGTGCATGAGTTGTCTATGAATACATTTTTCCATAATCTTTGCAAGTGGAGAGAGTATAGCTATTGGCCTATAATTGGAGCATTCAGTAGAGCTGCCCCCTTTGTGAAGTGGGATTACATAGGATATTTTCCAGATGGTGGGAATTTTAGCTTCTACTATGGTTTGATTGATTAGTATTGAGACGGGGTAAGCAATAGCATCAGCTGATTTTTGTAGGTACTCGGCAGGGAGTTGATCAGCAGGAAGTGTAGTGGGTTTTAATTTTTTGATCAAGGTACGGATAAGTGAAGTGGCGACTGGTTGGAAGCTGAACGCAAGTAGGTTTCTAGGGGTGCTACTTTCAGGACCAGGGGAGCTAGGAGGTAGTTGGCTAGCAGTTTACAAGGTTTCCTAAGGTGTCCTAAAGCTATAAGGTAAGTATTACAGCTCTAATGTAAGAGTCAATTTACTGCAGTTACAGGGGAAGGAGGCAACCACTCAAGTAAAGAGCCCTATGGCTGACCAATATGGTGACCTGCTTAATTACAAAGCACTGTAAGTGAAAGCTTAACAAATGCTTTTTGTGTGTAACCTACTCTGTTTAAATGTTGAGAGAAACTGATTGCAGTCCTGTAGACACCGTTTTGTAGGGAACTGTAGAGTTCAACTAGGAAAAGAGAAAAGCAGAAATTCTAGGGTAAGCATGAAGACAACAACAGGCAGTTATTATATAATAATGCATTCAGAAAGGTTTGGTGGGGGGGTATAGTAGCATATTTCAGAATGAACTAAGATTTATAGCTAAGAAACCTAAGCAAGAGAGCAATGCAGTAAATAAACACTTGCCAGATTTTAAAGATATACCAGAAAAACTAAATCAATTATTCACAATTGTACAACTAGACAATTGCCAGTAAAAGCACTTCAGGTATAGCTAGCCCAAGTTATTCAAATCATAAAAGCACTTCTTCAATGTGTGTGTGCAATTTAAACATTAAAAAACACATGCAGCAAGGAGGAGCTCTGATTATACACTTTCTCTGGGTACAGGTTCAGTTTAAACACAAATATTACCACAGAAATTCAGTAAAGTCACTAGCTACTTATAGAGCCTCTGAAAAACAAAATAGAGCAGTCTGTGCAGAATCAGAATTTAGCAGCAGGTCATTCAGTTACACAAAAACCAGTAAAAGATCCATACAATGAAGAAACTTACACAAAGTCACACCAGGTCAGCCAAGGGGGGAAGAGAGAGGGAAATCCTAAGCACCTAGATTTGAAAATGATGCCTGTACTGAATTGTAGCAGTTTAGCCTGATTGAGGAAAGAGGTGGGTGGGGGAAAAGAGAAGGCAGTGGGAGTGGTTACAGTTAATACCCTGATTGACTCAAGACACCACACCAGAGATAAGTTGAAATCTGCACTCAGCACTGTGTTATTTGCACTCAGTACTTTAATGTTACTTGCACTCAGCACTGTAATTTCACTTATGTTTAGCAGGAAAGTCAGACCAACAGTATACAATTTTGGGAATTTTTCAAGGGTTTCTTGATCAAATGTCAGGCTATTGCAGTTTACAAGGTTTCCTAAGGTGTCCTAAAGCTATAAGGTAAGTATTACAGCTCTAATGTAAGTCAATTTACTGCAGTTACAGGGGAAGGAGGCAACCACTCAAGTAGAAACAAAGAGCCCTATGGCTGACCAATATGGTGACCTGCTTAATTACAAAGCACTGTAAGTGAAAGCTTAACAAATGCTTTTTGTGTGTAACCTACTCTGTTTAAATGTTGAGAGAAACTGATCGCAGTCCTGTAGACACCGTTTTGTAGGGAACTGTAGAGTTCAATCTGTTTAAATGTTGACAGAAACTGATTGCAGTCCTGTAGACACCGTTTTGTAGGGAACTGTAGAGTTCAAACACCTGGACAGCTTGATCCCATTCCATTTGTAGACTGGCGGTGGTAGCCTGAGAAGCAGCAACTCAGCTACTTAAATTCTGCAGACAGTTGAGCAGGATCAGGACAGACCCCCTGGAATGGAAGTTGCACAATGGAGTCTTCCAAGAATTGATCCAAATGTGGAGAACACCTCAAGTAGATATATTTGCCTGCATTCATAACTGATAGTTAAATACCTTTTGTCCAAGGACTCCTTGCACAAAGGCCAGAAAAAACAAATGCCTTTTTATTCCCATGTTTGGAAATGTTTTGAATGCCTTTCCTTTGATAACCAGGATTCTCCTAAAGATTCCAAAGAACTCTCTAAGAATAATACTGATAATTCTCTCTTGGTCCAGGCAACAGTGTTTCTCCTTTCTTCTCATACTGACGAAGGGCAATTACCACAAGCTTCCTTATCAGATGAACTAGCTCACACAGACTTCACCTGTCAGTTTCTTCAGCCTAGTGCGTGGATGAAGCAATTTTAATACCTTTTAGCTTATGCAGCAAGTAGTTAAGGAGGCTAAAAGATCTTCTACTAGAAAGTCATATTTAGCTAAATGGAAAATATTTTTCATTTGGTGCCAAAGAACCAGGATCCTTTTAATGCCCAGATGCCTTTGGTACTGCAGTATTTGTATGAGTTATGTTCTGGTCTTTCTTACTCTTAAATCAAGGTTCAACTTTCTGCCTTTTCTGCTTGTCTGCCTATGGATCCTCCCCCTTTCTGCAGTGCCTCAAATCAAACAGTTTTTGAAAGGAACTCTACATGTCCAACCACCTAGAAGACAAGGTGGCCTGTCCTTGGGGTTTGAATTTTGTACTGGAGAAACTTTTTCCTCTTGAACCTGCTCACAGGGATGATTTTAAGTTCTTAGCCTGGAAACAATGATGTTAAGTTGTCCATCTTGCCTTCCTTCTTGCTGTTTGTTTTCGGAGCCGATCCCCGGCTCCGACTCAGCCATCTTCTATAGCTCGAGAGCTGTTTACTGGCTCGAGGCTGCCCCTTATCCCAGCATGCCCAGCATCAGCTACCCAGATCGCGTTTGCTGCTTCAGCTGCGAGGTTGCTTCATTACTGGCTCAGGCTTAGTATAGTTCTTTTCTATTAATATATTGTTGTTTATTCTTGAAATTTTGTCAAGTATTGGTCAATTTTGTTTGTACTAGATATATTCCTTTATCCCTTATCGCTTTCTTGTGTATTTTAGCTTTGTTGGCCATCGCTCCAGAACTCGTTTAAATTAGAGAGTTCTCCCTCCCTCCCTCCTCCCCCTTAGGATAGCCGTTTAAATTAGGGGCTTTCCTTTCTGTTCCTTAACTGTAAAAAAAAAAAAGTCTATTTGTTTCTTGTTTTGTTGTATTATAGCTTTTTATTATTGTTGTTGTGGTTGTTGTTACTATAATGTCTAAAGATACCAAGGTATCTGGCTTCAAAAAGTGTGACTCATGCTGTCAGAAAATGTCTCTAACAGATGGGTACACTAGTTGTGTATATTGTTTGGGCACTGTTCACCTGCAGGACTCCTGTTCTATATGTCACGTCTTTAGTCCAAGGGTCTTGCAGGAGCGCAAAAACAAATGAATCCTTTGGGGATTATTGAAGCCTCAGGATTCTCCGTCTAAAAGTACTCAGCCAGCAAAATCCCCTAAGTCTGTCAAGCTGTCGGCTCCACCATTGGAGCCGACTTTTTTACTGGACCAACCAAGTATGTCAGTGCTGGCTGGCACCGACAAGACAACTCCTCCGTCGGCTCCATCTGCTGTTTCAGAGCTGTCTCGGAGCCATAAAAGACTGAGATCTCCGTCCTTGGAGTCCATCCACTCGGCACCTCATTCACCTTTGTTACAGAGTGAATGTAGCCATCATTCTTCCCACTCCTCTTGATCCTCTAGATTATCGAATCATGATGTGGAGAGAGTAGCAAGTAGGTTGCTTAAGTCACAGGCACTGGCAAAAATTCTGTCCAGCCCACCTCAACAGGTATCGGCTCCAACCGCCTCTATTTCTGTTCCTCCTCTGACTACATTTAGCTCGGAGCCAGAGACCATGGATCTGCAGGTAGTAGAACCGTCTGCGACGATCATCATCTCTCCTTCGGTTCTGACATCGGCTCTGATTATCTCGATTATACCTTCTATCGAGGGATCTGAGCGCCGAGGCTCTCTCGTCGGCTCTGAGGAGGGGAGTGGCATCTGACCTTTGTCTGACCCCGTTCTCCCCCTCGGAGCTTCGGCGCAGGTGAGCTCGGTTCCAACATCGGCCCCGGAGCCGTCACCTTCGATGTGGAGAAAGACTCCTGTTTCTTCGGAGCCAGAGCTTTCTCTGCCTAGAGATCGGGACACCTTCGAGGTCATGTGGAGTGTGCTGTCCCCAGAATCAGCTCTACTGCCAGCTCCATCGGCTCCTCCACCCATGGTGTCTGTTCCAACCTCTACTCCTCTTCCAGACCCTAAGCGTAGGGAACCTATGCCCCAGGACACCCCATTGGGTGATCCCTCTTCTTCCGAAGCCTCCCCTGATCACTTGGAAGAGTCTCCCCGGAAGAATTGCAAGAGGAAGCACATAGACTCCCCTGAGTCTGTCATTTCAGATACAGACATGGATGAATTGAAAGGGTCCCCAAGGTCCCCCTCTGAAAATGCTTCCTTTTCAGATATCCTTGAAATGCTTAGACAGAGGGGGGACTGGACTTCCCTAGCCCCTACCGAGGACGAGTTTGTATACCTGGACGCATTTGGTTCCCGGCCTTCCACCTCACCTCCTGGGTATCTCCTTTCGATCCACTGATGTCTGTAGTGGCTCGAAATGCTTGGTCAGCTCCAGATTCTGTGCAACCTACTCCGAGGAGACCAAACAAATTTATTACAGTCCCCCAGGACAAGCAATTCCTCTCCAAGGGTGTGCCAGTTGATGCCATGGTGGTAGCAGCAGCCACCAAGAAAGAGTTAGCAGAAACCTCTTCATCTGTTCATCCTCTGAACAAAGAGTCTTGGATGATGGACAGAAATGGAAAGCGAATGTTTGCTTCAGCGACCTTTTTAATGAGGTCCCTGAACTATCTGTGCCATTTTACACGTCTTCAAAGGGATCTCCTGAAAGAGCTTGGAGATACCCTTCAAGAACCTACAGCTGAGGGAACACCAGCCTAAGTAGCTTCTCAGCTTGCGACTCTTAATTCCATAGTCAACTCCTCCATGAGGCTGATTTCCTATGCAGCCGATGAAGCAAGCAGAACTGCAGGGACAGGTGTGGCTCTCAGTAGACATGCTTGGATGCCTCTGTGTCAGTTTGCAGAACCCTTTCGAGCATCCTTCACCAATGCTCCCTTTGATGGCTCCTTTCTCTTTCGGCCTCAGGTGAAAGACATGTTGAACAGGTGTGAGCAGGAAGGCAAGACTCTCTCTGCCATGGGAGTCCATTTTTCCACTCCTTCCAGAACGTATCCCAAGGGTCAGAAGAGTGGAAAGATGTGGTTCCGAAAATCCCAGGGACCCTTGTCTGACACACGTGGTGATTTTTTCCCCCAGGGGCAGAGGGGGAAACAACAATAACAGACGCCGCCCTCGTGGCAGAGGGGGACAGCAAAACCAGGGTGACAGAGAAACCTTCTCTGCCAAGCCCGTCCAGCATCCCTGAAGGGTTGCCTGACTGCTCATCTCTGGAGGCAGTTGGGGGAAGACTTTCGCTGTACCCAAAAGCCTGGCAAAATATAACAAGAGACAGATGTGTACTATCCATTATATCCGGAGGTTACAAAATTCCCTTCCATCAATCCCCCATAGAATCAAAAAAGCCCTTCCCAGATGTCCCACCCAATCTAAGGGATCAAGGAGTCACAGAAGTTTCAAGACTGCTAAAAAAAGAGCCATTCAAGAAGTCCCCGCAGACCAACTAAAAAGACAGGTGACTGGAGACCAATACTGGATCTCAGCTGATTGAACAAATCTGTACAAAAAGAAAAGTTCCGGAGATTTCTTCACTTCCAGGTAGGGGCCAGTCATTACCAGTTCAGAGCTCTGCCCTTTGGTCTCACTTCAGCCCCCAGGGTGTTCATCAAGTGTATGGCAGTAGTCGCGGCTCACCTGAGGCGTCAAGGATTCCAGGTGTTTCCCTATCTAGATGTGACTGGCTCCTGACTGCTACCACCAGGCGTCAACTCTTAGAGGCACGGGATTATATAATCACATCATGCACTCAACTAGGCATTACAGTAAATGTTGAAAAATCTGCTTGTTGCCCTGTCAGTCTATCACATACATAAGAGCAGAATTAAACACAAAAGAAGTGTTTGCAAGATTACCACAGAAAAGAGTTTCCACTATTCGTCAACAAGTGTTAATTCTAATGCAGAGCAAAAGGGTTCAAGTCAGACATGTCCTGCAAGCTCTTGGCTCCATTGCAGCTGCCATTCTTCTTGTCCCATTAGCGCATTTCCACATGAGAATCCTTCAGTGGCTTCTTTTCACACAATGGTCTTTCCAGAAACTACCCATGTCTCACATGATCCTGATCACAGAAACATACAAAAGGCACCTTTCTTGGTGGATGGTCTCCCCACTAGTAATTCAGGACAGACCTTTCATACAACCGCCTCCGGTAGCCACAGTGACCACGGATGCCTCCCTGATAGGGGGGGGGGCATTATCTAGGCAGGACAGTCCAAGGCACTTGGCAACCTCATGAGTACCATCTGCATATCAATGTCCTAGAAATGAGAGCGGTTCTCCTAGTGTTGCAAGCCCTTCAAGACTCTATTCCTTCCGCGACCATTGCAGTCCCAACGGACAACATGTCAGTGGTGTGGTACATCAACAAACAGGGTGGGACCAAGTCTTACCCCTTGTGTCGAGAAGCACTCAGACTGTGGCAATGGGCGATTTCCTCCCAACATTTTCTGATAGCAATGCACATCCCTGGGAAATTCAACGTCATAGCAGACAGGCTCAGCAGAGCTATCCTCATGCCTCACGAGTGGTCTCTGAATCAGGAAGTTGCGGACCTTATCTTCCGCAAATGGGGACAGCCTTGCTGCGACCTATTTGCCACTCCTCTCAACAGCAAATGCAGCAGCTACTTCTCCCTGCTTCCTCTTCCAGGTCATATACCCAGAGATGCTCTAGTCCATGATTGGCCTCAGGGACTCCTTTACGCTTTTCCCCTAATTCCAAGACTCATACAGAAAGCAAAATCATTGGGTTGCAAAATGATTCTCATTGCCCCATATTGGCCTCGACAGATATGGTTCCCGTTCCTACACCTCCACCTTCTGGATCAACCATGGATTCTGGACCCAGTTCCAGATCTTCTGATTTACCAATCAGCTGAGTTGCACCAATCCCTTCAAACTCTCCAGCTCACAGCTTGGTTGCTCCACTTCCAACTTTAGCCAGGCTTTCCAGTATCTCCCCAGCAGTCCATGATATTATTGTTTCCTCACATAAGTCTACTAACGAGGAAAATGTATGCTAGTAAATGGAAATGGTTTTCTTACTGGGCAGAATCTAGAAATTTGGATCCTTTCTCAGGCCCATTCCATGAAATTCTTGAATTTCTAGCACAGCTTTTTCAGTCTGGTGCGGCTTCCACTACCATTAGAGTACAACTAGCTGCCATTTCTAATTTTCATATCGGTATGTTTAATTTTAGCATAATGTCTCATAAGCTCTGCAAGGCCTTTATGAAAGGAACATCTCTTCTTAGACCCCCAGTTAGAGATCCTCCTCCTCCTTGGGATCTCATTTTAGTTTTAGCTTCCTTAATTTTGCCTCCCTTTGAAACAGCGGCATCATGTTCTTTAAAATTTCTTTCTTGGAAGACACTTTTTCTGGTTGCTATCACTTCAGCTAGACGTGTCTCAGAACTTCAAGCACTATGTGTTTGTCCTCCGTACCTGGTGTTTCACAAGGACAGAGTTTCTCTGAGGACCAATCCATCCTTTATTCCTAAAGTCTGCTCAGAGAACAATTTAAATCAATACATAGATCTCCCAGTTTCTTTTCCTAATCACAGCAACAAGGCAGAATACAAGCTCCACCAATTGGATGTACACAGACAATTGCACTTTTACCTCCATAGAACTAAGAAAGTCAGATCAGTTATTTCTTTCTTATGCTTTCAACAGACAAGGTCTTCCAGTTTCTAAAGTGACCTTATCCAGATGGTTATCTGATACTATTGCCTTTATTTATCAGTTACGAAATAAAGAGCTACTATCTAAACCAAAAGTTCATTCCACTAGAGCATTAGCCACCTCTGTAGCTTTTCAGTCTAGGTTGCCCATAGACTCAATCTGTGCAGCTGCCACTTGGGCAAACCCTCACACTTTTATCTCTCAGATATGGTCTCCCGGTGCAGAGCTTCCTTTGGTTCTACTGTTCTGAAGAGTCTGTTCCAATGAACCACCCAGGATTTTAGGTGCTAGGGACGCTGTTCCAAACAGCAAGAACGAAGGTGTGATGGACAACTTAACATAAAGAAGTTATGTACCTACCATAACGTTCCATGTTAGTTGTCTTCATCTTGCCTTCCTTCTTGCGTCCCTCCTTCCTTCCCCCTTCCTAGAGGATTGTGAGGAGTTCCCTTTTGTTTTCACTGGCTGAGCATCTTTTATTACTTCACATGCCAGGTAATTTATAACTCTTTCCTGTTTAGGTGTATTGGGCAACCAGTTCTTAGGAACTGGTTACTCTACCTATGTCTAGTGTGCACTATCACAAATGAGGTCTGGGTAGCTGAAGCTGGGCATGCTGGGATAAGGGGTAGCCTCCAGCCAGTAAACAGCTCTTGAGCTATAGAAGATGGCTGAGTTGGAGCCGAGGATCAGCTCCGAACCCAAACAGCAAGAAGGAAGGCGAGATGAAGACAACTAACATGGATCGTTATGGTAGGTACATAACTTCTTTTGTCTTGTTGTTCTGAGCTCTGGAAAAAGATAATATCTGAGTTACAAGCTCGTGATTCAGCCCTACTTCATATTTTGCAAAGATCTAGTATCTTTGAGGACAAACCATTCCTTTATGCATAAAGTTGTTTTAGACTTTACTTTGAGCCAGGCTGTTAATCTCCCTATTTTCTATCCAGAACCATAAATTGGGAAGAAAGAATTTTACCTGTTCTATATGTCCACAGACAGTATTACATTGATGGAACAAAAAGCCTTCAGGATAAGAAAAAGGGGCAATGAATATCAAAACAGACAATTCCAAGATGGTTGTCTCATACTTTTGATTTTGGTTAATCTCATCAAGGTAAGACATTGTCTCATACTATTGCTTTTGGTTAATCGCATTAAGGTAAGACACTTCCATACAAGGTCAAGACCTACTTTGTTACGGGTTTGGCAACTTTCTGTGGCTTTTATAGGTTCATAGGTTCATAGGTTCATACTAGGCTATCTGCCCGAGGGCATTTATAAGCCTAGCCATAGTTTTGTGGCTTACGCCACCCCTTAGTTTGGAGAAACTATGCCCATTATTTAGCTGTGCCTCTGTTGAGCAGTGACACTGAGGTAACCCCTGGGGTGTATCTGTGATCTCCCATCCATTGGTCAAGATTCCTCTTGAACAAGGCCAGCGAGGTGCTCTGCCTCACATAAACCAGGATTTTGTTCCACAGCATAGGGAGTCTTTGGGTGATGAATCTATCCCTCCAGCACGTCCTATTAATAACCGTGTCGAGGTTTAAGTCACCCGCCCTTGTGGCTCTGAGGGATCTAGATTTTTTGAGGTGAAGCATATTCATCAAATCTGGGTTTGACATGGCCTTGTATGTCAGGCATAGGTCACCTCTGAGTAAGCAATACGCAACTGAATATAACTGGAGTTCTTTCAGTCGTGCAGCATAAGACAGATTTTTGAGACCCTTTATCCTTTTGGTGAGGAACTTTTGTGGCCTCTCCAGCTGCTGCAAGTGTCGGGTCAGATACATTCCGAATGGGGCATTGTACTCGATCATTGGTCTGATGAGTGATGAGTATAGGGAGACTATGACCTCCCCTGATCTAGATGTGAATCCCTTCATGATAAGGTGGGCAATGCAGAAGGTCTTCCTAACTACTTTAGCAATATGAGTGTCGAATGAAAGGCTACTGTCAACCTGGGTTCCCAGGTCCCTAATAACTTTCTGTGTTCAGGGGATTGCCACCTATATGGTAGCTAGGGGTAACCTTATTTTTCCCGAAGGGTATGACTATGCATTTCTTGGCATTTAACTTGAGGCCATGGCTCTGGCACCAGTTATCCGTATCTGTGAGACCCTTCTGAAGGATATCTGTGTCGGATGTGTTCTCAACCACGGCCAGTTTGCAGTCATCTGCGAACTTTGTCAGCCATAACCCTCCTGTGTTTGCTTGTACTTCAGAAAAGTAGATGCCAAACAAGAGTGGGCCCAGGACTGAGCCCTGTGGGACACCACTTGTGACAGGCTTAGAGTCTGACATGGCGCCAGCAACTCTGACCCTGTGGGTTCTGTCACTCAGCCAGTTTGCAACCCATCTTGTAATGTATGGGTTTACATTTAAGTTGATGAGTTTTTCAATGATACCCGAGTGGGGTATTGTATCGAAAGCCTTCGCCAGGTCTAGGTAGGCTGTATGGACTGCCTTTCCTCGTCAATGGCCTTGGTGACTGTTTCAAAAGTCAACCAAGTTTAAAAGGCATGATCTGCCTTTGACAAAGCCAAACTGGGTTGGATCCAAAGTCTGCAAATTCCCTATGTCTTTATTTATGAGATCCATTATGATCCTTTCCATGGCTTTGCAGATCAGGCTAGTCAAGCTAATGGGACGGTAATTTCCAGGGTCGGTGGAGGCACCGCCTTTGTGGAGTGGGACCACAGTCGCTGCGCCACTCCTGGAGTGCGTATCCGGAGGTGAGACTAAGATTAAACAGCTGTCCTAACTGTGGGTTTAATTCCTCGTTGAGTTCATGGAGCACACAGCCGGGGACACCATCAGGTCCCATGGATGCTGTGTTCTTTGCCTTGGAGAGAGCAGTTCTCACCTGAGCGTTGGAGATGTTTGGGGGGCTACAATCATTTGGTATAGATATCTCATCTTTAGGCGGGGAGGGTGGGGAGAAGTTTACACTGAACCTGTCAGCCAGTATGTTGGCAATGTCTGTAGGATCAGTAATCTTCACATCATTTTGAACTAATTCTGAGCATATCTGGGAGTTTCCTCCTAGGTTTCTGACATAGCAAAAGAATGCTTTATGGTTGTCTTTAGAGTCCTTAGCTATTTTTTTCTCAAAATTAGCTTTGGATGATTTTATGAGAGCTCTTAGCTTTTTACTTATAGTGATCAGCGGTGTCTTACCTTTTAAGGATTTTGCTCTATCTTGTAGTAGCTTTCTCCTTTTATTGTAGAGTTTGTTTATGGCTGGGGTCCACCAGACTGGACGCTTGCCTTTGGTACAAAGAGTCTTTGTTTTGCTTGGGATTGCCTGATCCATGCAGCCCTGCAGGTGCTGGTAGAAGGCATTTGTAAGTGATTCAAAAAAAAAAAAGTGATTTTTTGGAAAGGGGTTGACTCTGAAACAAACTAGAGACAGCAACTTGGTCATCTGTGCACACATTTACTGAGCACTACAAATTAGATTCTTTCTCCAGATCCAAAGCAGGCTTTGCTAGGGTGTTCTGCAGGGGTTCCTGGACTCTGATTCCTCCTCCTCTTTTTTTTTTTCTGAGATCTGGTATTTGACCAACATAGCTTATGCTACTGCAACAGTGACTTAATGATGAACATAGTACAGTTGTTTAACTAAACTTACCATATCCATAGATGTTTGAATAGATCACTGTTGCAGTAGGAACACCGTCCCTCTACCTCCCCTTATTTTATTATATTTTATGCCAGGTTGTGGATATTTTTCCTTTTCTGTTTCCCCTAGCACATACCTAGCTGGCAGGGCTTTAGCCACCCTTGCTCTGAAGCAGGAAAGCAGTGAAGATTTGGCACCCTAATCACTGATTTTTATACTTCTCTCCACAAGCTGTTTTGTGGTTAGGGTGCATGGAAGGTTCCTTAAAACTTTGGAAGTTGACTGTTTACTCTTTTCAGGATATGACCCATATAGCTAAAGCTACTGCAGCACTGACTACTGTTATGGTAAGTTTACTTACACTACTGTATTTTTTCCCCACTGAGGCTTTAGGTTATTCAGAAAGTCACATGCTAGTGCCATTTTGCCAACTGTGCCTGTGTCTTTGCTTGAGTAAGATCTGCATTAGTCTTTGCACGGAAGAAAACTGTTTTAGAAGATGGGCAAGTTCAGTGCTGCTCATCTGTGAGTAAACTTAAATATTATATTTTATTGTTCCAGTGACCTCTCCTAAAAGAATTACTGTTATTGAGAGTATGTCACCTTTTCACAGTAATATCATCACCATGTCAACATTTTATAAGACTTTATGTGTGGTCTTATACCTGGTTTACAGCATGTACTGAGTTAAAATACTAAGTATGCCTAAGGTGTTTTAGTGAGAGGGAGACAAATGGAAGCTGAATGACTGTAGGACTGAGCATAAGCTGATTTTGAGTATCAGGCTGTAGAGATGTGGGGAATCTGGAGAGCTAATGCAAGAATCATCTGTGGTATCTTAGGGGTAGGAAAAACATATACGTGAACTTTGCTGATCATATCTACAGATGTACAGGGGGAGTGAGTTAATGAAAGGTAGAGTTCTGAAGATCGGATGCGTAGCTTTAAACTTTGATAGCTTAAAGCTGAACAAACTTGATAAAGTAGAAAATTAAAGGTGAGTCACTTTGTGGAGGGGCTTGTACTGAGTAAAGGGTTGTAGTTTTGCTGTCAGTGAGCCAAGATTCAGCTGTGGAGACTTAAGGTTCAACAAGGTTATGCAGAACTCAGAGTGGACTGAGGTTCAGTGTGGTAGGGTAGGTTTCAACAAATGTATTGAGGTTTAGTGTGAGCCAAGCTAAAGACTCAGTACTTAGTTGAAGGATCTAGCAGAGGAAGAAAATAGTCATGCTGTTTACAGTAGGTGGTCTTAGTAGCATTAGTCTTAGGCTAGGAAGCTGTGAGAGCCTAAGTGGGTATATGAATGAAGGGAAGGGCATGACATGTTAGTGGATATTGCTGAGCAGTAGAGTAGCAGCACTAAGCACTCCAAGGATAATGAGTGAGGTACTCTTCTGTTTTTCTTGTAGGTTATGCTGGACGTACAGAATTGCCTGATAATCTAAAGTCCATGTTTCGCCCAATCTCCATGGTTGTGCCAGATTCTACCCTTATTGCGGAGATCATTCTCTTTGGTGAGGGATTCAACAACTGCAAGGTATGCTACAAACTGACCTACTACTAACTCGTAATTCAACTATGATTAATGTGTGGATTACAGATGCTTGAGTATGTATTTTTCCCGTGGTATGAACAGGCCTTCTACCCTGTATCTGCTTAGTATCCATTTTTTTTTTTTTTGGTTTATTGCACACGCAGATGTCTTATCTTCCAGTGTTAGAGACCTGTGGATTTAAGGCTCATAAATCCTTAATTTCATTACCCACATCCAGAAACAACAGAGTGGTACTGGGTAGGGACTCCTAGGCCAGATAATCTGTTATCAACCCTGTAATTTACTTCCTGTCCATCCCCTTTGCTACTGTTAGAAAGTGACCGTAAGTGCTTTCATACACTGCATTCACATATACTAGCCTTCAGCATTTTTTTTTGTTTGTACAGCTTATTTAAAGTATATTACAATTTGCCTTGCCTACCCTGTCATCTCATATTATCACTGCATAGTAGTCTGGCAGCTTGCTGGTGGATATCCTGTATAGTGTTAGGACAATGTGGCTGTTCAGTAGGGTAAAAGAAGTACAAATGGTAATCAAGCTTCATAGTAAAATGCTTGGTTGTGGATCACCTGGACCTACTTCAGGTCCTTAAATATGTCCTTCCTTCCTTCCTCGGTGAACACTTAGCAAGATCTTTAATAAATCTCTGACAACAGGCATAGTTCCCCTTTGCTTAAAAATTGCAAGTATTACTACTTCCCCAGATAATGGCACATTTACAGACCCTGCCAGTTATACTGTATGCACTCACAGAACTTTCTGAAATACTGGTATAAAGATATCCATACAGGGGACAGTATAAATTCTTACAGAATACTAGATCCTCAGTAGGATTGTTTTATTGGGGAGCCACAGTACTTTTATTACACTTTTCTTGTTTACTGATAAAGCCTGCAGACATGCCTGTATCTTCTTACACGTACAGTAACTGTTGATTTGTATAAAGCTTTGGATATGTTAAATCATATCTGTTGTTAAGAGATCTGAAAACCACTAGGCTCTGTGAGTAGGTTGTATCTGTACTCATTAATGATCTCTTCAGCAGACTATGTCTTGTCCAAAAGTCACTTTCCATTTCAGAGAAAAGAACAGTACCCGAAGACTGTAGGGGATTACCACTACTCTTCTCCCTTTTCAAATCCCTACTGCCATGGTACAGCCCTCGTATGGGTGTTGGCTTTTATGCAGATGACCTTGCCTTCTTAAATAGCAGCATTCATTTATTTATGTTGTCATAAGCTAATTGTTGGAAAATAATCTGTTGTAAATGCTTCAGTGGCTCCCTTTTTCCTTACAAAGCAAAGAAAAAAAATATCATATCTGATGTCTGCTCCGCCTGGCTTTATCCTATGGGATTTTGGAACTGATTCTGATCTGACACCGGACAATTTGAAAGTCTTTAGACCACTTGGCTCTGCCTCCCTTACCCATAACTCTCCATTCCTCCATCAACTCTCCAGATTTAGTTTGTCACTGTTCTTGTCTGCATCTTGGTCTTTGACTCCACTTTACTTTATTTTTGAAGAGTTAGTGCAGTATCTTTGGTAAGTTTTTTTTTCCCCTTACCCCTGTTAGTAGTTAGTGTTGTCCTGGTCATGTTAGGTAGTGCATGCATTAGGTAGGTAGTGCAACTTGTCATCCTTTACCCTTCCTGCCTTTTTTTTACCCATTTGTCATTAGGTTGTTTGGTGTGTTTGTGTATTTTGGTACCATGTTATTAGTATGGTTTTTGGATGGACATGGGTTTTAAAACATGTGTCCTGTAGTCACAGATTGCCTTCCCAGGGCGCACACCTAAAATGTGTTTATTGTCTGAGTTGATGGCATCTTGATTTTGGGTGTTCCATCTGTGAGAGCTTTGGCTCTTGAGTCATCAACAAGTGTAGAGACAAGCTTATTTCAAAAGGTCTTCTACCTTCTAATTCCTCTGCTACTGCTGCTTCTTCTTCTAGAGCAGCTTCTCCCACATCTCCCAAGACTGGGTCCAAGATGTCCAGGTCACAAGACTCCAACCTGGCTAAATGGGAGCATAAATGGTCATCTTCAGCCTCCACATCTGGATCTGCTCCCTTGGGTTTACTGGATCTGAAGATTATCCACCCAGCATCTTGATGTCAATCACCTTTGGCACCCAATTCAGGCAAGATTGCCTCTTTGGCTACTAGTGTTTTGAGACTTTTCTGGATCAAAGGGATACCTTCAGGTAGAGTGGATTTTCCCTTTTCTCCTAGCACTCCTCTTCAGTCACTGGAGTCTTCCTTGTCTCCACAACGTTCAGGGCCTCTGTGGCTCAGATCCACCACCCAGGATCAACTTCTAATAAACCCTCCAAGCCATTCTCGGTGGCTTCTTCCATCCGATCTACTTCAGTGGGCAGAATTCAAAACTGTTGATCTGTAGCAGCTGATGAGGTCCTTTTTACAGGCACAGATGCAATTAGGCCATATTACCTTTGGTTCAGGTCGAGTACTGGGACCCTTAGCTCCATCCTTATGGCTTTCTCCCTCGACCCTTTCAGATCTGAGGTCTTCAGGGCTGGCAGAGTTCCCCCTACTGATCAGATCTGATAGCTTGATTGTCTTTAGCTCCATCCTGCTCCCTGGTAGCCTCAACCCCAACTTCTTTGGAGCTGTCAGCACCTCGGAGTTGTGGCATCGAAGCAGGGTTTCTGGGTCAGGGAAGCTGGTTCTGACTTCTGGATCAACATTTCCTCTCCAAGCTTCAGCCTTGAACAGCTTTGCTTCTATCATATTTTTGGGTCTAGGCACAGCTCTCTTAGGTTCAGGGCTGTATGTGGTAACCTTAAGTTTTAGGACCCTTGGATCCAAGAGGCCCACCTTCACCTCAGCCTTTTACATTGTCGAGAAGATGTTCTGTTCTAGAGATAAAGGTCAGAGTTCTCCAAGCGGCACCCCTTCCTGGTTTCATCTGTTTTGGTGGCCAGTCATCTTTCTGCTCCAGGACAGCCTTCATCAGTCAGGCTCCAGTCTGCCCACATGGTGGGGTTTACCAACTCTTCCCCCTCCTCCCCGGTACTTTTCAGAATGGGAAGTTTCAGGTAAGAGAAGGTGCAAGTGGAAGCACTTAGATTCCCTGGAAGAGTCTATCACTGAGAATACTGACCTCATGAAAGAGAGGATTCCCCTAAGTCCCCATGCAGTGATGCTGCTTTTGGTGACTTATTGGAGCTATTTCGCCAGTGTGGAGAATGGAAAACTGAACCCCCCTCTCTGGAGGAGTCAGTATTTCTGGAGGCATTTGGCATAGGCCCATCCATGCCTTGGGTGGTTCACCCTCTGGATGCCCTTATAGATTTGGTATCCTAGAAGGCATGAAAGGAGACTGACACAGTGGATCTTTTTCCTAGAAAGCCAGATAAAGTTCTCACCCCTCCCAAAGACAGTCCTCATTGAAGTAAGGGCCTAGCCATCAATGCTGTTGTGGTGGTGGCACCCACCAAAAAAGAGATTTCCTCGGAGAAGTCCTTGATTCACCCCCCCCCCCCAAAAAAAAAGCTGGAAGTCTCAGGCTTGATTAGGGAAGCGTGCCTATGTCTCATCCACATTTGCACTGAGAGCACTTTACTTACTTGACAAGGCTTCAACACGACCTAGTGTCTGAAGTGTCAAGAACCCGCAAGACACAGCAGTCTCCGAATACTTGGAAAAAAGCTGTACATTCAGTTGCCCACCTTGGTTTCCATTGCCAGCATTTCAGTGAGACTCCTATTTAACATGGCTGATGGAGCATCTCAAGTGGCAAGCTCCGGGATTGCAGTGAGGCACCATGCCTTGATGCGATTGTGTAACTTTGCAGACAGTTTCAAGACATCCTTTATCAATGCCCCTTTTGATGGGTCCTCTTAAGGCCCAAGTTTGAAACTCTGACAAGGAACAAACAAAATGGGAAGACTCAGTCTACTGTCATAGTGCACTTTTTTACCCCCCATCAGATCTTTTCTAGGAATCAAAAGTGGACAAGCACCTCTTTTTCAGAAAGTGACAATTTTCTTACCCAGGATGCTCCTCCTATGCGCAGGGAGGAGTTATAATGGACACTGCCCCCGGGGCAGGGGCGGTCCACAGAATCAGGGCTTCCGTGAGACTTTTTCTGGCAAGTCATTCCAGCAAACCCAAAAGGGTTGCCTGGCTGCTTTTCTTTGGAGGCATTTGGAGGTGGTCTGGATCTCCACCCAAAAGCTTGATAGGCCATCACCTCAGACACCTGGGTGTTGAGAGTTGTATAAGAGTTTCAGACTATCACCTAAAACATCTCCTAGATGTTCCACCTCACCAGAGACTTTACACAGTGTCATAGATTCAAAAGCTGCTCATAAATTGAGTTATTCAGAAAGTCCCACCAGACTAGATAGGATTTGTTTTGTATTCCAAGTTATTTTTAGTTCCAAAGAAAACAAAGGACCTCAGACCAGTTTTGGATTTGTGCAAGCTGAGCCAGTTTGTCAAAAAGACCAAGTTCCGAATGGTAACAGTGCTGTCTATCTGATTTCTTCGGAGGAAGGAGATTGGATGTGCTCGACAAACCTCAAGGACACACTACCATCATATCAAAATAGAGCGATGTTCCTGGAGGTTTCTTCAGTCATTACCAGTTCAGAGCCCTGCCATTTTGCCCTCTGAGTGTTTACAAAGTGTATGGCAGTGTGGTCATGGCCAGACTCTAACTGCAGGATTTTCAGGTCTTTCTGTACCTGGAGGATTGGCTCCTTCCACCCCCACAAAGGCTTCATTGATCTTGGCCAGGGACCCCTTACTCCAACTGTGTGACAACTTGGGCATTATAGTCAACTATCTGAAATTCAGCCTTCAACCTCTACAAGTTCTAGAGTTCATAGGGAGTCATTTAAACATGATCCATCAAATCGTCAGGCTGCCAAGCTCCAGAGTTCTCAGCCTTTGGGTTCAAGCCCTATATGTGTTTGTAATCACCAGCTCATGTAATTATGTAACTTCTGGGTCATATGGCAGCATTGATAGGACTGGTTCCTTAAGCTAGATATCATATGAGAGCCCTACAATGGACTCTGGCTATTCAGTGGTCCTTCCTAACTCATCCTTTGTATGGTTAGCGAAAGTGTGTCATGAGCAAATTCACTGTTGGTTACAGTCTCCCTTGGTAATCCAAGGGATACTGTTTGTAATTAATTTCTCCTTAGGCCACAGTCAACATGGATAGCTCCATTCTGGAGTGGGGGGCATTTTGAAAGGAGGACAGTTCAAGGGTCCTGGTCTTTTGCAAAAGCCAACATTCACGTCAGTGTTCTGGAGACGAGAGCTGTCTTCCTTGCTTAGAAGGCTTTTCAGTACACCCTTTCCCGGGGTGTAATCACAATACAGATGGACAATATATTGGTTGTCCAGTATCTCAACAAACAGGGGAAACACATTCTTACCCTGTTTCTCAGGACGCCAGGTAATTTTGGCAGTGGACACACTCTTTGCAGAGATTTCTGGTAGCAAAGCATATCCAGGGGAAATCCAGTACTCTGTCCAGCAGCTTCAGCAGGTGCATATTGTTGCCTCACAAGTGGTCCCTAAATCCATCAGTGACAGGTTGGATTTTTCATTGTTGGGAAACTTGTTGTGACCTGTTTTCTCTTTGTTCAACACTAAGTGCAGCAGATATCTTTCCATATCACTGTTGCAGTACTCCTTACAAAATGGATTCCCTGCAAAGGGTAACTCAATGTCCAGCCAGTATACCAAAGCCTTAGGATTTTATAGATGTCGTACATCACACATATGCTCCCTACTCAAGGCATAGGGTATAAAGGTGACATATAGGCATACATACCTCAGAAATTCTTTGCCACAAGTCTGAACGCCATCATTGAGCATTGTTCTGAATGCTCCTTCTTCTGTGCTGGTTACCGAACCATGTTTCAGATAAAGGTCCCATTGAGTTTCTTCTTATTTTTTGCTTTTTTAAATTTTTTGGGTTTTTGGGTTTACATGTCATCCAGAAAGAAAAAATGTCAGTGCTGGAGGCAGATTCCTAATAAAGATCATCATGAGTAGTGTCTCTGCTTTTTGGTTGCTTCTCGTGACCATATGCATTGTTTTATCTGAGAAATGTTTGTCCCTAGGATCCTATGTAATCGTCTCTCCTCCTTGTCAATTTACCTGGAGAACCAACATCTTAAGTTGTTGGTGTAGGGTGTATGGTCGAATCTTCCTGTCAGCCACCTTCCAAGAAAAAGGTAAAAAAAAAAAAAAAAACTCTGGTCTGATTAGGCTGCTGTCCTGCCTCCCCTGGACATCTCTTTCAAGGCTAGTGAAAGCTCAGAGGAATGGGCTGGTTGTTGTGTCAGATTATTCTGCTTCTGTCCTGGCCAGCATGGATCTGACTTCTCGCATGTCCTCGGAGGCTTTGCAAAGGTGTGCTCTGGATGTTGAGGGAGAACCTTGGCTGACTCCTTCAGAGGGATTGAGGGGGATACCAGAGATACTTGTTCAGGAAAAGATTTCCACTACAGTGCTTGAGTGTAGACAAGGGTCTGAACCTTCTAGGGTTTTTAGGGCAGATGTCCCTCAAAAGAAAAAGCAAAAAAAAAACATGTTTCCCCTGTTGCTAAAGGTCCTCAATGTGAATGGCAGAATTTTACCCAGGGGTTGTTAAATGCCTTAAACCCTCCCCAAGGAGTTTCTAGGCCTGCCCCCCTTTGGTCATCTACCCCACTCAAGAGTCCCAGAAGAGGGACTCCTCTGAATGAGGATTTGGATTCTGGGGAAGAATTTTTGGCATATTCCTATCAGATACCTTGTCTCTTAGATTATGGCTCTAAGGAGGAGGATTCTGTTAGCCCAGATTCTCCCTTGGAAGAACTTTCCTTTGACAATACTATTTCTCGTATGATGGAATATTTTAAATGGGATTGTTCTTTGGGATCTGACATTAAAAAAAGGTATTATGAGCTCCTCCAGATGGAGTCCCCTAAGCCCTGTGCTGTTTTTCAAGTCATGGTTGTTCTCCTAGTTACCTTTTTAGCAGTCTCTGTGGCCCTGAATTCTCAACCCCCAGTCCCTAAGAAACCTGATAGATTTTACAAGGTGCCTGATGAGTGTAGGGTTCTCTACAAATGTCCTTCTCCTGATTCTTCTGTAGTTTGTGTCCCTTCTTTCAAACCCTCTAAACTTATGCTTTCTACCAAACTACTTCTTTCAGAAGAGGAAAGTGGAGCTATGGAATGGATAGGCAGAAAGGTATATACTGCTGCCAGTTTGGCATTTCGGGCTATTAATTACCAGACTCGTATGACCAGGTATGTTTTACCCCTTCGTTCTCAGATTTCTCAAGCTATCTCTGACCTTCCTGATTCTGAAGAGAAAGCCTCTGCTTTCTCTTTATTGGGTTCTACTTCTCAGGTAGCTCACCACTCTATTAAATGTAGTTATGATGCAGCTGATGCCTCCTCTAGGTCTGCTGCCTTTGGTTCTGTTTTGAGACATTACTCTTGCCTTTGTCTCCAGCCTTTGTCTCATGATGTTAAGACTAAATTGTTGGATGTTCCTCTTGACATTAAGAACCTGTTTGGTTCTGGTGCTGCTGAACTTTGTAAGTCCCCTCAGGATAAAGGGAAGACCTTGCAGGACTTAAAGCATATTTTTGTGTCTCCTGTCCCTAAGTTCCTGAGGAATTATCTCTCCAAATCAAATCTGTCTCTGTTCGCCGACAGCCTCTCCCTCCTCCCAAATGTAAGAAGGGATCTAGGTGGGTTCTTCCTGCTAAGTCTACTCAGAATCCTACTTCTCAGAAGCCTCCTTTTCAAGGCAAGCCAAGTTCTATCTGACTGTTTGCTTCCCCTCTTGATTCAGGTTTCCTTGTCCCTCTCCCTTCCCATTTGGTTAAGGGTCAGTCAAGACTCTTGCATTCTGTCCATCATTCGTCAGGGATAATTCATGGTATGGAAATACCTTTCTACTTTTCTGGGCATCCCTCATCCTCCTCAGGAACCGCTTCCTTTCTTCCAAGAACTGCTTCAGCACCTTTTGGCATATTCAAGTTGTGCCCTACTTCCCAGTAGTGTAAGGGGTTTTATTCCAGGATGTTTCTTGTTCCCAGGAAGGAGAGCAGCTGGAGACCCATTATGGACCGTTCTCAGCTCAACACCATTCTGAAGGCCCCTTCCTTTCACTTATTATCCCTTCAAACCCCATTTCCTCGTCTTCTTCCCCAGGCGTTCTTGGTCTCCCTGGACCTCAAGGATGCTCATCTTCACATCCCAGTTCATCCCCTTTTCAGGAAGTTTTTGTGTTTCTGTATCTCTTCCTTGTATTTTCAGCTCTTTACTTTACCATTTGGCCTTTCTACTGCCTCAAGGGTGTTCACCAGATGCCACACTTCTGTGATTGCCTTTTGCAGGATGAGAGGGATTCAAATATTTCTTCTTTCTCTGGTTTCAGTTACAGCCAGGGAATTTTTCTGGGCTGTAGGTTACAGGGCCTCCACCATTTCTATATTACCTTTAGCCAGGCGTCATATAAGAAAACTAGAGTGGCTCCTAAAGTCATTATGGCTCTAACACTGTCATCCACTAGATTTTATATTTGCTCTTATTCCATGCCTCAAATTCAAGCTTCACTGATGGATTCATCAGCTGTCTTTTAACCCAGGACTTCCTTTTCAGCCTCCATTCCCCTCTCAGGAAATTTTTTTGGATGCCTCAGACATGGGGTGGGAAGCCTCTTTCAGCTCCCTCAATGTCCAGGGTCTCTGGCCTTCTCATCAGAGGTCAGACCACATCAACATAAAGGAGATGAGACCTCCCCTTTTCACCTTTCAGGCCTTTCACTTCATCTTTCTTCCAGAGCATCTCAAAATCTTCACAGAGAATACCACAGTGATGCAGTATGTCAACAAGCAAGGAGGGACACAGTCCTATCTTCTTTGCAGATAGCTCTTCAAGCTTGGGAACTAGCTGTCCAGTATCACATGACTTCAGGCTGCATACATTCCTTCATAGCACAATACAGTGGCAAAGTCTTTAAGCAGGTCCAGTACACCGGCTGACAAATGGGTGCTACACAGAGATGTGTTGCTGGACATTGTCCATCAGTGGGGGGTGCTCAGATCTTTTTGCTTCCCGTTTGAACAGACAGCTTCCTCTTTTTTGCACCAGAGGCCCAAGTCCTCTGGCTTGAAAGTCGGATGCCCTATCGTTTTTTTCAAGGGGTGGGGGTTCTGTACGCCTTCTTCAGAGTCCTGCTCAAGATATAGCAGGACTCTCCCAACTCTTATTGGTGACTCCATTTTGGCCCAGACAGCATTGGTTCCCCCTTTTTCTACACCTACCCAGGGGCAATCACCAGAAGGTACTTCACAGTGTGGACTTGCAAGACCAAGTGGTGTCTGATGCATCCTCACTTGTACACTCTTCATTTCAAATTGTGGGTGATAGGATTTGATCCTTTTTAAACACCTTTTTTCTGAGGATGTGCTTAGGATTCTGCAGGAGGCCAGGAAACCCACTACCAGGAAATCCAATGTGCCCCAATGGAAGAGATGTTTTGTTTAGTGCCTTTCAAGTAACCAGGATTCATTTTCTGTAAGGATACCTCTGGTTCTTTGCCATTTGTGTGAACTGCTTCATGCTGGGTTAGCATATTCTTCTGTTAAACCTCGCCTCTCAGCTATTTGTGTTTGTCTGCCTTTCCCTCCTGTGGCCCCTAGGTTTGAGGGCAAGCAATTTCTTAAAAGGCTTTCTTCATATCAGGCCCCCAGGAAGCCTCTTCTGCCTTCCTGGGACCTCAGTTTTGTACTTCAAATATTGATTGAGGCTCCTTGTGAACCTGAGGCTTCAGCTTCCTTACAACATTGTACATGAAAGACTGATCTTCTTTTGGCCCTTACTTCAGCTAAGAGTATATGAACTCCAGGCTGTTATGGCTGTTCCTCCTATTTTAATTTTTAATTAGGGACAGGGTGTTTCATTGTACAATTCCTTCTTTTATGCCCAAGATGGTTAATGAATTGTCTCTTAATCGGTCTATTAATTTGCCCTCCTTTTTTTCTTCTCTGCATTCTGCTAGTGAGAAGGTTCTTCACACCTTGGATTTGCATAGACAGCTCAGATATTATTTAGATAAGACTAAGGCCATTCACAAATCTGAGCAACTTTTTTCCTTTCATCCCAGATCTCTGGTTTTGGCTGTTTCTAAGCAAACTATAATCCTTATGGATCTCTAAGGCCATTTCTTTTGGTTACTCCTTTCATGGAAAATGTCTTTCTGCCACAGTAAGGGCTGAGTCAACTAGGGCTGTTGCTCCCTCTGGTGCTTTTTTTCAAAGGCTTGGATATCAGTTCCACCCTTGAGGCTGCTGCTTGGACCTCTGTACATACTTTCACTAAGCATTACAAATTAGATGTTTCCAGAGCAAGAGCTGGCTTTGCCAAAGCTATTCTGCATGTTTTTTTTTTTGAGGGCTCATCTGGGCCTTTCTCCTTCCAAATTTCCTCTTGAGCTTTTGTACTCTCCCTTTTGTAAGGAATAATGCAACAGTGATATGGAAGGACTTAGTACTGTTGTGTAAAATCTTACCATAATGGCAGATGCCCTTTTCTTCACTGTTACAGTATTCACTCCCTCCCTCCTTCCCCTTCTGCTCTGCTCTTTTCCTTCTATCTTCCTAGCCTTGACTTTCTTTCCTTTTTCTTCTTCTGGATGCACATGTTCCTTGTAGTTTCTTGGACTGTAGTTCCTCCTGCGGCTTTTTATTTCTGAGGTATGTACATCCATACATCATCTTTATCCCCTGCGTCTTGAGCGGGTGCATACTTGTGACATGCAACGTCTACAAAATCCTAAGGGTTTTTTTTTTTTTTTTAATAAACTGGCTGGATGTTGGGCTACCCTTGGCAGGGACCCCCTTTAGTAAAGAATACTGCAACAGCAAAGAGAAGGACATATACTTTTATGGTAAGATTTAAAACAACTATACTGTATTACGCCATCATTCGCCTCTGGGTCAGTCACCCACTGACACTCTGCTATTTGCTTGACCCTTGGGACTTCTTTATACTTATCCCCTAATTCCTTTAATAGCAAAGTTTCTACAGAAAGCAGCCTGTTGCAGATCCACAGTGATTCTCATCTTCCCCTTTTGACCTTGTCAGGTGTGGTTTCTTTCCTTTGGCCTCTTTTGAAATACCCTCCTTTGGTACTGGATCATCTCTCCGTTACCAGGTTTGGATCCACCCCAGTCTTCAGTACCTCAAGTTGACTGCATGGTTCCTCTGGTGGGTCTACATTATACCCTCGAAACATGAAAAACCCAAATCCGAATCGTGCGACACATAAAGAGCGAACCGCGGATACGTCAAACGTACTAAAGCAAGAAAATGTAAACCTCGAACTGTCATAGTCAGCCAACCCACCACCTGCAACACACTACCTACCCAAACACAATAAAAAAACACATACATACATACACTAACCAAATCCCTACTTCTAACCCTAAATTAAAGCACCAAAATCCTACTGCTAACCCTACACTAACCCCAAATACACAACTGTCTATGCACTATCCTTAACCCCTCCCTAACCCTAAGGTCCGTAACTATCACACACTTACCTTAAGGAGCTATACCGCAGACAGGCCAACTATGTGATTTCGATATTTCCTCTGTCGCGGTTTCATTTGTTCGTATTCGCGGTTCGCTCTTTATATGTCGTGTGATTCGGATTCGGGTTTTACTGCTTTCGAGAGCTTAAAGTAGACCCCCTCTGGTTCCCTTGATGACCAACAATCCCAAGCTTTTACAAATGGTTGTTATATTTTGTTGTCTTCTCAGAAGGAATCTACTAGAAAAGTGTGTGTGTGTCTGTATAGATATATATATATATGTATATATATATATATATATATATATATATATATATATTTATATATATGTATATATATATATATATATATATATATATATATATATATATATATATATATATATATATATAGATATATATATATATATACATATATATATATATATATCTATGGATATATATATATATATATATATATATAGATATATATAGATATAGATATATAGATCTATAGATAGATGTAGATATATATAGATATAGATATAGATTAGATATATATATATATATATATATATATATATATATATATATATATATATGTGTGTGTGTGTGTGTATATATATATATATATATATATATGTGTGTGTGTGTGTGTGTGTGTGTGTGTGTGTGTGTGTATATATATATATATATATATATATATATATGTGTGTGTATGTGTGTATATATATATATATATATATATATATATATATATATATATATATATATATATATATATATATATATACGTGTATGTGTGTGTGTGTGTATATATATATATATATATATATATATATATATATATATATATATATATATATATATATATGCTTTACAGTCCTAACATTGCAGCCTAGTTTGTCAACTCTGAAAATGGCGAGACAAAACCGTCATAACTACAGAAGCACGAAGTCCTGGAACATCGTCTTTTCTCTCTGGGAGGGTAACCACTTGGCCACCAACGAAAAAAACACAGCAGTAACAAATTATAACTATTGAAGTGGGGGGCAAGCTACACCCCCTTTACTTAAATATACCAACTCTGAGATCGCACTACAGTGGAGAAAGGGCAAAGTTCACCATGGTGGCCAAGTGGTTACTTTTCCAGAGACATGCTGACATATTCAGTTCTTTGCAAGTGTGACTCCTGAAGCATAGCTACTTTTGCACTCTACATTTTTTAATATAATTCACTAGTGTTTCTTTTTTGTATTTATCTGTGACACAATTAATATTTAAACACATTACAGAAGGAATCGTGTTCTTGAGGGATCATTCTTCTCACCATTATACATGTATAAAAGCTTTTTTTTAAATGTGTGGTTCCAGCTTTTGTATTCAATGCATGCACCATTTGACAGGTTGATCTTTTATACAGTTGTTTCTTGTCATCTCCATTTGAGCCTATGTTACGTCTTGCAGATTTTTTTAGTTTTATTGAAAACCCTCAAACAAAAATACATCCCCAATACAACGTAAAACCCAATAACTTAACACACAAAACTATGTACATAATAAGAACAAACATTCTAAAATGATAGCCACACCCAAAAAGAAAGGTCATTCATTCTAAGACGCATGATGCAGCCTGTGCTTTTAGTATATGCTGTCTGATTTTTGTGCTATCTTTATAGCCCTCCTAGCTAGGAAAACACTTGAATGCTTTCAGTAAACATTTTCTCCAAGCTATTTCTCTTTATCAGATTGTCCTCTGGTGACATTCGAACCAGACACAAACTGTACGGATACCTTGTTTACCAGAAAAAGCCTTATAGGATTCAATATTCTTTTCCATTTACATGTTTTGTAATCTATTTGTTGCTGAATATATCCTAGGGTTAACCCAATTATTTATCTATGCAAACATGAGAAAAAAGCGCACTAATTTTTATTTTGCCTTGCTCTCTCAGCCAGACCCCTCCTTTCTCCACTTTTTTGACTCACATTTCAGTGCCTACATTTCTTAAAACCGAGCAGGTAAAAAGAGAGAAGAAGGGAGAAAAAAAACACCTGCTTGTATTAATATCCCCATTACATTAAAAAAAAGAACTGAAAAAGCTTTACTTCATAGCTTGCTAAGAAAATCATGCAACATTTAAACATAACCATTAAGAGAAAAAAATTTTTGTTTTTCCTTACAGTTAACTTTCTCCCTTCTCTTCCTCTCTCCAAAGTAGTTCTCTGAAGCTTAATGACATAATGTAGGGCATATGATTTAAAATCCCATACAAATTTAGCAAAGTCCACAAAAATCCAATATTTCCAAATCCTCTTGTTCTGCTATGTTTCTCATATATAATCATTGCTTTGTAATCCCACATTTGTTTGTTTACGGGTGACTTATTTTATTCTCCAAACATTAATAACATGAACCCAGGGTATAGGTTCATAGGTGTGTACTAGGCTAATGGCCCTAGAGCCTTTACAAGCCTAGCTCATAGGATTACCCTGGCATCGTGCCACCCAACCTTATTTCCCAGTGCTTCTGTCGAGTAGAGCCACTGGAGTGATCCTGGGGTGAATTTTCTATTTCCAATCCAGTCATCAAGATTTCTCTTGAAGAGGGCCAGTGAGGTGCGCTGTTTGACATGTATGGGAAGTCTATTCCATAGCATGGGCAGTCTCTGGGTTATGAACCTCCAGCTTGTCCTGTTGATTGTGGTAATGAGGTTGATGTCTTTGGAGCATCTGGTGCAGAGGGATTGGGATTCATTTAGATGTAGCATTTCTAACAGAGCTGGGTCGGACATGGCTTTGTAAGTCAAACAGAGATTGCCTTGAAGTAGGCGATATGAGACATAGAATAGCTGGAGTTTTTTGAGTCTGTCCATATAGGACAAGTGGTTAAGGCCTAGGATCGTCTCTGTGAGATACTTTTGCTGCCTCTTCAGTTGTTGCAGGTGTCTAGTGAAGTACATGCCAACTGGGGCGTCGTACTCAATGATTGGCCTAATGAGGGAAGAGTAGAGGGAGACAGTGACCTCTTTCTTCCTGGATGCAAAACCCTTAGTAATGAGATGTGCCATATAGAAGGAATTTCTGACAACAGTGGCAATATGGTAGTCAAAAGAGAGGTTGCTATCAGTCTGTGTTCCCAGATCTCTTATAACACCTGCTGTGTTCGGTGGACTAGCATCAGTGTGGTAATTCATGGGAACTAGGTTTTTCCCAAAGGGGATGACACATTTTTTTGGCATTGAGCTTAAGGCCATGGTTCTGACACCAGTCGTTGGTTTCAGTGAGGCCTTTCTGTAGGATGTCAGCATCACTTGGGGAGTTAATAATAGCTCCCAACTTACAATCGTCTGTGAACTTTGTCAGCCAGTGTCCCTTCATGTTGGCCTGGACTTCAGAGAAGTAGATACCAAACAGGAAAGGACACAGGACTGAATCCTGTGGGACTCCACTCATGACAGGTCGGCAGTCTGACTTGGAGTCAGCTACTTTCACACTGTGGTTTCTGTCTGTGATCCAGTTTGCAACCCACCTAGTGATATAGGGGTTGATGCTTAGCTTAGTGAGTTTTTCTATGATTCCTGAGTAGGGAATGGTATCAAAGGCCTTGGCCAGATCAAGGCAGGCTGTATGAACCACCTTGCCTTCATCCACAGCTCTGGTGACTGACTCAAAGAAGTCAGCCAGGTTGAGTAGGCATGATCTACCCTTCACAAAACCAAACTCTGTGGGATCCAGAGTTCGCAGATTCCTGTTTATTAGGTCCATGATGATGCGTTCCATAGCTTTGCATATCAGACTTGTCAGGCTAATGGGGTGATATTCCCAGGGTCTGTAGGCGCTCCTCATTTACAGAGAGGGATGACTGTAACGGTGCACCATTCGGTAAGGACAAAGCCTGAGATGAGGCTGTGATTAAACTGGGCACGCAGGTGAGGTGCCAGTTCACTCTGTAGTTCATGTAGAACACAGACAGGGATATTGTCAGGTCCCATAGAAGCTGTAGTTTTGGCCTTGGACAGTGCTGTTTTAACCTGTGCAGCAGTAATACTGGATGCCTGGCAATCTACTGGTATTGTGATTGGTCCTTTGGTGGGGGGGGGGGCAGGTAAAGTTGGCACAGAATCTGTCGGCCAATATATTGGCAATATCTGTTGGCTCGGTATAGGAGGTACCATTGTGCAGTAGCTCAGAGCAAATCTGGGTATTGCTGTTGAGATTCTTTATATAAACTATAGAAGGCCTTGTGGTTGTCTTTACTATAGGTTTATAGGTTGGTACTAGGCTATCGGCCCTAGGGCCTATACAAGCCTAGCCATAACAATTTCCTGGACATTTCTTCCCCAGTATTTACTTCTCTGGACCCTTGTCTAGCAGGGCGATTGATATGATCCCCGGGATGGATTTCCTATCTCCCATCCAATCATCAAGGTTCCTTTTGAAGAGGGCCAAGGAGGCTCGCTGCTTGACATGTATGGGCAGTCTGTTCCAGAGTATGGGGAGTCTCTGGTTCAGGAACCTATCCCTCCAGTATGTTTTGTTCATTGTGATGACAAAGTTTAGATCCCTGGAGCATGTGGCTCTGAAGGATTGGGATTTCTTTAAGTGGAGCATGTCCAACAGCTCAGGGTTTGTCATGGCCTTGTATGTTAAGCAGAGATTGCCTCTGAGTAGATAATATGCCACAGAGTATAGCTGGAGTTTTTTTTTTAGACAGTCAGCATATGGCATCTGCTTTAGGCCTGTGATTCCTTTAGTGAGGTATTTCTGTGGCCTTTCCAGCTGTTGCAGATGTCTTGTGAGGTACATACCAAACGGGGCATTATACTCTATAATGGGTCTAATGAGGGATGAGTACAGTGGGACAATGACCTCCTTTTTTCTGGATGAAAAGCCCTCAGTGATGAGGTGTGCCACATAGAAGGATTTCCTGACTGTTGTGGCAATGTGGTTATCGAAAATGAGACCACTGTCCACTTGTGTTCCTAAGTCTCTCATCACACTTTCAATGTTTAGTGTACTGCCACCTATGTGGTAATTCATGGGTGCATGTTTTTTTTCCAAAGGGGATAACTATACATTTCTTGGCATTAAGCTTGAGCCCATGGCTCTGGCACTAGGCATCTGTTTCTGTAAGGCCCTTTTGTAGAATATCCACATCATTTGGGGATTCAATAATGGCTCCCAGTTTGCAGTCATCTGTGAACTTTTTAAGCCAGAGTCCCTTAGTGTTGGCCTGTACTTCAGAGAAGTAGATGCCAAACAAGAGTAGTCCTAGGACTGAACCCTGAGGTACTCCACTTCTCACTTGCCTGCTTCATTTCTGTTTTCATAGCCAGCTTTAGAGGATTTGATGAGGGGATCTCAACTTTTTGTTGCGGTTGATAAGGCAGTTTTTCCAGTCTTGGGACCTCACCTTATTCTGCATCAGTTTCCTCCTTCTGTTGTAGAGTTTGCTTATGGTAGGGGACCACCAGATTGGCTTCCTTTTTTTGGAGGAGAGCATCTTGGTTCTATTGGGTATGGCGAGATCCATGTCTTTGTGTACGTGTTCATACAGTGCATTGGTGTATAATTCGGCAGTCATGAAACTATTCTGCATTTGGATGGGTGCCGTGAAGTTAGCCACCTCTGTTTTTAGTTTTTCCATGGTGGTTACCTTTTTTTGGAGGGTGGGGGGTGGATTTCCAAGGTGATTAGTTTGTGGTCGCATCTAACCAGGGAGAAGTTGACTATTGGTGTAGAGCAAATGGTCATCCATGTTAGTAATGACCAGGTCAGGGATGTTGCTACCTCTAGTGGGGGTAAGAATGAGCTGGTCCGGGGCATTGGAATTAATGAATTCCAGGAAACGTTGGGCAATTGTATTGGTACATGAGTAATTTTCCCAGTTAATGGAAGGGTAGTTAACATCGCCCAGTATGAAAGTGTTAGGTTGGACCCTAATATTCTCCAGGGTGCTTAGGAACACGGAGTGTGAGTCTTGGGACATGGTTGGTGACCTATAGCAGGCAACGACCTGAATCACTGTCTTACCCAGTGTTAGCTGCACCTGAAGTATCTCTGATGCGTTATGTTGGGCTACCAATCTGGAGGTGTGTGCATCCTTTATGAATATGGAAACACCACCACCTTTGGAGCTTCGGTTCAAGTTCAGGGGCCGAAAGGTGTGGAATGAGCTATAGCCTGGTAGTACTGTGGTGCTTTCTGCTGCCTTGAACTAGGTCTCTGTTACAGCACAAATGTCGATGTTCTCCATTTTAAGGAGTGCTTCAAGCGAGTGCATTTTGAGATGAGCTTTAAAGTTCCCCACAAGTTTCACAAAGTCCCAGGAAGTTCAGTATTTTCAGCTTTTCCTGTTCTGTCATGTTTTACAAGTATAATTATTGCTTTATCCTCCCAGAGTTGTTGATTTCCAAGTTACTAGTTTAGTGCTGTTCATCTGTATCTCCCAAATATTGTGCATTTCCAACATATTCTGGATTCTTTTAGTCACTTCTTATATTTTCATCCTTCTCTCAGGCAATTGGAACAGTGGAAAAGATTTCACAAGCTCAGTCTCTCTGTAGTCCTTTGCACCAGAAGAATACGAAACATAACCTTCTTCTGATTCATAGCTCACACTTTGTTGGACAAACTTTTGTATTTCCTCCTTAGGATGTACTTCATCAAAAAATTATTTTGACCCTCCAGGGAAATCACTTTGAATCTCTCACCTGCTTTTCAGTATTCATATGATCATAGGTGGTTACTAGGCTAATGGCCCTGGGGTACTTACAAGCCTACCCAAGAGTTTATCCCTAAAAAAGAAGCCTCATTCAGCACCTGTCACCCCTGTCAATGAGGTTCACAGGTGGAACCCCTGGGACATATTTGTGGTTTACCATCCACTCATCAAGGTTGCACTTGAAGAGCATCAGCGAGGGACTCTGACATGAATGGGAAGTCTGTTCCACTATCTACCACTTTTAACACTTAATCTTTCTGCCACAGTTTTGTCAAAATCAGCTCCTTCTGTCAGTAAGACTGCATTTTTTACTATTTAAGATCTAGGTTGTTTTTTTAGTAACCAGATTTGGAGCATACACATGATGCGCCTTTTCAGTTGACACTTCCTGTTGTGGAATACCAGTCCAGTTGCTTATTTGTGCTTTCATAAATTAATACAGTCTGTTCTTCCAACTTTTGGTACCGCATAAAATCTCAGGTTTTCCCTACATGCTCTGTCCTCTAATTCTATTATTTTTTGAAACATCACTTCTTGTGCAGTCTAATATTCAGCCAGCCTTTTCTTCATTTCAACCTCTGAGTTTTGCATTTCTGTCATCTTATCTGAAGATCTGTTGAAAGCTTCATCTATTTTTTCCAGCTTTTTATTGTTTGTGTTCATATTCTCCTTCAGTGTTTTATTTTAACCAGGTGTGTGAGCAGTTGCTTTATACTCTCCTCTAGGTTACAGGAAGTCATGTCTGGAACTTGTAGTGCTTTTTGCTGAACCACTGTAGTGCTAGTCTGTCTGTCCTTCTTTCTTACCTTTTGTACCTGATTTTCCTCCAGATCCTTTAAATTTCTTTTTTCCTGGAATCCAGGTAGTGCACTTACTAGCCAGTTACTGAAATTTACCCAGAAATCTAGATCCACTGGTCTTCTTTGCTAAGTTTCTGTTTTCAGACTGGGACAGCCTGGATTAAGCTGTTAACTCAATGTGCAGCCATCTTGGAATCTCCTTAGTAAAAGCATCACTGTACTTTTCAAAAGATAGTCATCTGGTCACTTATCTCACTGAAATCACATTTGCTGATTAACACTAGTCTTTCACCTGTCTTAGATAAAGCCTGTATAACCTCGTTTTTGTATTAAAGTACAGCAAAACATACAAAAAGTGTTTTAGTATGTGCCTGCACATTCTACTCCCAGTAAGGTTCTGAACTAAGTAACAATTTTTCTTGAATTTCTGTTAACAATTTCTATGCTTTCTTTGTAACTCCTCTGACAATTACTCTGTATGTTTCTATAATATTTAATTTTCTGTGACAGAGTCAACTTCTTTTGAAGAAAGGTAAGGATTTTTTCCAGCACTTCAGGAACATTGTCTTTTTTTATGCATATACTTATTGATCGATCGATTGATTAAAAGTCGTGGTAGAAGTAGTGGCTTAACCTCTCCTGCCTTGTATGTTTTTATTTCAGGTTCTGGCCAAGAAAGTCTATACCCTCTATTCCCTGGCAGTGCAGCAGCTATCCAAGCAGGATCACTATGACTTTGGTCTTCGAGCCCTTACCTCTCTTCTTCGCTATGCAGGAAAGAAGCGGCGAGTTAAACCTGATCTCTTTGATGAGGAGGTAAGAAGAATGTTAAGGTGATATTTATTGGAAGTCTAGCAAAGTCGTATTTATACATTTCAGCTTGCTGTGTACATCTTTTTCTGTTACTTTCTGCTACTGTGGCACTTTCTCTATGTTACTTGCCATACACACACCTACTTTTGTGTAGACTTGGAATGTGTGCTGTGGGGAAGATAATAAGAAAATCCCACCTCAGTCCAACGTAGTATAGGAGTTGGTTAAGTTCTTTCTTCATGCTGTTTGATTGACTACCATCTTTACTTCCTGTCTGACTTTACTTGAACCTGCAACCTTATGAAAGAAGTACAGTCATGATGAATGGAGTCTGTGCCAGCTATTGACATCTCAGCAGCACTTTTTTTCATATGGCACAACACATTGACTAAATTTCAACTTCACATAGATTAAAGATTTACCAAAATGTACAAAAGTCATAGTTGCAGAACACTACCGGTAATGTTGTATTTTCCTACCTCAAGCTACAGTAACTTTGGGATTAACATATTTGGGAGTGTGTGGGATGTAAAGATACACTGGGAGATGTGCTGTCTTGCAAAAGTTCATGTCGTTTTGAGAATTTCAGTGTTAATATTTGTGCCGTGATGTCAGTCAATGATAAAAATGCAACAAACATCTTACTCTGTTTATTTTAAAGTTAATAAAAAGTAAACTTTTGAGATGAAAATTAAAAAAAATAGCATAATGTGTCTGTACATACTGTGGTGAATTATAAAAAGAAATGTCTTTATTTATTTACATTTGTTTACTGGGAAATTCCAACTGGATACAGGTCCTTTTTCAGTGAAGGCCTGGGGAGAAAAGCTCCACAGAATGTCATGGAAGTACTGAACTGTTTTTGTTACATGGACACTGTTCCACTCAGTATTGTTATCGTTGCATGCATTTGCCAATAGATGGCAGCACATATATAAGAGTAGCACTTAACTTCTAACAAATGACCCCTATCCATCTGTCTTGTTCATTTATTTATTTGCTAACATTTAATTACCATGAAAATTTGACTGGGTGGAAGCCAATTTTCAGCAGAGGGCCCGGGGAGAAAAGCTCTAAATTGTTACAAAACATTTTAAGAACAGTCCAATAAAACCCACCAACCACAGTGAGCACCAAGGTCCTTCCAAACGAATGTTCAACACATACAAAAAACAGCAGGTGGACTCAGAAACGACAGCAAGGCTTGTAGATGAACCCGTCTTTAATTCACAAAAAATAAGGACATAAGTGCTTTCGTAGTACACTACATCATCAGATGTAAATCACATTAACAAAACCCTCCTTAAATACCATTGAAATAAGTCACATGTATCACATCATTTGTAAATTAAAGAGACAAGCACTATAAGCAACAACACTTATAAAAACATGAAAAACTATTAAAAACATTATTTCATACCATAATTAATACACCAATATCTAAAATAATTCATTAAAACAACATTCACATAAGCACACATAAAAACATGTGCAAATAACACTTTAAAGCACTAATACATAACATACCACCTAAAACAATTCATTTCCTCTTAAGGGCTCTAGCCTTGAGTTTAGGTCTCAGTGGAACTCTGTCATTCAGGCCATGCTCAAAATCCCCCCTCATCCTAATTATCCACTTGAACTCCAACTGCTCTGTTTGATTCCAAATCTCTCCCTTTCTATTACTTTCTATAACTTGTCCAATTACTAAAAATTTAAAATAATGTGTTGTATCAGTCTCAGATACATGTTTAGAGAGAGCACTCACTGTATTATTCTTACTTATGTGGTAGTAGTGTTCCCTAATTCTGTCCTTTAATGCTCTATCCGTCTTACCAGTTTAGAATTTTTACATGTGATAGTGTGACAGATAGACAACATGGAGAGTATTGCATGAGGCTTGAACACTGAACCTATAAATTCTACCCAGATCGGGGTGACTAAACACCCCACTACTATCTATATATTTACAAGCTTGGAAATGTCCACACGCTGAGGTACACCCTGCATGTACACTAAACTGTTTCTGCTTGGGGTAGCATAACTGTCTCTTAAGAGAACACATATTTTTATAAACAAACGATGGTCTTACATCAACTTTGTCAGTGATATCACTATCTGTAGTCAAAACTCTCCAATGTTTCTCTATAACTTCCTTGTAAAGTCTGACATCTCTGGAGTAGGACAAACAGACATTCAGTCTACTGTTCCTACCCAATTCTTTTCCAGTTCTATTCTCATACTTCTCTCAAAAATAAGGCCTGGCTCTAGTATCTCTTAACCTAACTACCTGTTCAATGTTTTCATTGATCTCGTGATGTTTGTATCCCCTTGATACTAATGCATCTTTCAGTAGCCCAGTCTGTATGTTAAAGTCAGATTCTCTCACACTTAATCTAGAAGCCCTGAAAGTCTGACTCCTGATCACACTTCTGAAGACATGTGGTGGATGCATACTTTCTTTATACAACAGATGATTGCAATGGCAAGGCTTCTTATGTAACTCTGTATAAGTATGTCCATCAGTATCACAGATTACTCTAACATCTAAAAAATCCACAAAAGAAGTGGATATATTACATGAAAACCTCAAGTAAGAAGTAGTCTCATTCAAATAATTAATAAAATCATGTAACATGGATTCAGTACCATCCCAAATGAGGAAGAGGTCGTCCACAAACCTACGGTAGAATACGACCTGTGCTTTAAATGGTCCCTCACATATAAACCTTTGTTCCCAGACATTCATCATGACATTGGCACATGAAGTGCCCATAGCTATGCCATGTCTTTGCCAATAGTAATGCCCATTAAATAAAAAGACATTATTATTCAAAATACACTCCAATAATGTAGTTTCTGGGTCCACCTGCTGTTTTTTGTATGTGTTGAACATTTTAAGAACAGTAATTTTACAGTTTTCAAAAAATAAAACAAAAGACATCTGCTGATTAAATAATTATAACAAATCAGACATAATATAAAAACATTGGTTAAACATTATTACAAGTTATATGATAGTGGTAAGAAGAGTTGTATATGTTACTTGATGAGGTAGTTCTAACCAATTTAGGCTTTTTTTTTTGCTATACAGTGGAAGGTTCTGAAGGAGATATTTTCTGCAAATTTAGCAACTTTGTTATTGCATTGTTCAAGTTTTAATTTTTGTGAAGCCTGGAGGTTAATAAAGATGGGAGGGCCATAGAGAAGTGTAGGGAGGAGGTAAGTAGTGACAAGTGTAGCTTTAGTTGCGTCTGTGAGAACATTTTTGGTTGTGAAAAGCATCCCTAGTTTTTGATGAGTTTTCTTATGCAATTTTGTATATGCAGGTCGAATGTAAGCTTATCATCCACTATCACCATAAGAATTTGATATGAGAAGTGACTTCATTGGTTGTAATATCGAGAGAGGACTTTAAATTTTGTTTTTTCAAGAAAGAGGGATTTTGGGGGGGGGGGGGAGTAGCATTTTGGTCTTTTTTGGGTTGAGCATGAGTTGTGAGTTAAGAAGCCATGTTTCAGTGGCTCTTAAAGCTTCTTGAGTATTTTTTTCCCCACAGTCAGGTCAAATAATAACTGAAAGCAATCAGTTTATAGCCTGTACAAAGCAATTAACAAAGAGATTCAAAGTAAAACAGGTTTTCTGTCATTTCCCGAGGCAAAATAACTGGCATTTGTGGTATAGTCTTGCTGGTCAAGAAAAAAGGGGACAGTGGCCAACTTAGTAGGAGGTCCTTAGAGTGAACGGACTGTTTCACAGAGACATTCAGTCACAGAGCAGGCATGTATTTGACTGATTAAAGTTAATACACAGCAAGGTTCTTCATCTTAAATGTGCTTAGATTATACAGTGACAAAATTCTGTTAACTTGTAGGAGTAGGCCTTGTGGCTGAGCTCCTGCAGTATCGAAGTCGGATGTAGTGACCACAGGCTGTGCTCTGTGAAGGAAGATAGTGACTGAGTGTTTGCTGACAAGGTTGTGGAAATGTCAGAGCCTGACCAGGCAGCCATTGATTATAATGCTTTCCCTGGACATAGGGCTGGTCTATTTAAGAATGCACATGCTACATGTATCAGCAGTATAGAATAATAGGAGGTGGGAAGAAATTGGAACATCTGGAGAAAGTCCATGTTGTCACAAGGAAGACATGGACTTGCAGGCTGCACTCTGGTCTGAAACTGGAGAATCTTTTCCTTTGAGGCAGCAGCACCGCTCATAGTTTTACTCACTGCATTACTGTGCAGTGAAAATAAATACATAAATAAAAAGTCCCAGCGTACAATAGTAATTTAGTTAAACACACATTTTTTTCTGTGTTGCTTTTTTGCTGCCATGCCTGCTGACCATCACACCTTCCCCCAAATGGAATTAAACCCATTCATTTCTTCATGGTGGGGGTCCTCAATGTGAACTATCTGCAGGTGCTGCCATACAGGTAACTGTGAAGATTGCCTGTGTCATCTCTGGCATCCCAGCTATAAGGACCATTTTAAAATATTTAATGTGAAGTTGTTCTATCTCGCCGTTCATTGTTACTGATGGGTTCTGAGCCGATCCTCAGCTCCGACTCTGCCAACTGCAAAAGCTCAAGGTCTTCAACCAGCTCGAGGCAAACTCCCTATCCCATGATGCACTATGATCTTCCAGCAGATCTCGTTTGCCACTGCAACTTGATCGGACATTCAACGGCTCTGGCCAGTGAATTACTTTATTTTTTCTTAAAAATTATAGCTGTTAAAATATCTTAGTTGCTTATTTAGTCATTTAGATGGATAGAGTGTTTAGTCTATTCTTAGATTATTTAGATAACAGTAGTTAATTATCAGATCCATTTTTTTAGGCCTTCTTTTCTCCCTATCTCAGTTAATTTCATTACTGAGAAATTAGTGGCCGTGTTTTTAGGTCCTTTTTTCTCTTTATCTTGAATATCATATGGAGAGTTTAAATTAGATTATAGCCCTTCTTTTTCACAGGGCACTTAGTGGTCTTTCTAATTAGTGGCTATGTTTTTAGACCCTTTTTATCTTTATCTTGAATATCATGTAGAGAGTGTGTTTATATTAGATTATAGCCCTTCTTTTTCACAGGGCATTTAGTTGTCTTTCTAATATTATAATTAGATGTTAGTGGCCGTCTTTTAAGGCCTTTCTTGTCTTATCTATAGTATTCCTTGTGTGTGGTGTGTGTTATTTGTTAAATCACAGCCCTTCTTTTTATACAGGGCAGATAAATATTTGCATAATTAGCTAATTTTTTTAGAGCCTTTTTTTCTCAAGGCTTTACTAGTTATTTTATGTGTGCATATTATTGTTAGAGCCCTCTTTTTTATAGGGCATTGTTGCTGTGTTTTACTATAGTTAGTATTTGCCTTTGGAAATATGTCTCAGCAGGAGAAGGAAAAAACAAGTCTGGCTTCAAAAAATGTCCAAGATGTGGACAAAAGAGGTCTATAACTGATGATAGTACTAAATGTGTCTACTGTTTGGGTGAGGTACACCTGCAGGAAAGCTGTGCTATATGCCACTCCTTTAGCTCCAGAGTGCTGCATGAGAGAAAAAGAAAACTTATGGATAAGGGTCTGCTAAAATCCTCTTTTCAAGAGTCTCTGGATAAGTCAGACAAGCACTCCAAAAAGGCTTTGGAACTGACAAAAAGTCCATCTACTTCGAAATCAGCTTCTAGTAAAGCTTCGACATCGGTTCCACAGCCTTTGGAACTGACTGCCGTCATGATTAGGAGCCGGTCCTCAACCCTGGAACCGGTATCTCCTACTTTGAAGTCCCCCATATTACAATCGGTGGCTTCATCACATTCTTCATGAGCCTCAAGTAGACTGTCTGATTTGGATGTGGCCCGCTTGGTAAAGAAGCTTCTACAAATACTGACGCTGGCAAAAGTTGTATCAATACCGACCCCGGGGGCTTCAGAGCTGACCTTAGTTCCTCCAACATCTTCTGTTCCTCCTCCAATCTCCATGAAAGTTTCAGAGCCGGAGAGGGTGGAACTGATGATTGTGGATCCCCTCGAGCCCAACACCTACTCTAGGTTTTTCGGCCCTGACTGCACTGTCTTTGGCACTGACCGAAGGATCTTGGGGCTGACACTTACCGGTCTGGTCCAGGGAGGATAGTAGGATCAACTTGTTGGTGCTGACTTTACCTCTCAGGAATTAGGCTTGAGTGAGTTTGGCCCCGACCTCTGGCTCAGAGCCCACTGTACTGGTGCAGACAGTTTCCATCGAATCTTCGGATCCGAGGGATTACTCTCATCGGGACCGAGGGGCCTTTGAGGCTATGAGTAGGGCTGTGTCCACCCCGATGACCACTCCATCAGTTCAAGCAGCTCCCTCCCTGAAAGCATCAGTGTCCACCTCTTCATCACATGCTCCTTTGAAGCGTAGAGATCCTGACCCTCAGGAAGCCCCATTGGGTGAGCCATTTTCTTCCAAGACCTCTCCAGAAGGTCCCACTGAAGAAGTACCTAGGAAGAGACTTTGCAGGAGGAAGCATCTGGACTTCCCACAGGAGTCAGTCACTTCGGATACTGACTTGGATGAGTCAGAAGGGTCCCCATGGTCCCCCCTCAGAAGATATCTCCTTTGCAGATATCTTAGAAATTCTTAAACAGAGGGTTGGCTGGAAATCCCTTAACCCTTCTGATGATGAGTCAGTCCTCCTGAAGACTTTTGGGTCTCAACCCTCCACCTCTTGGCTGTCTCCATCCTTTGATGAGTTGCTTGAATTACTCACTCAAAGGGCATGGGAGTCCCCAGACACCATGGAGCCTGTACCCAGGAGGGCTAACACATTTATAACTATCCCTCAAGACAGACCTTACTTTACTAAAGGAGTACCTGTTGATGCTATGTTGGTGGCAGCAGCCACCAAGAAGGAATTATCAGAGATGTCTTCATCTGTTCGTCCTCCTAATAGAGAATCCAGGATTATAGACAGATATGGGAAGCGTATGTTTAGTTCGGCGGGCTTCATCCTTTGATTGCTGAACTACCTCACACATTTTACTAGATTACAAAGGGATCTCCTGAAGGAGCTAGGAGACACCCTGCAGGGTTCAATAGCTGCGGGGGTTCAGACAAGATAACTTCCAACTCTCCACTCTTAATTTGATAGTGAACTCCCCCATGCGTCTTGTCATATGCATTTGATGGTATGAGCAGAGCAGCGGTTTGTGGAACCCTTTAAGTCTTCTTTCATCAACACCCCCATTGACGGTTCGTCCCTTTTCGGACCTAAGGTAAAGGAAACGCTTACCAGGAGTGAAAAAGATGGAAAGACCCTGTCTGCCGTCAGAGTACGTAGAATTCAAGTGTAAACGAAATATCTACACATACAGACCACACACTTGAAGGAAATCAGGCTCAGCTCCTGGAAACACCAAACTCTCTAATAATCCACAAGGAGACAAATGACTTTAACGCTAACAATCGTAATACGTTTTCGATTCGTACTCTTCATCAGAAAATAGAAATCAAGTAAAATTACAACAGGGACAACTCCTTTTATACCCAGAATTCTACAATAATTAATTATAATTGATTCATTAACCAATTAACCCTTAAAAAAGCCCCTTAATACTCATACTCTCACATAAAACATAATGTTACAAACTTAATTCACTCTATGAGCCACTTACTTAAAAACATATTACATGCATATCTTGCTCAAATAACTTTAAAACACTGAATGTGCCTGATAATATATGAATAAATAAATATACTTGTAAATATATAATTGTACAATTACATCTTTCAACCTTTTAACTTCATCTTAGTACTTTTTGGCGCCATCTGGTGTTGCAAGTGACATATAACTGTATAGAAACATACAGCAATACTCATTAAATATAATACATGAACTACCTTATATATTTATACCTAATAGGTGTAAAATAAAATATAAAATTCATTAATGACTTGCATATCATATACTACTACTTAGAAACTATATGAATTAATGAATTAATGCAATGTAAAATACATATATCTAAAATTTAAAATTCAATATAGAATTGAATTAATTAATCGAGAAAAATGTGAATCAATTATGGCGAAACAAAATAACAAGATAAAATAATCATATCTTATGATTTGATGTGATATAACCATACATATACATATATGAAAATGTACATAATTAAATAAGCATATAAATGTTTAAATGAAATAGTAATAATTGAACACTGAATTGAGTGGTATTGCATTAAATATGCCATATTAATTTAATATGGTCTACTATAATACTACAATGTAATTGTAATTGTACAACTATATATTTACAAGTATATTTATTTATTTATACATCATCAAGCACATCAGTGTTTTAAAGTTATTTTAGCAAGATATGTATGTAATATGTTTTTAAGTTAGTGGCTCATAGAGTGAATTAAGTCTATAATATTATATTTTGTATGAGAGTATGAGTATTAAGGGCTTTTTAAGGGTTAATTGGTTAATGAATCAATTATAATTAATTATTGTAGAATTCTGGGTATAAAAGGAGTTGTCCCTGTTGTAATTTTACTTGATTACTATTTTCTGATGAAGACTACGAATCGAAAACGTATTACGATTGTTAGCGTTAAAGTCATTTGTCTCCTTGTGGATTATTAAAGAGTTTGGTGTTTCCAGGAGCTGAGCCTGATTTCCTTCAAGTGTGTGGTCTATATGTATGGTTCCATAAATCTCAAGGATCTTTCCAGAACACCCGTGGTGAAACCCCCTCTAGAGGCAGATGAGGGGGTTATAATGGAAGATGTCGCCCACACAGGGTGTCTGCAGAACAAGGATGACAGAGATCAGTTCTTTCGCAAGCCCTATCAGTGCTCCTGAAAGGAGGATTGAGTGTTCATCTCTGGAGGCAGTTGGGGGACCCCTATCTTTGTACCTAGACACCTGGCTAAAAATAAAAAAAACAGCTGGGTACAAAGCATAATATTCAGAGGATACTCAACTCCCTTTGCCACTCCACCCCCTCTAGTAAAGAAAATCCCAGATGTTTCACCCAGTCACAGGGACCAAGCAGCCTTAGAGGTACAAAGGTTGCTGGATAAAAGAGTCATCCAACCAGTCCCAGCAGACCAGAGAGGATCTGGAACTTACTCATGGTTTTTTTTTAGTTCCAAAGAAAACAGGGGATTGGAGACCTATTCTGGACCTAAGCAGATTAAACAAGTTAGTAAAAAAGAAGTAGTTCCGGATGGTCACGCTTCAGTCAATACTTCCATTTCTGGGAAAAGACAATTGGATGTGCTCTATAGATCTTCAGGATGCATACTACCACATAAAAATGGACTGACCATCCGGGGATCATCTACGCTTTTGGCTGGGAGCCAGCCATTATCAGTTTCGTGCACTGCCCTTTGGTCTCACTACAGCCCCCAGAGTGTTCACCAAATGTATGGCAGTAGTCACCGCTCACCTGAGATGGTTGGGATTCCAAGTGTTTCCATATCTAGACTGGCTCCTCACTGCCACCACCAAGCATCAACTTATTCAGGTGAGGGACACAACCTTAACTGTCTGAAATCAGTTGGGAATTACCATCAACTCAGAAAAATCTGCCTTATCGCCATCGCAACAGACCATCTTTTTCTGTTTCCAAAAAAAAAGACCCAGTCTCAATGGTACTCAAATTGCTAGGATCGATGGTCGCAGCAATCATTGCCATTCCCCTCACTCGAATGCACATGCGAGTTCTACAATGGCTTCTGTTCTCTCAATGATCCTTCCAGGAACTTCCAATGTCACACCAAATTATCATAATGAATACCTGCAAGAAGGACCTTTGATGGTGGCTGACATCTCAATATGTAACTTGCGACCGTCCATTCATTCTACCCAATCCCATAGCCATGGTGACCACGGACACTGTGGTGGGGGGGTATTATCAAGGAAGAACAGCCCTAGTCACATAGAAGAAACACGAGGCTCTTTAGCATATAAATGTTCTGGAGATGAGACCGGTACTTCTAGTATTGCAGTCCTTTCAAGACTCTCTACCTCTGGGAAAAATTGCAGTTCAGACAGACAACATGCCAGTGGTGTGGTACATAAACAAGGAGGAACCAAATCTTACCCCCTGTGTTGAGATGCTACAAGAGTATGGCAGTGGGCAATCTCCTCCCAGCGCTTTCTGATAGCAATGCACATCCTGGGGAAATCCAATGTGATAGCAGACAAGCTAAGCAGGGCAATTCTGCTGCCTCACAAGTGGTCCCTAAAGAAACAAGCAGCGGAACGGATATTCCACAGGTGGGGCCAGCCTTGCTGCGATCTCTTTGCAACCCCAACAAACACGAAATGCAGCAGCTACTTTGCCCTGATTCCCCCACCAGGAGATGCCCCAAGTGATGCACTGGTGCACAATTGACCCCTTGGTCTCTTTTATGCCTTTCCTCCCTTCCCTCTGATTCCCAAAGTATTATAGAAAGCAAAATTTCTGAGAAGGACCATGATCTTAATAGCCCCTTACTGGCCTTGACAAATTTGGTTTCCCTACCTCCAGCTTCATCTCTTGGAAGAGCCCTGGATCCTGGACCCAGTTCCGGATTTGTTGATCCATTCATCGGGGGGCTTTTCATCCTTCTCCTCATTCCCTCAAACTGACAGCTTGGCTTCTGCAATTCCCACAATAGTCAGGATCTATAACCTCTCGGCTGAGGCCCAGCATGTTATAACATCCTCTCATAAATCATCCACCAGAAAGTTATAGCTTAGCAAATGGAAGAGATTTTCTTTATGGGCATCGCAAAATGATGTTGATCCTTATCTAGCTCCGATCCCATCTATATTGGAATTTCTAAATAAACTTTTCAACAAAGGAGCTGCTGCAGCTACCATTAGAGTTCAATTAGCAGCAATCTCAAACTTTTATCTTTGCTTCCAAGGCTCCAATGTCATGTCACATCAATTTGCTAAAGCCTTTCTTAAAGGTACCATTCATTTGAGGCCACCAATCAGAGCTCCAGTCGTGCCATGGAATCTAAATTTTGTTCTCTCCAGAATCGTATTACCTCCTTTCGAACCAGCCTCTTCCTGTCCTTTGAAATTCCTTTTATGGAAGACTATATTTTTGATAGCCATTACTTCTGCTCGGAGGATTTCTGAGTTGCAGGCCTTGACCATCAAACCTCCTTATCTGATTTTCCATAATGATAGAGTTTCGCTCAGAACTAATCCATCCTTTTTACCAAAAGTTTGTTCAGAGACTAATCTTAATCAATCCATTGAGTTGCCCATTTTCTTTCCTCAGTACGCAAAAAGGATGGAACACATGCTGCACAAACTTGATCTTCAGAGACAACTTCGATTTTATCTAGCTAGAACTAAACAATTCAGATCAATGGATCATCTCTTTGCTTCCTTTTCAGAGTTAAGGGTGCCCCAGTGAAAAAAGTAACCTTGTTAAGATGGCTGTCAGATTGCATTTCCTTCATTTATAGTTCAGAGAATGCTCCCTTACAACGGAAAATATTGGCCCACTCTTCTAGAGCTGTTTCAACCTCATTAGCCTTTTCTGCAAAGTTACCATTAGATTCTATTTGTGCAGGAGCTACCTGGTCAAGACCTCATACTTTTATTACCCATTACAAAGTAGACAAGGCCTCCAGGGGCAGGACCTCCTTTAGTTCCACAGTTCTGAGGAATATTCTCCCGTGAGCCACCCAAGAAGATGGTGCTTGGGATGCTACCCATCAGTAAGAATGAATGGTGAGCTGGAACACCTTCACATAAAGAAGTTATGTACTCACCATAACGTTCCATGTGAGTTGTTCATCTCGCCTTCATTCTTACGTCCCACCCTCCAACCTCCATCCAGTCTACTTCAGGTCCGTCACCTTTCGTATATGGTGCATTGTCTCTTATCTAGCTCTCTGAGTGGCATATTTATACTACTAGGTAGTCAGTTGGCAGTAAACAAGATCTGAAGGAAGATCAGGGTGCATCATGGGATAGGGAGTTGGCCTCAAGCTGGTTGAAGACCTCAAGCTTTTGCAGTTAGCCGAGTTGGAGCCGAGGATCAGCTCTGAACCCATCAGTAAGAATGAAGGCGAGATGAACAACTCACATGGAACGTTATGGTGAGTACATAACTTCTTTTTATGGCCTAATCCCCACACTGGTGCTGAAGTGAATACCTATGTCACTGTACAGATTGCCTCTGCCCATTTATCAGTACATGTGTGCTCTTCCACATCCACTGACAAGGGCTGCTATCATCACTGACTTCTACCCTACACTGGCTTCCCACATATTATAAAGTCTCTGCTGTTCTCCATTAAATTTATCCTCAGACCAACAGTGTGAAAGCAAGGTGGGAGCCGTTCCCCGAAGGATAAGTGCACCCCATTATCCCTGCTTTCACCGTTAAACACCTGAGCTGCTAAACAAACTTAGGTTACATGGGTCATAGTAAGAGTTTGGTTTATGTGCATTACCTGTGCAGGCTAAAACACATTACTTTAGAAAATTATCTTCTCTTTAAAAATGTCTTTGTCACATTTGTAGTAAATCCTGTTTGTGTTATTACTAATGCAGGTTTATTCACTGCTAGCTTTGTTTGGTCACTCAGAATTTTTCCTCCTGACCAATATGCATTAGCAAAAAAAAAAAAAAAAAAAATTCCAAAACATGCATGTGCAAAGCAGGTCTGTGTTAGTCTGTCGAAAATAGAAACCCTTGAATGGCTAAATATCGTACATAAATCAGCAATACAGAACACTACCAAACGTGTAATTTAGAAAATAAATTCATTGAATGGCCATAGTTGGCTAACATCATAAATGCAACAAAATTAGGTGGGCGGGGGCTGCACCCTCCCAAGTATATATACCAACTCCAAGATTGCACTACAGTGGAGATAGGGCAAATTTCAAAGGTTTCAGTCACTTACCTTATGCATCGCTTTACTTCCTGGTTGTTTGCCAACTATGACCATTTGATGAATTTATTTTTGAAGTTACTAGTGGGGTCTGGTTTTATTGGCCTGAATGTACCCATAAAGCCATAAAAAAATCAAAAGTCATGGGCATTCAGAAGCTATGTAGCTGAGAAACTGTATGTCCTTAAGTAGGATCCAGTTGAATATATCCCGTGTACCTCCATTACAGGTCTAAGGTATCACACAGTGAAAACTCTTCCTTGGATGGCTTTTTCTTGCAGTTTTTAACTGAATTCTTTGAAGAACTTAAGATGTTTCTGATATTGTTCCCACCTCTGTTGTATACTCTGCACCGGCTGTATTCCTCTCCTGTGAGTTGCCTCTGCTTTGTCAGTAATAGCTAAGTAGTCACAATAGAATAAGTTATATCTGACTTTAAGTTTTGAGTTTGTCTTTATTATGAATGGAGTTCTTTATTTAAAATGCATGCAGCTGATATGACATCAGGAGACCTCTTGCCACATCTTGAGTGCATCATTTCATTAGTATGACCGCCTTTCCCTAACTGCACTTGCAGAAGTATGCAGTATGACTGCTCTACAGTGGGGACTGGTCTGAGTCAAGTGCGTTGGAATAAACCATTGTATACAGTGAAAAATTCATATGTAAGGGTTAACACTGGACACTATACCTGTTCACCACAAAAAAATATGCATGAGCAGTCATACACAGTAAAGCTGTTGCAAAACTTGAAGTTACGCTAGAAGTGAGCTTGTTCTTAATTCATAAAGTTCTCAGTTACATTGGCTACCTCTTGATATCTCAGAAGCCTGGTGTATGATTGCTTATATGTAGTCCTCTTTACCTAACTAAAGAAAGTATGGATCAGAAAATAAAATGTAATTCTTTTCTACTGAATCAATGAATGAGCAAAGGATTTTGTTTACAATCAGTTCAGAAAAGTATCAAGTGACAATTTCAGTGTACTTAACCTCCATACAGTTTTGTTGAGTAGAACATTTGGCTATAATCCTGTCATTTGAATTTGAACTTTCATGAGATGTTCGAGCGGGTCTACTTTACATGATCAAACTTTCAGATGTTCGAATTTCATATGGCCGAGACCATATGATCGAACATTTAAAAGTTTGAACATGTAAAAAAATAAATAAAACAAACAAACAAAAAACTACACGTTCCTAGCAGGGGGCAAGCCCCCCTGCACCTCCCACCCCCCCCCTATTTAAATATACCAACTCCGAGATCGCACTACATTGCGGAAAAGGGAAATCTTCCCATTCCATGCTGTATGGAGATCTCCATTCAGACCGTTCAAACTTTTAAAAGTTCAATCATATGGTCTCGGCCATATGAAAGTCGATCTTTTAAAAGTTCGATCTGAAGTGGACCCGATCGAGCATATTTTGGAAAATCTGAATAGTGTCCATGCAGCATGTATTGAAACATTTAATTCTAGTAGTCTTTGGCCTCACATGAGATTTGAGTGTAGTGCAGAACCCATAGTTTTACCAATATTAACATTTCATGTTGCGTCACACAAACAGTACTGCTGCATATATAGGCAAAAGGAAAAAGCAAAGGAGAAGCTCTGTGCTAAAGACAAGGAATCAAAGAAACAGAGTGCATATTCCTCTCCTCTCTTCTGTCCAGACCTAAAAATCCCAAGCCCTTTATTGGTTCCAACTCGGACTTTAACATTAGAATCAGTACCCATTTATGCGGACCTCTTTATGGGCTACTTTGAGGCACATTTGATCTATGATGTCAGTCATAATTTATTTCTGGACAATATGGATATTTGGAGACAATATCTGGATGACTGCTGTTTGGTGTGGAGGAGGGATGTCAGTTATTTGATGGAATTTGTTGAATACCTTAATGAGAACAAATGGGGGATACATTTTACACTCAATCATGACCCTTTTTTTGCTTTCTTGATATTTTTGGTTTGGTCCGTGCACCTTGTCCTACGCGTGTGGTTTTTGGGACATTCCTATCACCCATTACCAATAGTTCAAAAGATAGATAAATGAAATGAAGACAAAAGTAGCAATGATCATTGAAATCACCACACACAGTGACTACAGTCTCTTGCATACAGAGAGACACAAAGTCCTAAAATATCAGGATGTTTTGGCAGAAACGAGAGCAATGTGGAAGAAAGATATTTAGTCAGTTCCAATAGTAGTAGAAGCAACGGGTCTTATAAAACAGAAACTACAATCGTATTTAGATATGTTACAAATACATGTAAACCCATACGAATTGCAAGGGGAATCATTATTGGGCACATTGCAGGTGCTGTGAAGAGCACTTCTGGCTGACATCAAAGATTGAAACAATGCTAATTTCATGAACTGTAACTGTACTTAGACTTAAGAATGGAGTCCATTCCTGTCATTGTATTGGAAACTCAAAAGACTTGGAGAAATTAAAAAAAAAGGAAATATGGACTGCACTGTGACCCTCTAGAATTTGGTCAGTTTGACACAAAAGTTTAATTGTTTATGTCCATGACGGGTCTGAGGTCCTTGTTCCTTTTCGGCATTAAAAAGAATGTTGAGCAGACCCTGTATTCCCTCTGGTCTGGAGGGACCTTCTGGATGACTCCTTTATGAAGCAGCATTTCAATTTTGGCTACTGCTGCCCTCCGCTGATAGGCTGGAATATCAGAGAGGATTTCCATTTTGTTAATGGAATGGCCAAAAAGGGAATAAAATAACCATTGGAACCCACTCAACACCCATCCATCTGATGTGATGGCTTTCCAGTCTTTTAGATGAAGAGTAACTCAACACCAGACTGCCTCCAGAGTGCAGCATTCAGGAAAACGTTTAGAAACATTGAAAAGACTGGTCAGAGAAGGGCCTTGATTCTGTGGTCCACTCCTGCCACATTGGCAGCATCCATTAAAGTTATTCCCTCTGCCTTGGGTGCATCTCCGTCACTAGCTGTCTCCTGGGAAAAGGGCTAGGATTTATAGCAGAACATTTTCTTTCCTCAATGTTGATTCCTGGAGAAGGTCCTCTGGGGTGTAGAAAAAGTAACTCCCATGGTAGAGAGGGTTTTCCCCATCTTGCTCAATCCTAGTCAGAGTTTCCTTATATTTGGATCCAAACAAGATGGAGCCATCAAAGGGAGTGGTAGGAAAGATGCCTTAAAGCACTCCGCAATGTTACACAAGCAATCCAGGTGTATCAGTGGGTAGCACTGCCGGTGCCTGCTATAAAAGCTGAACCATCAACTGCATTAGAATTCAGCATCATGGAGACATTGCCAGAAGACATCACAGTGGGCAGCCAAGACTCCAGTGATTCACAAACCTTCAGAGACTGCAAAGATGCCACAGACTTTGACACCTTAGTAACTAGGTCTCACAGTAGTTTTGTCAAATGTGCCACTTCATTCAAGATACAAAGATCAAATATGGCTAATGCAAACATACCCTTACCCAAGCCTGTTTGGGGGGTGGATAAAGGCCCCTCCTCCAGGATATCCTTTTTTGTGGTCACAGCAACAACAGCAATGTCATCTGCTCTATCCTTGCTGCCTTTAGGACAGACTAGAACTTTTTCTGTCTTACATAGTATCTATTCCACTGAGTCCAGTTTTCTCCAAGTCTTCTGAGATACCAGGTCAACAAGGGTTTCCAGAATACCACCCAAGATTTAGATGGGCCCACTCTAAATGCCCTGTGAAAGACTGAGTCCTCCAGGGAAGGGATTTCTGTGGACGATCTCCCATGTCACTGCATTAATTCCAGTGGCTCACCAAAAGAGGCATTCTCACAGGGGCGTTTGGGTCCCTTCACCTTCACAGAGATTGGAATCCTCGGTGAGGGACTCTTCAGGGAGTCCACATGCTTCCTCTTGCATTGCAGTCTTTCTGTGCATCTCTTATGGAGGTAACACTGGTGACACAGAGGCCATAGTGAAGCCCCTGAGGTGGAGCTGGTTGAGCATAGTCGATTCAGGCTGTCCCAGGGATCACTTATGAGAAGCAGAGACACAAGAGGAAACAGGGGATTGGGAGGGATCTGGTGCCAAAGATCCCCTTGCTGAGGGAGAAAGTAACATATCAGCAACACTGAATGCTGACGCTGAAAGTAGGGTGAGAGGAACAAGAGGCCCTTCAATCTTCCAATCCTGGAGATGCCCTTGTATCCCCCACCAGTTGGGTCATATTAGACACAGAGACTGGAGCCGAGTTACTGAGAGCCAAAGTGCCCAAGGGAAGGGAAGGAATGGAAACTCCTGACCCTGAATACTTGGCTCTGATCTCTTGGAGCTGGGATGTCTAAGACTCACTACTGCCAAAGCTGACCATGGTGTTCGCACCAATGTGTTAGTAAAATGAAGCAGTGGCAGATCAGAGGACAACAGAGCTTAAGGAAGGTCTGAAGGAGGGTGTCTTACCTGAATGAACAAAACCATGAGCTGACAGAGTAAACTTCACCTCTAGGAGTCAAGGGAGAGGGAATGATCCCCAATTCTGTCTCTTTAGAAAGGATCTTAAAAACTGTTCCAGATACAATTCCTTAATGCTCCTAGAACATCTCACCAGTCTGGTTGGAGCTGTAGTTCAAGGATTCTGGTGCCAAAAAAGAAGACTCCTGGATAAGAAATAGGAAGGCTGTTAGACTCAAATGAGAGAAGGCTCCGGGGAGGATGCAACCAGTGAAATAAGGTAAAAAAAGGGAGAAAGTTCAGCCAGACACTGGAGCAGCCAAGAGCTAGGTGCTCAGAATAACTCGCTCTACAGAGCTGGGTGGATCCATGCAAAAAGAAAATGCCAGATCCAAAGTACTGATTCTCAACCATGATTATAAGCAAATCAATTTTTTGGATGTACTCATTACCCGCCAGTCTTATCATACACTTCATACTCAAGTGTATAGGAAATTCTCCCAATTTAACAGTTTATTACATGCTTCGAGCCACCACTCCCGACACATTATCCAGAACATCCCCAAGTCTCAATTTCTGCATATTAAACGTATATGTTATTTGGAGGAAGCCTATAGCAACAGCCAACAGGACCTCACTCATAGATTCTTGAATAGGGGTTATCAACAAGAATATATTGATAAGGCCAGCTCCTTTGCCACAAAACAGGACAGGAACGCATTGTTAACTTATAGCCATAGGGACAAGGGAAACTGCATGGCTAATGTACATGATATCCGATTGGTTACCACATTTGGCAGTAACACCTCCCATTTTAGGAACATCATTCAGTATCATTGGGACATTCTATTAACCAATGAACATTTAGCTGAAATACTACCCTCAAGATGCCTTTTTTCCTATAGAAGAGGCCGTATGATAAATTCATATTTTACCCATTACATATATCCACATCCTATACCTGCTGAACAGACTACCTTGTTTGGGGACAAGTTAGTGGGTAGCTATCCCTGTGGACACTGCAGTTTTTGTATCTATATAAATAAAATATACTATAAGAGTAAGTGTTATCACAGTCCAAATGCTCCTGTTACTAATAAAATAAATAAATGATCCAAAAGAGAAGCACAGAAGCAAACCAAGGCTGACAACAAAAATCAGCATAAATCCAGCAGTCACAGAGGCTTATTCAAGCAGCAGAAATAAATGCTAGTTCAAACAATGACTGAATCTGTGCCAAACATACCTCTCAACCTGGAAGCATCAAAAATCTGGATAAGGGCCATGAAAAATAGGTACAAATCTGTACGCTGATTAACATCCAATTTGCATACATAGTTACATAACCCCACCCACACCAATGGAATTGTGGGATACCAACTTTCGAACACAAACTGAAGAACAGACAACCAAAATATGGCACCAGAGGCCCCCTGCAGCCATTCCAGTGTCCCAATACCTGGCTATTTCACCCCATTTACCATAAACACTAAATGTGTGCATACTGCTTTACTTCTACAATGATTTTTGGATTTTATTTTTACATTTTGCAGCACATCAATGCACAAACGCTAACAGACATCTGATAAAGTAATACTGTCTCACAATGAAAATAGACTTGGCATTAAAACTTCTCTGCCCTTGAAACTCCCAGTCATTGAAACCTGCACCATATCCAAAGAAAATGCATCTGGCCAGTGGTGGATAAAGATTACCTTTGGGCTGTTTTCAAATCATTGGCCCCTTGCACACAAAACAAGAAACATATGTGTTCTTTTCTTTGATACACCTTCCTGACTTTATTAAGTTATTCTCGCTCTTTCGGCTTTTCCCAGTTAGGGTTCGCCACAGTGGATCACCTTGTCTGCTCATGACTGGCAGTGGAGTTTTACTGTATCGAGTTGCCAGCCTGGCACCCAACCTTCCACAGAAGGCACACACATGCAAGCACTCATGCCAAGGGCCAATTTTAGCATTTCCAATCCACTTGCAGCATGTCTTTGGGGATGTGGGAGGCAACCGGAGGAAACCCACAACCACAAGGACGACATGCAAACTCCGCACAGAAGACACCCCAGCCGATATTCCTTGTATAATACAGAACACTTGTTAGACAGAGCACATTTTAAATTTATTGCTTGAATGAACATTTTTCCAGTAGGCTGTACTGTAGGCAAAGAAAACGTATGAACCAATAATTACAAAACTGCCCAATTCAGAACATTTCCGTCATAAAAGTCTAATTCCACACCCAAACAGAATGACAGTAGTGTGTAAGCCATAGGCAGCTTGCACAGCTTCTCGCACTTCTTTTCAATTTCAGGTTTTTTTTGGGGGGGCAAAAGGTAAAAAAACAGGGACACATTTTAAACATTGCTTGTATAATTTTGGAAAGTTACTAGAATAAAATGTTGTGTTACCACCATGCATGTTACTGGCAAGTCTTGAATCTAGAACACTATACACTACTGTCAGTGCAACATACCACTACGCTAAATCACCAGTTTGAAAAAATAGGAAGACTGAAACTTAATGGCTATCATTTAGTGAATTCAGTTCTCACTTCTCACCATAGCTCTCAACCTCTTAGCACAAAAAACCTGGGCAAACAAAGCCAATAATAGAGTAATACACATTCATTCTCACCTCTCACCATAGCTCTCAACTCTTAGAACAAAAAACCTGGACAAACAAAGCCAATATGGGGGAATAAAAATTCTGTTGTCCATAGCTCTCAACTCATAGCAGAAAAATCTGGGCAAAGCTGAGAAATGGTGGTGGCTAGGGACTTTAGGTTCTTTACAGGGTTTGAGCCTAAATACCTCTAGCCACCAGGTTACATTGGGGGCATACACACACACACACACACACACACACACACACACACACACACACACACACACACACACGCGCGCACACCCTACAGCATATCTTTTTCATGTGGAAGAAAACTGGAGTACCCAGAAAAATAGATTTCAATTTTAAGAAATGGATTTGGCCTTCTTTTTTTTTTCATTTAGCAAGGTATTACCAATAGATAACCATATACTTTGATTATTCTCTGCAAGCCACTTATCAGATCAGTAGCAAAGTCATATGTTTTTTTAGTAAACAAATCTTTTATCTGCAGAGTTTGTAAGGGTATTATGCCAACAAAATAAATGAGGCAAAGGAATTAGGTCACAAATATCATTTAAATATCACATTTACTGTTTTGGGTAATTTACTTGTTATTTAGGAAAGGCTGTTATTTAGCCTTTTCAATTATATTTTGATTTATTCTATGATGCACTTATGGCAAACATCAAGGCTGGCAATTTTCTGTTATTGCTAATTACTTGCATAAAAAGGAAAAATTCCTTACCTAGGCAGCAAAGCCAGCAGTTCTTCTGTCCGGCAGCATTCCTCTCGGCAGTTCAACAAAAGTCCCTCTCTTGGCAGCAAAGCCAGCCCAGCAGTTCTTCCATCCGGAAATGGCAGCAAAAGCAAAGTCCCTCTCTAATGAAAACACTACATTCTCAAAAGCTAGCAGTGCCCAGCAGCCTAGCGCCTCTCAAAGTCCCTCTCTCGAGTCTCGTTCTTCCGTCCAAAAATGGCAGCATTCTCAAAAGCCAGCACCTCCCTCGAAGTCAGCAGCATTCTCAAAAGCCAGCACCTCCCTCGGCAGCATATGCAAAACCAGCCAGCCAGGATTCTTCTTTCTCGGCAGCAAAGCACAGAAACTGCCGTTAGTGCTGCTGCTGTTAAATTCCCGCCTGCTCGTAGCTAGCCGGAAATGATGACGTGAGCTCCTTGAGCTCAATTCCGACTGACTGGTAGCGCTGATGGTGCTGACGTCATCACACGCGTGATGACGCCGCTCCGACAGCGCAAAAATTCAAAAAAATAAATAAATAAAAGCAAAAAAAATCGGAAATGAAGGGTGCCACTCGGGAATCGTGGCACCCCTTCATTTGGACCCCAAAACTCGGTAAAAATCGAGTAATTCGGGACAGTTGGGAGCACTGGTGCCAAAGACAAGTAAAATCCAAGCTGTTTTATTGGTGTAAGCGCTTTCACCCTGTAAGGGCTTTGTCTAACCATAAGAAACAAACACTGAATAAAATCAAGTCACATTTTATAAGGAAATAGGGCTGACATCACTTCCTGTTCCTGATTAAAACTTTTCAGAATGCAAAAATAATATATGTCTATAAAATATGTATACAGAAAACTATATATATATATATATATATATATATATATATATATAAACAATATATATATATATATATATATATATATATATATATATATTTATTTATATATATATATATATAAATATACATCTGTGTATAAAGGCAAATATAAAACATTTATTAACATTCTAAAATATGTATGTTTATCTCACAGTGAGTCTCCTATTCTTAAGAACAGGTTTCAACGGAATTTTGTCATTCAGACCTGGTCTCCGGTCTGCTCTAAGTCTGATAATCCATTTTAATTCCAGTGTTTCAGTGTAATTGCATATATCCCCTCCCCTAACACTGGGTTCATTGATTTGTATAACTAAAAATACAAATGAATGTGTATTGTCACTGTCTATAATGTGTTTAGAAAGTGCACTGCGTGGAGACAGTGTACGAATGTGATAAAGGTGTTCCCTTATTCTGTCTCGTAGGTGTCTGTCTGTCTTGCCTACGTAGAATGCTTGACAAGCAGTGCACTTAGCTAAACAAATGACATGTGATGTATTGCAATTAGCACTGAGTTGAAACCTGAAACAATAGGAAGTAACTGAGTGAATAAACTGGGAGCTGGTATCTGCAAATTTGCAAAAATTACAACAATTACACGGAAAATGTCCCACAATATTGTTCAAACACTCATTAGGCTGTGTAGATAGGCGAGGGTAACAAAGTAATCTATGTAGGTTAGACTTGTTCCTGTATCTAAAAAAAGGCTCCTCACCAACAATGTCTTTAAGTTGTGAATCAAGTGAAAGTAGATTCCAATTCTTGTTCAAAACCTCTCTTATACTGTTTATGTCTTGCGTATAACAGAAAATCTAACTGGTGGATTCCTTACTTCAGGACATATATCAGGGACATTCTCTACTGGATATGGTTGTGAGAAATATGGTCTAGCAGTACCATTCCTCAGCTCCAAAACACCTTCACAGTGGGAGATGATCTCATCTGGCCTATATGCTCTTTGTAAAAGCCTGTTGTTTAAGTCTGACAACTCTTGTAAGAAGCTATCATAATTTGGGTTCATCCTGGATGCTCTTATCGCCTTTCCCCTTATCAAGTTCTTATATATGTAATTGGGGTGCATACTTTCCCGATGTAATAGGGAATTCCTATAGCACGTTTTTCTAAAGACTCCAGTATTGAACATCCCATTTGGTAGTCTATCAACAAAAACATCCAAAAAAGTAATGCAATTAATCAAACTTTCAATAGAAAAGTTGAAAAAACTGGTTAGACTGTTAATTTCTTTATGGAAGTCATCCAGGGCTTTATCTGTACCAGTCCACAGGAGGAAAAGATCATCAACAAAACACGCATAGAAAACAACATGTTTCTTAAAACTATCTAGGACAAACAGCTTATTACGTTCCCAGTCCAGTATGACAAGATTGGCGTAGCTATTGGCACATGAAGTGCCCATAGCCACGCCATCCTTCTGAATATAGGCTACCTCATTAAAAAGAAAGATGTTATTTTCCAGGACAGTTTCCAACAAGGCACCAAATAAATCTTTCATAGCTGGACTATAGGCTTCGCAACTCTGTAAACATCTCATAACACTCTCAACACCTTCAGTGTTGGGTATCATAGTAAAAAGGGACTGTACATAAAGGGTAACCATTTTATAATACATATCTAACGGTAGATCTATAACCTTGGAGTATAAGTCCAGTAAAAAATGTTTTATGTCTTTAAGAATATGTGTAGATTCATTCACCAAGGGTCTTAGGTGTTTCTCAAGGTAGATGGATAGGGCCTCCGTTGCCCAACCTCTCCCTGCCACTATTGGTCTCATAGGTGGGTCTCTTAGATTTTTATGTACCTTGGGGTGGCCTTGGATGACTGGAATCAAGGGATCTATCACATGTAAAAAATTAAACAGGTCTTCATCTATAACCTCATTGAGTAATAAATCTTGCAACATATATGATATGTTATGCACCTTACTCCAGACTTCATTCAAACTAATTATTTCATAAAAATCACTGTTACTTAACATGAGAGTCATTTTTTGTAAATAATCAACTCTATTAAACACTACTATGGGTCCACCTTTATCAGCTGGTCTGATAATAAGGTTTTTATCATCCCTTAGATTATTCAAAACTGTTCTCAATCTGGGGGTTAAATTCCCATACCACTTCTTCTTCCTGTTATTCTGATCTAGGCTGTGCAAATCATCCTCTACCATTTTCATAAAAGCATCTAGTAGGGGATGTAATACTGGTACATAAGTACTAGGTTTTTTAAAAATCTTATTATGCAGTGTGTCCTTAGAAGAAATACCATAGTCCAGTTTAAGCTGGACATTCTGACTAAACAACCTCACATCTACAATAGTGTCTGTGATTTGACTCCTAACTGAAGGTATAAAAGATAGACCCCTATTAAGGATTTCTATTTCATCCTCGGCTAACACCCTGTCTGAAAGATTCCAAACTAATGTCTCAGGACTTTGTCCCACATCTTCTTCAGTGTTTGTCCCGTAAATTCTCCTTTTCTACCTACCCCAACTCATAGATCTGTTCCTCCCTCCTCTGTGTTGTTCTTCTATGGGGAAAGGGGTAAACCCATGTACACCCACCAAAGAGGGCTCCTTCCTTCTGACCAAAGGAGCTGGGAGTGGTTGTGAGGTGGCATTGGGTTAAAGGGCGGGTATAGTCTGTACTGAAGTAGTTGGTTGTGTATTTCCATGTATATCATTAGTACAGTCAGTGTGTTCTTGTAAATCATTATCTATATTCACACTACCCACTATCTGTGTGCCCTGGTTAACATCCACATCATTACCAATAAAACAGCTTGGATTTTACTTGTCTTTGGCACGGATTCAGTCATTGTTTGAACTAGCATTTATTTCTGCTGCTTGAATAAGCGTCAGTGACTGCTGGATTTATGCTGATTTATATAAATAAAACTACTGAATTCACAACCAGCAACACCTCACAGATTTTTTGACATTAGGTGTTTTGCTTATTGTGGCAGTGACTGGGTTATTTACCTGGCCACTTGTTTTTGCTCTGCGTTCTACGTAGGGCAAACATCACGACCTGCAAAACACAAAATAAATGAACATCTCAGTGATATTAGGACCAAACGTATTCATAATGCATTGTACAAACATACACTAACCCATTCCACTGCCAAATTTTATTTTACAATTATAGACAAAATCCAGGGACATAGAGCCAACAAATCAGGCTGGCACTCCATTTTAAACAGGAAGGAATCAGGATGGATTGTCAAGCTTGGAGCTTTGTTTAAGCCTGGTTTAAATGAACATAATTTAATTTTTGGGATGGACCAATTGGAATGCAACAGGCTAATTAATTAAATATATAAATGTGTGTAGAGCTGATGTATTCCAATGCACTGATGAAGGCATTTTGTTTTGCCGAAACCGGTATGCCTATTTGTTCTTTATTTTAATTATACTACTATATGTAGCCTATTTCCTCCTATTCTGGTGCTGGACCCTTTTTTTGCTTTCTTGGTAATGGGTGATCCCATGTGATGTAGACTTTATAATTTTCTATGATGCTTTGTGGCTCATGTTTCCAGTATTTTTCAGCCACTTCAGTACCATAATGTTTACACAATCCCCAGTGCAACAGTCTTGCCACATTATTATGCCTTTCAATGTACAGTTCTTCTGCCATTGATATGTCACAACCAGCAACGAGGTGTGCCACTGTTTGCAATTTGGTTTTACAAAACCTACATTTGTCTCTTTCTCCCACATGTTCAATGGACTTTGTAAACCAGCGTGTACGTAGCCCACTATCTTGGGCCACCAACATTAACCTTTCATCTCTTGGTTTGACTATGCCTCTTCTTAACCATTCCTGCATTTGTTCTTTATCAACATGAGGTTCTTCCTGAAGTTTTCTATTCTTGCAACTAAATTTATGCATTTTTCCACATTTCTTGCTTTCTCATCTGGTCCTTCACCTTATATTCTTTTTTTTTTTGTTTTTTGGTGAATTCAGTTGCTGCCTGAGTTTTATCTACTTCTGGTTTGATTTCCACTCCTGCCTGATGCCGATATGCTTCTGCTAGATTAAGCAGAGAAGTCATCTTTGATTTATTCTTCTCATGTTTCAAAACTTTCACCATGTTTGGGTCTTGTGAGGTGAGCAGATAGGTTTACTTTTATAAAGGCAATTCACAGTGGTAAGAATGCTCATATGAGCGACTCGTAACCACGAAAGTGAAAACGGCGATAGTCCTTAATGTTCGAAAAACAGCAAATCGAATAGCAGATTTGCTGTTTTTCGAACATTAATGTCGAACAAAAAAAAATAAGAAGTTTAAAGCAGGGGGGCAAGCCCCCCCACCCCCCTACTTTATTATTCTATCACCAAGATCGCACTACAGTGGGGAAAGGGACCAGTTTCCGAACCCCACTGTAGTGCAATCCACCCCACATTGTTGAATGTGCAATGAGCGAATGTCACTGTGCATTCGCTCATTGCACATTCGAACCTTTTTTCGTTCGGCGTTTGCAAACTTTGCAAACAGCCTTTCGAACAATTGCTGTTCACCCAAGGGTGAATCTCCTTTCTAAAGGTAAACCGAGCAGATATGTGTGGATTCCCACAACTGCAGATCTATACATTTAATAAATTTTAAGGAGGCCCATCCCTCCTTCGGAACAGGGAATATGTAATCTTTACCATCCAGATGGGCAATATGTTGGTGATTTGGTATATAAACAAACAAGGGGAATGCAGTTTTACCCCCTAAGTTGAGAGGCAATGTGGGTTTGGCAGTTAACGGTGTCTACTCAATGTTTTCTGTTAACAACACATATTCCAGGGAGGCCCAACAATCTTTTGGATTGCCTCAAAAGGAGCATATTGATGCCTCATAAGTGGTCTCTCAGTGTGTCAGTAGCTGCTCAGATCTTCAGTCACTGAAGTGAGCTTTGCTGCAGTCTCTTTGCCACTCCTTTCAACACCAAGTGTAGCAGCTACTTTGACTTAGTTCTTCCACAGGAACTGTCACTGGGTGGGGGGCAGTTCTTTTGCATGCTTGGCCTCTCAGAAAGCTGCTCATTGCAGAGTGACTGTCATTCTCATCACCCCCTTTTGGCCGTGACATGTATGGTTCCTCTTTTTCTTTGCTCACCTCAGACACCTGCTTTGGGTCCTGTAGTTGATTACAGATCTGATTTCCCCATACGTTAGAGTCAACCTCTCCCAAACCTGACGTCTCTCAAACCAACAGCATGATTTCTCCAATTGTAGTGATGGCCAGAGATAGCAAGTTTTCAGGGACAGTCATGCTTATCCTTTTGTACTCCCAGAAGCATTCCACTAGAAAAGTGTATTATAGTAAATGGAGAAGGTTTTCCTTATGGGCATCTGTTAGAGGCTTAGATACCTTTTCAGTGCTCTTTGACACTGTACTGGATTTTTTTAGGTGGCCTTTTCCATTCAGCGTATAGTTACTCTGCCATCAAGGTTCTGTTGGTGGCCATTTCTAATTTTAATATGAGTCATGAGTAGACTTTTTTGAAAGGCATGTTTCTACTTAGAACGCCAGTCAAGGACCCTCTTCTCCATGGCTTCTCCATGGAACCATTCTGTGGTTTTACAAGCTTTGAGTTCACCCCCCTTTTGAGTCATCTGCCACTGTGGACCTAAAGTTTCTCTCTTAGAAGACATACTTTTTGGTAGCCATTACTTCGGCCAGAAGAGTTTCAGTGCTTCTAGCTGTGCCCTGCATTTCCTCATATCTGGCATTTCATAAGGTCTGGATTTCCCAACTTTCTGATCTGTCCTTTCTTCCTAAGGTAGCATCTGACTCTAACCTGAATCAGTGTGTACAGCTTCCTGCTTTCTTTCTTAGTTTCATTAACAAATGGAAATATTTGCTTCATTGTTTAGATGTTCATTGTCTGCTCAGGTTTTATCTAGAGAGAACCAGATGTCATAGAAAGTCTGATCAGTTGTCTATTTCCTTTTCAAGAGTTATATTATGAAAGCAGTGTGGCTCTCCGATGGTATTTCATTTATTCCAGCAGTGGCCTTTGCCTTTCTAGGAAACCTTAGGCCTATTCTACTACTTTCTTCAGCAGAGCTCCTTTGGATGAGATTTGTGGAGCGGTGACTTGATTGAGCACTCATACTTTTGTCACCCCTTAAAAACTTGACATTCAGTCCAGGTCTAGACCTGCCTGTGGTTCCATTGTGTTAAAAATGTTCTCTCCTAGTGCCAACTGATAGACTGGCTGGAGACTTTGCTCTGTAGGTTGAGAGGGATAGAAAAGACAGCATGAGATACAAAAGTTATGTGCTTACCATAACACTAGATCTGTGTTGTCTTCTGTTTGTTTCAACCAACCCTCCCTCTGTTCCCCCTCCTTGTTTTTGGCTTCGGGGAAAACTTGTGGATCCACCCGAGAAATTGCTGGGATCCTCTGGTCTCCTTTTGTCATTCTTCCTTTCTTTTCAAGAGTTTCATTGATTATTTCTAATTTCAAAACCGATCTAAGGAGATTCAGGGTCTCAAGGCATAATGGGAAAGAAGGTGGAGCTTTGGAGCTGAATGCTTTGGCAGGGCCAGCATTGGATATGATCAGATCTGAGGAAAGCACAGGTTGAGCTGGCCAGAAGATGAAAAAAAGACAACATTGGATATAGCATTGTAATTACATAACTTTTGTTTCCCCATCACCAGGAGAGAAAACTGTTCTGTTAAGACTTTTGTTGGTTCCAAGAAAATAAGGCACCTGGAGGCCCATTCTAGATTTGTCAGTCCTCAATACCTTGTTAATTGTGCCAAATTTCATGTTATCCCTGCAGACCCCTTCTAATAGTGATCCGTCCACAAGTTTTCTTGGTAGCCCTGGACCTCAAGGACACCTATCTTTGTATTTTTATTCATTCAGATCACAGAAAATTCTTAAGATTTTGTCACTTATGGTTTCATTTTCAATTTTCTTTTTTACCTTTTGGTCTTTCCACAGTTCCAAGTGCATTTGCCAAATGCCTAGCCCCTGAGATAACATTCTGCAGGCTCCAGGGTATAGACATGTACCCTTATGTAGATGACTTTCTTCTTCATGCTTATTCAGAGGATAGGCTCCTTCAAGATCCCACGTTAAACATTTTTCTTTTCCTTCATCTAGGTTCCTCTAAACTTGAAAAAAATCTGTCCTTCAACCCACTCAGGATCTGGTCTTTCTAGGGTGCTACCTCAATAGTATTTCTGTCTGTGACAGCATTCCTTCCATAGGACAAAATGCAGTGCCTCATTTCCTTCTTTCACTCTCTTCTTACTCTAGAATTAACCTCTGCAAGAGAAATACTGGGAACCCTGGGGTACATGGCTTCAACCATATGAATGATTCTTTTTGCCAGACTTCAAACGAGGAAGATTCAGTGATATCTCAAGTTATTTTGGGCACAACACTGTCGCCCTCACCTTACCTCTGAACTTCCCAAATACTCTCCACCCTCATGAAGAAGGCATTTCTTTGGTGGATCAGTCACGTATCACTCAATCCAGGAGTGCCCTTTCTGATTTCCTCTTCCCACCAGGACAGCGTCACAGATGCTTCAAACCTGACTTGGAGACCATGTTTTCTGAACTTAGAAGTCCATGGCATATGGTCAAGTCAGGTCAGGAGCAACCACATAAGCGTCAAGGAAATGCAAGCGCTCATCCTGAATTTATAGTCTTTGGATTACCTCTGATCTCAGTGAGCCATTTGTATCCTCACAGACAATACTACTATAATGTGGCACAGAAATATACAGGGAGGACCAAAATATTATCCTTTTTGCAAACTTGGCTGTGATGGTTTGGGAGATAATAAATTCAGCACATTCTCTTCCTTCAGGAAGGTTATATTCCCTTAAAGATTAATCCATTGGTAGATTACCTGAGCAGATCTAAGGCAGACCCTCACTAACAGATGCTCAATAGAGATGTCTTCCTACAGATTGTCCATCAATGGAGAGCTCCACAGATGAATCTGTTTGCCTCTTCTCTGAACAGACAGCTTATACTGTTTTGCTGTAGAATTCTGAGCCAAGAGACTTGAAGAATGGACATCATATTAATCACATAGAAAGGGAAATTATTTTATGCTTTTCCTCCCTTTCCTCTTATTCCAAAGGTTCTTCTCAAAATCAGAGGCAACCTAAAGATGATGTTGGTGGCCCCAGTTTGTCCCAAACAGCATTGGTTCTCTCTTCTTTTTCATTTGGCCAGTGGCAGTCACAAGTTTTACCCCACAGAATTGACTTGGTTACTGAACAGAAGTGCTCTTTTATTTATCCAAACCAATAATTCTTAAATCTAGCAGTTTGAATGATAATATTCTGATATCATTTAAGCACCTGTTTTCTGAGGAAGTGCTTCAGGTATTGCAGATGACTAGAAAACCTGCAACAAGAAAATAATTTATTTCCAAATGGAAATGGTGGGTTTCTGTTTGATAGCAAAAGAAAAAGACTGGTATCCAATGAGTATTTTCACTATTTTTTTCCTGTGTGAACTGTTCAATTCAGGACTGATGTATTATTCTGTTGAATCACATTTGTCAGCCTTAGCCATCTGTTTACGTTGAGGTCAAATAGTTTTTAAAAGGCATCCTTCACATCAGACCACCAAGAAAACCTGTTTCATTTTCTTGGAACCTAAATCATGTTTTTGGGAAGTTAACTCTCTGTCCTTTTGAACCAGACCCTTTCACTGCTCAAAAATTCTGTGAATGGAAGACTGCTTTGTTAGAGGCCCGTATTTTATTAAAAAGATTTTCTGATTTAGAGGTCCTTATGGCTTTTCCTGTTTTTATGATTTTTCACGAGTATGGCATCCCTGATGACTAATCCTTCGTTTATGCCTAAGGTTGTCAATAAAATTTCATTGAATCATTCTATTAATTTGTTTACTTTCTTTCCCAATCCTCAAAGTAAGGGAGAAAGGATTCTGCATTTGCTGACCATTCATAGCTAGCTTAGATTCTGTCTAGTCAAAACTAAGGCTGACAGAAAATCAGATGAACTATTTTTTCTTATTCCTGCAAAAAAGCTTGGTTGCCCTGTTTTACAGACTCCGGGTAGATTTCCTTAGCTGTTTCTGTTCTTTTCATGGCAAGCTGCTTCCAGGCCACATCAAAACTCATTCTAACAGGGAGTTTGCCTCTTCTGGTATCTTTTTCAAGGGTCTGGATTCAGAAAACATTTTAGAAGCAGCCATTTGGTCTTCCATTCACACCTTCACCAAACTCTATAAGAAAGATGCCATATTCGGGGCCAGAGATGGTTTTGCCAAGTCCATTTTTAAGCATGCTAGACTCCATTTACATGCCTTAGTCCTCCTTCCATGTAATCTAAAAGCTTTATCAATTTTCCTATCTGAAGCAGTACTGCAAAAGTGATCATATGAGGGGCATAATACAGTTGTATAGTAACTTAACGTAACAGTAGCTATTCAAATTGATCACTGTTGCAGTAACTCCACCCTCCCTCCTTTCCCCTTCTTTTTGGCTGAGGTGGACATCTCTCCCTCTGCTGATTTGAGTCTTCCTTCACAGCTTTTTTTCCTTCATTTGCTTGTGTGGGAAAACAAAGTTCGGAAGAACTTAATGCCCATGTATCTCTTGTGGGCCAACACACTCTTGTGGCTTGGTCATAAGGCAGACATGCAGTGCAAGAGAAAAGCTCCCAAGCTTTGATTTACTGGCCAGATGTATGTCATCCTTTGCAGGATACTTCCCATATGTCAGCAGTACTGCAACAGTGATAAATTTGGACATCTATTTTTATGGTAAATTCTTATACAACTGTACTTTATTTGGGGTACGAGTCATGTGACCAGGTGGATCTTGACTTTTGCAAGTAAACATTTGAGTCAGTAACATGTCTGTTTTTGTTCTACAGTACTCATGTTTGCATCACTATTTAGCCACTTGATATCTCTTTCAGGAATGTCAAAACATGAGTCTGGAAGCCATAACATGGTGTGAAAAGACAAAGACTTATGGCACTTGGCACTGTAGCTCAGAGAGATGAATCCTTGAGTTATGACCCAGATGATCAAAGATTAGTTGTTGGCTCTGAAACTGGTGGAACTGGATGGGGGAAATTGGGGGTCAGAGTCTGATGTGAGCTTATCCACCCTTGGGATAGGGTAGGGAGGCAGTGTGGCCCAATGCAGTAGCAACTCTTATTGGAGAGACAGACAGAGAGAGAGAGAGAGAATAGACGTGGGCATGGTATATAGCACAAGGCAACCTTTATGGGGCATACACGGGAATCCAAATACCCACAGGGGAAGGCATAGCGTGCCCTCATCTCAGTTGCTATGGATTAGTGAGATCATAAATGAAAAAAACCCTCATGGTTGCCTTGAAGGTGCCTTAGTGTTAGAAAGTGAGTGGATGGTAGTGGCAGCTAGACGTTTGGCAGTTATGGGGACAGGATGATGAAAAAGATGCAGAATAAAAGGGCTGTGGCACAATCAGGCATTTATTTCATTTTTATCCATGAAGACAACACCCACATCATTTGTTTTTTTCTTCTGCTTCTCCAGAATGAATTTTGTTTTCTTTTCCCATTAAATATTTTGTGAACAGTAACCTGCTGGGTAAGCTCTGGTTTTCATTTTTTTTCACAAATAGTCTACCTTACAAAGTTCACTTAAGTTGAACAGCAAGCTGCTAGCTCACAAAATACTGAACATGTATGTTTTCTTTGTCCTGCATATATATCTATATAGCTCATACTTCAGTTTTTAAGATTGTTTTCATATTTTGGTTTAACTTAATTTGATTTTCAGCTGGTCTGCAGACTGCAGAGAACCCTGTACAAAAATTGAAAGGAGTGTCCTCAGTGACAAACCAGACCAAGTGAGGTGTGCCATGTCTCATCATGCCACAAACAAAGAAGCCATCACAGTATTTAATTCTTCTGTTTTAAGTCAGAAGAAGAGAAGCAGTTTGGTAGTTCAGAAAACAAAGTTCCAGGCATATAATCAGAGAAAAAGATTCTACCCTGCAATAAGCATTTAATTTTTATTAGAAATTAAGGGACACAAAAGACTGTTAATGGATATGTTGTTGATTTGTGACTTTGGGTAAATGACTGTGAATTCATTGCTCAGAGATAGGTTTGGCTATGGCTTAAGTAGCAACTGCATTAGAGACACGTTGTTAAGCAAATTAAGTCTAAGACTTTAGAAAACCGTAAACAAATAAAAAGAGTAACTAATAATTGCTAACTTAAGACAAGGAAGTGTGTAAAATTGTAATTCTTGGCAGAGACTGAAATTGGCCTCTTGTGATCAGTGCTTTACCCCCAGTCAGGGTTGGCAGATTTCCGAATGAACAGGTAGGGACAAAAAAAGTCTTTCACAGCAAGTGAAGACTTAAAAAACGGTCTTCCACGCTAGGTCTTTAATGCGGAACATCAGAGTTCCGCATTAAACAAAAGAAGCTCTGTGTTTATTTATTTATTTATTTTTGATTGGCCCGGGCCAATCAAAAAAAAATAAACATGGAGCTACTTCTGTTTAATGCGAAACATCACAGTTCTGCATTAAACAGAAGTAGCTCTGTTTTGCGATTTTTTATTTTTTTTTGATTGGCCCGTATACCGGTATACGGGCCAATCAAAAATCGCTAAACATGGAGCTACTTCTGTTTAATGTGGAACATCGCAGTTCTGCATTAAACAGATGTAAAAAAAAAAAAAAAACACAAAGCGGAAGCTGCCCGAGATTTAAACCAGCAGTGCGGGACTCTGGATCAGGCTGCTGATCTCGGGACGGTCCCACCCAAATAGGGACGTCTGGCAACCCTGCCCCCAGTAAACAAATTTTAAATAAATAAGTCTGGGAAAAGCCTTTGCTGATTGTTGTTATCCACTTGTAGTTTCATCGTTATGTAACTTAACATTTTATTATGGAACCAAATGGTAACGATGCATGTGTCTATGGGCATGATTAAGAGAAAATAAAGTTGTGTAAAATCTTACCATAACAGTAGATGTCCTTGCCTTCACTGCTCCAGTGTTCTTAATAGATGGGATTCTCTGTCATGAAAGCCCAAACATTCAGCCAGTCTACCAAAGACTAATAGTTGCTTTTAAAAGGTATGACGGATATCACTCAAGCACTCCTTGCATAGCAGGTGATGTTCCGGCCTACCATAATCAGAACTGAATGCCCCAGTAGGAACACAGTCCAAGAAACCCAAGAGGTAACCTGTATATTCAGGAAACAGAAGACTAGGAGGATGGAGGGAGGGAGCGAATACTACAGCAGTGAATGCAAGGATATCTACCGTTATGGTAAGATTTTACACAACTGTATTATGTCCTTAAATTCAGTGCTGTGGCATTCATAATAGATGGGAGAGTGCAAAATCTTAAGGGGAAACTTGGGAGGGGGAAGGTGCAGAAGAGCCCTCTAAAAAGCCATGAAGAATGGCACTAGCAAAACCAGCCCTATCTCTAGAAATACCATTCAACTTGTGCTTGGCAAACATATGCACAGAGGTCCAGGTAACTGCATCAAGAAAAGAATTAGTATCTAAGCCTTTGAAAAAAGCACCCGTAGAAGCCACAACTCTAGTAGAGTGAGCCTTAACTGAAGAAGGAAAACTCTTGCCATGAAAAGTGTAACTAAAGGACATAGACTTAGAAATCCGAGAATAAATAGTTTGCTTGGATACAGCAAGCCTCAAAGATCTAGGATGAATAGAAACAAAATAACTGATCAGATTTTCTAATAGCCTTAGTCTTACCAAATAAACCATGAGTTGCCTATGCATGTCCAAAGTGTGTAGCACCCTCCCTCTGTCAGATTATGGACATGGGAAAAAGGTAGGCAGATTATATAATAGACTGATTCAGTGATATCTCATTAATCACCTTAGGAACAAAATAAGGGTTTGTGCATATAAAAGAAGGGTTAGTGCACCTTGTCTTCATGAAAGACCAAAAAAGGAAGACAAGCCATAAGGGTCTACAACTGAGACACCTGTCTGGCAGAAGTAAGGGCTAACAAAAGAACAGTCTTCCAGGAACAGTTTAACAAGGAAACTGAAGCAGAAGGCTCCAAAGGAGCCTGAATCAACTTCTCCAAAACAAAATTAAGATCCCAGGAGATCTAATATTAAGGACACCTTTAAGAAATTGTTTAATCTGAAATCTAGAAGCTAAAGGAGGAGAAAAAGACAGATAACAAAGACAGCGTATAAGTGTGCTTTAATAGAAGAAAGAATAATCCAAACCAGCACTGAGCAACTCGCAGAAGTAACAGAGAACCAAAGGAACATCCACAGTAAGTGGGTCCAGGTTAGAACAGAGGCACCAAATAGAAAACTTCTTCCATTTGGATAAGTAGGATTTCCTAGTAGTAGGTTTCCTGGCCTCCTGCAGGACTTGAAGCATGTCCTCAGAAAAAAAGGTGTCAGTGAGGAATCAAAATCTTATTGCCCAGTGTCAGTTGAAGCATGGACAGGTAGGGATAGATGAGAGATTCCTTGCCTTATGTGATTAGAGGCACCCTGTGAGGTAACTTGTGATGATTGCCCCTGGCTAGATGCAGAAGTATAGGAAACCAGTGCTGTCGTGGCCAAAAGGGAGTAACCAATAAGATTTTGGGAGCATTCTGTTGAATCTTGAACAGGACTTTTGGAATGAAAAGAAGGGGAGGGAATGCATAAAGAAATATCCCCTTCCAAGAAAATGAGAGGGTGGTCGCCTTCCATACCAGAGGACCTGGGATGCTGGCACAAAACGAAGGAAGTTGTCTGTTCAGAGGGGAGGCAAAAAGATCCACTTGAGGTGCACCCCACTGGTGGATAATGTCCAGAAACACATCCCTGTAAAGCATCCGTTCGTGGGACTGAGTTAAAGACCTGCTCAGTGTCTGCCACAAGGTTTTGACTGGAAGGGATATAAACTGCCTGAAAAGTCACTTGATGCTTGCCAGCAAGATCCCATACCACAAGAGCCATCTATCAAAGAAGATAAGATCTCATTCCTTCCTGTTCGTTTGTATTCCACATCACTGTAGTATTGTCTGTGCACACTTTGAGAGGCCCTGGAGAGAAAAGAGGGTGAAAGGTCTGAAGAGCCAACAGAAGAGCTCTCATCTCTTTGACATTGATATGCTGCTCCTGCTGACAGGGTGACCACACTCCTGTACTTTTAGGAAGCCAAATATTGCCCCCCCATCCCATGTCTGAAGTGTCTGCATTGGATATAAAAAGTGTACACACCCCTGTTAAAATGCCAGGTTTTTGTGATATAAAACAGTGAGACCACAATAAATCATTTCAAAACTTTTCCCACCTTTAATGTGACCTATAACCTGTACAATTCAATTGAAAAACAAATCTGTTAGGGGAAAAAATATAAAAAAATAAAAAATGTACAATAACCTGGTTGCATAAGTGTGCACACCCTTAAACTAATACTTTGTTGAAGCATCTTTTGATTTAATTACAACATTCAGTCTTCTTGGGTAGGAGTCTATCAGCACAGCACATCTTGACTTGGCAATATTTTCCCACTCTTCCTTACAAAAGTGCTCCAAATCTGTCAGATTGTGAGGGTGGCTCTTGTACACAGCCCTCTTCAGGTCACCCCACAGATTTTCTATTGGATTTAGGTCTGGACTGTGGCTGGGCCATTCCAAAACTTTAGTTTTCTTCTGGTGAAGCCATTCTTTTATTGATTTGGATGTATGCTTTGGGTCATTGCCATGTTGAAATGTGAAATTCCTCTTCATCTTCAGCTTTCTAGCAGATGCCTGAAGGTTTTGGGCCAAAAGTAACTGGTATTTGGAACTGTTTATAATTCCCTCCACCATCACTAAAGCCCCAGTTTCAGCTGAAGAAAAGCAATTCCAAAGCATGATACTCCCACCACCATGCTTCACCGTGGGGATGGTGTTCATTTGGTGATGCGAATTGTTGTTTTTGCACTAAACATACATTTTGGAATTGTGGCCAAAAATTCAACCTTAGTCTCATCAGACCATAACACATTTTCCCACATGCTTTTGGGAGACTTGATATATTGTTTTGCAAATTTTAGCTGGGCCTGGATGATTTTCTGTGTAAGAAAAGGCTTCCGTCTTGCAACCCTATCCCATAGTCCAGACATATGGAGAATACGGGAGATTGTTGTCACATGTAGTACACAACCAGTACTTGCCAGAAATTCCTGCAGCTCCTTCAGTGTTGTTGTAGGTCTCTTGCCAGCCTTCCTGACCAGTTTTCATTCTGTGTTTTCATCAATTTTGGAGCGACATCCAGTTCTTTGCAACATCACTGTTGTCCCGTATTCTCTCCACTTTTTGATGACTGTCTTTACTGTGTTCCATGGTATATCCAATGCTGTGAAAATTTTTTTTGTACCCTTCTCCTGACTGATACTTTTCAACAATGAGATCCCTTTGATGTTTTGTATGCTCTCTGCGAACCATGGCTTTTGCTGGAGAAGGCAACTGAATAAATGTCAGGAAAATCCTACTAGGACAGCTGAACTTTATTTGGGGTTAATCAGAGTCTCTTTAATTGATGGCAGGTGTGTACCCAAGAAGCCTGAATGGTGTAATTAAATCAAAAGGTGCTTCAATAAAGTATTAGTTTAAGGGTGTGCACACATACAACCAGCTTATTGTACGTTTTTTGTTATATTTTTCCCCTAACAGATTTGTTTATCAATTGCATTGTACAGGTTATATGTCACATTAAAGGTGGGAAAAGTTTTGAAATGATTTATTGTGGTCTCATTTTTTATATATCACAAAAACCTGGCATTTTAACAGGGGAGTGAGTGTACACTTTTTATATCCACTGTATGAACAATTCCTGAGAGGGAAAAGGGGGATAAAAAGGGATCCCTGGATTCAGAGAGAGCTGTTGAATCCACTAGTGAAGTTGCTGTCTGAGACATGGAAGAAGAGGAACTGTAAAGTCTAGAGGATGTGCATGTTGGCACACTGACTTCAGAAACCACTGAAACTTTCTTTTGTGAAGTTTGGCCAGAAAGACCATCAAAATGGTGGATGCCATGAAACCCAGAGCTCTCAGAAACTCCCTGACAGTAATGCCAGCCAGAGGAAGAAGAGTTTGAAAGAAATAAATGAGAGTTTAAGGCCTTTGGAGGGGGCAGGGGATGCAAGCATTGGCACTGTCTGAATCCTGCAACCCAGAATATCATGATCCTGAATAGGAGTCGAGTCAGAGAAGACTTTTCAAAATTTGTAGTGAAACCCATGCTCTGAAGAAGGGAAACAGCAAAATGAAGATTTTGCAAAAGGGTCTCTGGAGAGGTGCCTGAATCAACAGGTCGTCTAAGTAAGGAGAAATTTGGATCCATCGAAGGCTGCAAAAAGCAGTCACAGGAGCAAGGCATTTGTTGAACACCCATAAGTAAGTAGAAAGGCCAAAGGGCAAAGCAGAGAACTGAAAATCCCAGGAAGCAACACAGAAATGCAAAAACTTCCTGAAAAGAGGATCGATCAGAATATGGAGATAAGCATCCCTTGAGATCCAGAGACACCATATAGGCCTGAGGGAGCAAGAGAGAAAACAAAATCTGAAGGGACAACATCCAAAAGAAAGGCAGTTTTAGAAAAGTGTGTGGACGAGAAAGATCTAGAATAGGTCTCTGAGGGCCCTCTTTTCTGAGTACTAGAACCAGTCTGGAGTAAAACCCTTCCCCCTTTCGGACACAGGCACCTCTTGAATAGTACTCCAAGTCAAGAGATTTTGAAGAACCTCTGGGAAAAAGGTAAGTTGTTTCCTAGGAGACTGAGGAATACCTATAAAAGGAGGGCAAGATTTCCATGCCATGAAGTACCCCTAACGAATAATCAACTGAACCTAAGAATACTGAGTGATCTGAAACAAAACAGGAAGAGAAAGAGAAAGGTGAAGAGAAAGCGTAATGTGGCTGGGAAGAGACGGAGAGTCAGCGACACCTGGTTTGTCTGGAAAGGAAATCTTCGGAGTCCCTGAAAACTGAGATGCCTTAGAAGGAGGAGCCTATTTATCATTCTTCCTACTTTTAGTGGAAGGATGGGATTGCCTATGAAGAAAGGCAGGCTTAGCGGGGTAGTTTCTCTGAAGTTTAGGCACAAGAGAAACAAACACATGTTTAAGCTTCTGTAAGACCTTACCCTTATACTGAATGGAATTAAAAAAACAACATCAGTTTCCCCCAAACAAAAGTTTAGAATCCAGAGGTGCATTCATAAACTTGGCTTTAATATCATCAGGTAGAGGTTGAAGCCTAAGCCAAGAGTACTTCCTCATCACTGAACCAAAAACAGCAGCTCTATAAGAGGCTTCTACTGCATCATAATTACATTTAATAGAATGATGAATGACTTGAGAGGAAGTCCCTAGCAAGGAAAGAACATACGTTTTTACCCTCGGAGTCTGGAAAATTTGAAATAAGTTGACAGGCCTGAGAAAGAAGAGCTAACACATACCTAGACATATGTGTCTGAGAATTAATAGCCCTAAAAGTTAGGGTAGCAGAATTGTAAACTTTCTTACCCAACCTTTCCATAGTTCTTTTATCCTAGTCATAAAGCAATAACTTGGGTGAAGGAAGCAATTGAGACTGCTTATTAGAGGCTACGGGCTCATAGGTTCATAGGTGCATACTAGGCTAATGGCCCTGGAGCCTTTACAAGCCTAGCCCATTGGATTACCCTGGCATAGTGCCACCCAACCTTAGTTCCTAGTGCCTCTGTCGAGTAGAGCCACTAGAGTGATCCCTGGGGTGAATTTTCTATTTCCCATCTACTCATCAAGATTTCTCTTGAAGAGGGCTACTAAGGTGCTCTGCTTGACATGTATAGGAAGTCTATTCCGTAGCATGGGTAGTTTCTGGGTTATGAACCTGTCCCTCCAGCATGTTCTGTTCATTGTGGTAATGAGGTTGAGGTCTCTGGAGTGTGCGGAGGGATTGGGATTTATTTAGATGTAGCATTTCTAACAGAGCTGGATCAGACATGGCTTTGTAAGTCAAGCAGAGATTGCCTCTAAGTAGGTGATATGAGACAGAGATTAGTTGGAGTTTGAGTTTGTCCATATAGGATAAGTGTGTAAGGCCTAGAATCCTCTTTGTGAGGTAGTTTTGTGGCCTCTCCAGTTGTTGCAAGTGAGGTACATGCCAAATGGGGCATTGCACTCGATGATTGGCCTAATGAGGGAAAAGTAGAGGGAGGCAATGACTTCTTTCTTTCTGGATGCAAAACCCTTGGTAATGAGATGTGCCGCACAGAAGGACTTTCTCACCACAGTGGCAACGTGGTGGTCAAAAGAGAGGTTGCTGTCAACCTGTGTTCCCAGATCTCTTATAACGCCGTCTGTGTTCAGTGGACTACCTTCAGTATTGTAATTCAAGTGAACTGGATTTTTCCCAAGGGGGATGACTACACATTTTTTGGCATTGAGCTTAAGGCCATGGTTCTGACACCAGTCGTTGGTCTCAGTGAGGCCTTTCTGTAGGATGTCAACATCACTTGGGGAGTTAATAATAGCTGAATACAACCACGTTGAGAAAAAACTTTTAATACAAAAAGCAGCAGCAAAGCTTTTGGGTCTACACCCTTCCTCAATGCTAAATACCATATTTAGCATTGAGGAAGCGTGTAGACCCGAAAGCTTTGCTGCTGCTTTTTGTATTTCAACGTGGTTGTATTCTACTGTTGCCTTTTTTGTTTCCAGTACTACAGGGGTGCTTGTTTTGGAGTTAATAATAGCTCCCAACTTCCAATCGTCTGCGAACTTTGTCAGCTAGAGTCACTTCATGTTAGCCTGGACTTCAGAGAAGTAGATACCAAACAGGAGAGGACCCAGGACTGAACCCTGTGGGACTCCACTCTTGCCTGGTCGACAGTCTGACTTGTCTGTGAGCCATTGTGAAAGTGGGATTGATATAGGGATTGATGCCTAGCTTAGTACGTTTTTCTATGATTCCTGAGCAGGGAATGGTATCACAGTCCTTGACCAGATCAAGGTAAGCTGTATGAACCACTTTGTCTTCATCCACAACTCTGGTGACTGACTCAAAGAAGTCACCCAAGTTAGCAGGCATGATCTACCCTTCACAAAAACAAACTGTGAGGATCCAGAGTTTGGAGATTCCCTATATCCTTGTTTATTAGGTCCATGATGATGCGTTCCATAGCTTTGCATATCAGACTCTTCAGTCTAATGGGGCAATAATTCCCGGGGTCTGTAGTCATTCCTCCTTTGTGGAGAGGGATGACTGTAGCAGTGCGCCATTCGATAGGGGCAAAGCCTGAGGTGTGGCTGGGATTGAACAGGGCACACAGGTGAGGTGCCAGTTCACTCTGTATTTCATGTAGAACACAGCCAGGGATGTTGTCAGGTCCCATAGAAACTGTATTATTGGCATGACAGAGAGATCAGCAGCAAGATATTTGTATAGGATTGAAAAATTCTCAGGCACCCTATAACACCTGTCAGACTTCTTGGGAGCAGAGGGCAGAGAATCAGGTGAATGAGAGGGACTGGAAAAAGCATCCAGCAAAGCCGCCAAGACAGGAGAAATAGCTGCAGGTTTAAGGGATTCCAACTGCAGCAACTCATAGAACCTTTTATGGATATCAGAGACCTGAGCACAATCCCACTTAAAAAAAATCCATCATCCTAGTGTTTGTCCCCCAAAGGAAATTTTTTTCAAGGAACATCTGGACTAATAGATTCCTCCTCCTCTGATCCATAGTCTAAAGAAGAAGGAATTTGAGTAGAATGAGTTCGGGATTCATTATCCAAATCCGACTCATCCTCAGAAGAATCCTGTTCTCTAGTCCCTTTAAGGGGAGTAGAGGACCAAGGAGGAGCAGGAACCGAAGCCCCTTGAAGAAGCTTTAAGGACGTTAAAGCAGCAAATAGCCCCTGAGTTAAGGCCTGCCACTCACTTTGTGGATCCCTAGGAACAAAAGAAACATGTATAATTTTTGTTTCCTCTTTAAGGGAACGTCCCCTCCAGAAAGCTGAGAAGGCTCAGACCCAGGACAGCAGTAAAGAACCATAGTAGGAACTCCTTCCCCAGCCAAAAACTGAGGAACTTCCCTAGGCCACCCGGGGAAAAAAATTAGCCATGGCTCCCCCCTGAACATCAGAGATGGATGCCTGTAAAGCCTCTTTGGAAGTGCTGCCAGCTGGGCCCTCACCAGCCTCCAACATGGTCACGGTAGAGAAATCTAACAACACAGCCAAGTGAACCTCCGAGTTTCTAACAACTTCTGGAGAAACACCTGGCAGATGTTGGACAGTGGAAGATTCCATTTGTAACTTTTCACCTTCTTTTTCCCTAACAGCTAATCCTCAGGGTAGGAGATTCCTTCCATTGTATCTTTAGCGAGAAGCTTAAGACTGGTTCTCAAGATACAAGGAAAGGGAAGAAAGTCTACTGCGAAGAGTTTTCAGAATGAACGCCTGACCGATAGAACAAGACATATGGTCATGAGAAGCTCCTAGACAAAAAAGACACTTATCGTGGCTGTCTTTATGGGAATCTGTCTCCCAAACTGGAATTTACCCTTCCTGGATGACATTAACTGTAAGTAGTGCAAAAAAAAGTAAGAAAAAACAAAATCTGCAATGGGGCACTTATCTGCAACTACAAAAGAAGTCAGCAAACAGGCGAAGCTAGTCAGTGGAGAATGAAAATGCAGTCAACTGGCAAAAAGCGGATGCAGGTAAACAGACAGACTGTAAAAAGATGCATTCAGACTGGCAGCAAAGAAGTTCTGTTTATGGTCAGCCTGAACGTCACTTTTATGCACTATGCTATGCAAGGAGCACCTGGGTGACATTCGGCATACCTTTTAAAAGCAGCAAGTAGTCTTTGGTAGATTAGACTTGCGTGGTGGTGCAGCGGTAGCATTGTTGCCTCACCGCAAGAGGTTCTCCCGTTTGATTCCTGGCTGGAGTGTGGGGAGTGCCTTCTGTGTGGAGTCTGCATGTCCTTCCCGCAGTTGGGTGGGTGTTAGAAAGACATGCATAAATGGGCGTGCGTTCGTTGAAGGTTGAACATTGAGCTGGCACCTCAGCGTTCATGAAAATTAACTGCCAATCATTAGCAAACCGAAGTTCCACTGTGGTGACCCCTAACCGGGAAAAGCCGAAAGACAGCAACACACAACAGTCCTTGGTAGATTGGCTGGACATTTGGGCTTCCATGGCAAGGAAGCCCATCTATTAAGAATACTGCAGCAGTGAATAGAAGGACATCTTAAGCTATACAAATAAACACTGTTCATTAGAATTCAAACCTATGTCAGTGTGAACAGAATTCAATAAGTAGTGCTATGTGCAGTGTTAACTGTGTGAAAGAATAAGTCTGTGGAGATTGCCAGGATAATGCAACATTTCACAGAAGTAGTCGGAATACTTGAACAAACAGCGAGTGTGCAAGAGTAGTGCTAATCAAAAAAAAAAACAGTAAACAGACAATTAAATTTAGACAGAAAAAGCATTTGAGTTGAATAAAAAAAAAAATATATTGAACTTCCATTAGACAAAATGTGTGTAGAGAAAAGATGATAGCAAAAATGTGTGTGTTGTATTAGCATTGCTGCAATGTAGATGCACAATAAGCAGTGCACTGAAACTAAACCTGACATTCTAGCAAGCAATTTTGGTTTGTTTGAGGGTCTAACTTGCTGGAGGACAAAACACTTCCTTGAAATAATAACAATAAACTGTATCACTGATACTATCCATTATGAAGAGCACCTACATGTCTGAAGGACAAGATAGTAAGAGCTTAATTATGTAGAATATATGGATGTGATTATTCAACCAACTGAGGCTTACAGAATAGCTTAAAAGGGTGGTGATTTTTGTGAAGCAAGATAAAGTTAAAATTTGTATAGACCCACAAAACCATAATAAATGGATTCTGGGGGAGCACAATCCCTTGCAGTCAGGAGAAGTGATAGTTGCTACACTTTATTTTTTTTTGTGTGATACTTACTACACTTTATGCTAGTATACGTCTGTCAGTTCATCAAAAGCAGTTTCAGTGAACATACCCCGTCCAAAACAGATTTGCCAAAACTACTTTCACTGAACTTCCAATGAATTATTTTTTGCTGGGGGAAAACTCCCCTGCAACCCACATGCGTGGGACTCCCCCACACTTCCCAAACATTTGTAAACCAACTCGGAGGTCGCATGACTTGTCAAGAAATATGAAAACTCAACTATCAGTGAAAGTAATTTTGGTGAGGTATACTCAAACTTTTTATGTTTGCTGATACTGCCCTCAGTGGGTCAACAGGAACCAACTTAATGCTGATTACAAGTTTTGACAACTTTCCTTCCTGTGCTTGATGGTAAAACCAGGAATTATGGCAAATCTGACCTGATGAAGCAAGTCCTGAGCTGTGTACCTCTAATACACCATTGGATTGATATAGATGTCTGCTATAACCATTCTGCATTTCATTAGCTCCAGCGGCATTTCAGAAAGCTGTTTCTATTATGATTAAAGGCTTAGAAGGAGCTTTAAAACACAGTTGATGATATTTTGGTATGGGTCTCTACCAAACAATAACATTACATTAAATTGAATACGCTGCTGGACAGATTAAGGAGATAGGGTTTAAGACTGGATAAAGGAAAGCTCAGATTAGTGCGTCTTCTGTGGAATACATAGATCATATTTTCAGCTTTATTGGGCAGAACAGACACAGACAAGGTGCTTGCTGGTATAAATATGAAATTTTAGCAGCCAACACCTCATAAATGAGATTCTTGATGATGCAGTACCTGTCTAACATCTTTCTTGTTAGATGTAACTGTACATCTAGGAAAGCTACATGAGCCAGATTTAGCCTGGAATTTAGAGATGAGCAAATTAAGAGTCTTAATATACCAAAAAGACTTGTAACTGTCACACCAGTGTTTAAATATTTAGATGGAACATTTCAAGAAAGTACAAGCCAGTAAAGAGACTGTAGCGCTATTAACACAAGAGGACACATTTGTTGTTTATGCAACAACTTTGACAAGTGTACAAAAATATGTACTGACTAAGAAAGAAATGTGAGTCATAGTCTTTGTCAGATATTCCGTGTTTGTGTATGGGAGAGAAGTTAAATTGGAAACACAATACAAGCCTTTGCAAGGCATTTTTAGGAGGTTGTATAAAACTGTTTGATTTATAAAGAATGCTGTTGACACTTGTATGACGTGGAAGTACAGTACAGACCATAAAGACTGACTTATATTGCTGACATGTTAAGTAGAGTTTACCTGGATGAACACAAGCAAAGTTTGCTGGATGAGAATGTAAGAGATTGGTTGTGTTGTGTTGTTTTGTATGGGTATTACTGAACTAATTCATACATAGGTACATAATTTAACACTAAAGTCTTTGTTTTGCCTTCATTTATTTTATATCCCAAAAAAGACTTGAAATTATCAAATACAGCATAATATAGTATATAAATAAAGCT